>NW_028230444.1:3576918-3896433 GCF_043228905.1 Azolla caroliniana
CATATGTCCGGAATGATCATGCCCTCATTGTGCATTTGATAAAAAAGTTCAAGTGCTTCCTTTCCTTTCTTCTGCTCAGTATATGCGCTCATCATGCATGTCCATACCACTACATCTTTAGCTGGCATTAAATCAAACACAGATCTCGCACCCATTAAATTCCCATTTGCTCTATAATCTTTGAACAGTTTGGACCACGATGCCTGGTTAGGTTGTTGAATCTTGTTGAAAGCTAGTTGAGCACTGCAACCATACATTTGAGTCTTACCATTATTAGCAGCATCTGATCTGTCATGATTAATTGATGTATTAATCAAGTCCACATGCACTTTAGTTCTCTGAAGAAGTGTTTTCAATGGCTTTAACAAATAAGTTCCTGGTTTCTTGGGAGATAAAGAATCAACTGATATTACAGGGTTCTCTGGCACAGTAAAGAAGCTTTGGCAGTAATCCTGTCCGGAAACTGTTGAGGAAGCATTGGCAGTTAGACAAACATGGGAGAGATTGGACAAGAGAGGCCTTCCATATCTGATACTCTCAGCATCAGCAATGCAACAATGATGACGTCTTCCATGACTGATACGCAGAGTTGATATGATCATCGCCCATTACCTGTTGCTGCATAAATATTCATGTTCTAAACAGCCCTACCCATTACCTGCTGCTGCTCCTCGTAGATGGATGGATTATTTGGACATACAAAACCTTCCTTGTCCTAAGCTCTTACAAGATCCTCTGGTCCGTAACTATCGACAATCTCATTTGATAGCGATGAAGGAGCAACCAGACAATCCTAATTCCCGATCCCATACAGTCTTCCATGAGTTACATACCTAGCAATCTAGATAGAACACATGATTTGACTGCAGATCCAGACAAAAAAGAGCTCACTGAAGAAACAATTTTCTTGTCACATGATTACTTGAGGATTTCATGCTTTCTTCCTTGATTTTTTTGATAAATATATTATATAAGCATACACATCCAGCTTGTAAAATTCCTAAATTTCCTTGCCATTTTCTGGCTCTTCTTACCATTCGAAATATAACGGATTTAAGTTTGACATATATGTACTTCATTCATTCATGGGGTTCTCCATCTCTCCAACCCACCCACTACCCCATACTGGTGCTTGCCAAAATCTGAACTTTGGTCACTCTTTTTCTCACAAATTTTCTTTATTTCAAATCTTAACAAATAAAATTCCTTCCCATCTCTATATAAAGGAGTGTGTGACAACCATTGATGGGATCTCTTTACTTCGCTACTAATGAGCTAAAGATATGTGGGTAGACTACTTTGAGGGAATATAAATCCTTCAATATTTTGCTTCTTCCTTTCTCCTCATTAAAACCCTAAACCCTTCATGAGCAACATCTCTTACCTAGCTATTTGCCCACCTTATATAGTATTTGGGGATTGCAATATGTATACACCTACTCAATAGTTTGCGTATGGTTGAGTGCATTGCATTGCCCATTACTCCAAACAGAAGTGGTGACAAGTCATAGCCTTTGGACCACAACTTGTAAACGCAGACAATACAAAAGACTACCTTAAATGAGGTGTCCTCCTTGAATCTCTTAAGGAACAAAATGGGCAAATTCCAACCTCTTCTAAAAGTTGTTTGATTATTACATCTAGCTCCTCTCATCATTACTTATAGAGAAATATTTTGCCAACCAGAGTCGCCTTCCTTACTTATTAACACATAGAGACTTTGTGCTTCAACATATGAATACCCCTTCTTAGGAAGGAGACATATTATCAAGAACACATGTATACTCTGGTCCCATAGGTCAAAATTGGCCTCTTTATGGACGATAAAAATTCTAATTCTAATTCTAATTCCTTCCGATCAAAGTGCATCCATAATCCTTACTCTTTACCTTTGTTGGCCAAGTTGCATCATCTTCCATCATGGGTCTTTATGGGTCATTTTTTCTCCCTAGATATCATCCCCTTTCACTACTTCATTTACCTATCACATTCATTTGTCCTCTTGCTTGCTTCAGTGCTATTGGTTCCTCACACTATAGCAGTGGTATAAAACAGACATTAATATTTATCTTCCCATATATGCTTTGTTGATTTCAAGCTATTGTAGAAGGATCAAGTTCACAAGTGTACCAAGAGGTGTGAACAAAATCCTGGCCCTACTCTCTCTCACTGGTCACTACAACCCACGCACCAATCTTTGCACTGTATCGATGTCACTCATCTTCTAATATAATCTTGTTCTTTAAGCAAAAAAGCAAACACCAAATTATGGAAAATGGGTTGCTCGTCAGGAAGTTCATAACGTCATACAAAAGCTGCTTCACACCTGTTCATTGGGTCAAACGTGTCTCCAAACCCAGAACTTTTGAATGACCACAACATGAACCAAGATTTACAACCATTGGTTTGACCAGAGCTATTATGATTTCTTTCAAGATCATGAATCTGTCTGTGGAAAGAACAAGTTCCATAAACATAATGCCATGATATGAAAATGACCACAGACTGCGACTATTATTCATCTCCATCTTGCCAAAGCAAAATTTGGGACACCAGCTTTTAAATCTGAGCAAACACAAAAGGCTCTTAAATCTGAAAACGTACAATTGAGGGAGGTAGTTTTCACAGCACTATCCCAAGCTTTACCAATGTTTTGTGCACGATTATTCTAGATAACACTACAACCCCCCTAACTCAAAGTTAAACAACAATGCTTATTCCTTATAACAGTATAATATGAATTCTACATCATGCTGGTTATAAATCTAACACATACATACATCTATATTTCCATACATTTCAAAGAAACTCAATCAAGTGAACCACAATCATAGAACGTATGGTTGAGGTAGGCGTTTGCATTTATAAGCTTGGGTATCAAGAGGTTGCGAGCATGACAAAAGAACTTGTTGTCATTCTGCAACAAATTACCAATGGCATATGACCGTATAGCTATGGGTAACATCCTTTGCCTCCGTTCTCTGGTGTAAAACTCCAGAGCCTGCTCTAGTTTGTCCATTTCATGTTGGCGGCCATCCATTGGTTCAACATTTGTTGCTTTGGACAGAGCTCGAGCAAGCACCACAGCATCTTCAAGCGCACAACACCCTCCTTGCCCTAAGTTCGGCGTGATGGGGTGCATTGCATCACCTGCTAATGTAATTCCTCCTTGATATAAAGGAGGACCTCCAATGGGCCACATCCATCTGTCTGCTATCCTCCTCCGGCTCAGATTCTCAGATGAAGTCCTCTTTACTGCCTCAGATATAGTTTCATCAGACCATCCTCTGATAAATGATAATGTCTCCTTCCGCACAAGCTCAGGGTCATTGATTCTTTGACCTGTCAATTTAAAGTGAGCATTTTTGCGTTTGACAAAACACAGTCCACTAACGTTGATGGAGAGAAGATGAAGGAGAAAGACAACGAAAAAACCCACACAAAACAAGATTTTAAATAGAAGTGGGAGCTTGAAAAAAAAGGTAGCACTTCACCTGAAGCATCGTTGAAGCAGACAAACCAATACAATCTATTAGCGTCCATGGGTATAAGGCCTGCCCGAACACCTTGACCAGTTATTTGCCTGCCTGTCTGCTTCAAGTTATGGCCATCAGGAAACTCTGCTAGCCCACGAGTTGCAGTGTACCCAACAAAGCGAGGTTCTTTAAATCCCATCCACCTAGCCACAACTGAACTAGAACCATCACATCCAATGAGAACCTGTTCAATCAAGCGAGAAAATAAATCCTACTCTCTACTCTATAGCCAAGATATTCTTTTAAAATATAGGGGAAAGGTGAATGAAAGAACCTTTGTCTTTATTCTCCATCCATTTTTGCATTCAACTTCTGTGTAATCACTGTCGAGCCTTCTGATTCCAACCACATCTGCACCATAAGAAAGCATGCTCTCTGGCAAGGGTTCACGTAGAGCTTCAAGCAATGCCTTCCTATCCACAGCACGAACCTCAACATCCCTACGTAGTTCAATATTGCACACTGTAGAGCATTGCTCATCAGATATAAGAAACATCAATTAAAAATTTGTGTAACGCACCTTGATGTGGTCTTCATCTCCATATTTAGAAGGCAGTTACCATTTGAATCATACAACCCTAGACTGTAATAAGCAGAAACAAGTATGAAAGATTAAGATTGGCGAGTAAACTTAAATTTTGATATTCTTACGATAAGGTGGACGAATCAAGCAATTCATCCCAGCTAAAATCATAGACTTTTCATGCAGTATACTCTCTGACCTTAATTAACAGTGGAGAACCAACCAAACACTGTACTTAAACACGAATAGTGCTCTAGTATGGACACTCGTTCATCAAACTCAAGCAGAAATCAAGGAATTTTAATTTCTTGCTAATGACATCATAATTTTCCCTTTTATGTTCCTGAATACCATGCCTCAGTTCCCAATCAAGGTATATGTGTAAATGTGGTGCGCATCTGTCTCCATTAAAGAGCCAAAATGGATAAAATATTCACTTACCCAGTCATTTTGTTGAACTTCTCACGCAAACCATCTGCAACCCTGAGGGCCTCCAGTGCCTTCCATCCATTGGTCCAAATGCCTATACTTGAACCGGCTGTCTTAAGTTCTTTCGATTGCTCTAAGACCAAAGGCTTCAACCCTAATCTGCAGTACTTATCAAATAGTTAGTATCTATATATGTATATATTTATATATATGCGTGACTGTGTGTGTGTGTGTGTGTGTGTGTGTGTGTGTGTGTGTGTGTGTGTCTGTGGGAGATGCTAAACACATTTTTGTTTTAGTCAGTTAGGTATACATATTTGATTAGAATATATGGAAAAAAGTATTTGTCAGCAACTCCTATATAAATAACAGAGTGTCACAGTAATAAAAAGTTTGAAACAAGCAAACATTTATTGATTGAATGGCTTTTCTCTTTCAAATTGAAGATGGATGGAGCTCTGAGGAGGATTAACCTCAAGAAAATAAACATTCAGTGTAATTAGCATAGCAATGTGGGGTATATAAATATCCATAAAACTATTCCTCAGTCCGTTATATGACATTAGATAGATGGACATGTGAGCAGGCTCATACACAGAGCGATCTCATTTTAGGGTCATATCATCGGGGTCCCTGAAATGGGAGGGGATCTACAATACAATCTGAGTCTTATATGTACGAATTAAAACAATAGCTTGGGTAAGAAACGATTAATCAATAAACAGGATGGCTCAAACCTGTGAAGGGCCAAAGCAGTGGAGAGGCCAGCGATGCCACCCCCAACGATGACAATATCCTCCTGCCCTTGATTTCCTGGTTCCCTCAATGATGAAGGGGCAGAATAAGATGATGATGATGATGATGATGATGATGAAGCTGAGATGGAGGTAACAGCACATGAACAACATCCCACTGCTCTTCTACTACTACTTCTTCTTCTTCCCACTGCTCCTCTGCAACTATTATTGCTGCTGCTGCTGCTACTACTGCTGATTGGAGCAACAGGCTGCTGCAGGTGGACATGATGATGATGATGACGCAGGGTGGAAGTTAAACCCTGCATTATCTCTTTCTGCTTCTGTCTCTTCTCTGTCTCTGTCTCTGTCTCTGTCTCCCCCAAGGCGTGCTACAACTCTTTATCCTCTACGTGGATATATACTGACACACTTACTATATTTATGTCTATGCATATGTACTGTATATATGTATGTATGTATGTATGTATGTATGTATGTATGTATGTATGTATGTATGTATATGTATGTATGTATGTATGTATGTATATGTATGTATGTATGTATGTATGTATGTATGTATGTATGTATGTATGTATGTATGTATGTATGTATATGTATGTATGTGTGTATGTATGTATGTATGTATGTATGTATGTATGTATGTATGTATATGTATGTATGTATGTATGTATGTATGTATATGTATGTATGTATGTATGTATGTATGTATATGTATATGCAATGTGCATATGTATAAAACACTACCATTGTAAGTAGTGTTTGAAAACATATAAAAGTTTGAAAACGTGTATAAAACGCTACCATTCTAAGCAGTCTTTGAACACATATAAAAACACTGCCATTGTAAGTAGTGTTTCAAACCATATAAAAGTTTGAAAACATATAAAACACTACCATATTATGTAAGTACTCTTTGAAAACATATAAAAACACTACCATTGTAAGTAAGTAGTGTTTCAAAATATATAAAAGTTTAAAAACATATAAAACACTACCATTGTATGTAAGTAGTCTTTGAAAACATATAAAAACACTACCATTGTAAGTACTAAGTTTCAACACTACAATGGAAGGTGCAATGGGACTTGTTGAATTGTCACGTAATAGACAAGACCAATCCAATACTCTACTGAGGAAAGAAGTTCCAACTTGTTCTCATAAAAAAAGCATTTGCCCCATCAATGCACCCTTTAACTTTAGTAGATATATTCCAAACTCTATCCCTACCATCGAATACAAAATCATATCCCATATCTCAACCGTGACGTAATCCAGAGTATCTCACAAAGAGGAAAATTATCACCATCTTTGACCTCAAATCAACATGTGTAACTTGTGCATGCACCCTGTTGTCTTGATGTCAAATAACAAGGTAAAGAAACTTGCCAAAGTTGAGAAATGTAACCCTAAGTCTTATGAGCAATGGGACATTGTATGAAACGATGAGTATTGTCTTTCCACTTGATCGATGCACAAGAAATAACTGGAAGTTATTAATCCACTTCTCTTTAGAGCTAATCCCATAGATAAACCTCCAATTAATGCTCTCCAAATGAAGATATTGGCTAGAAATGACAAATTAGAATGTCAACTATCCATATAGTTGGTTTTGACCACCATCCATATAGTTAAAAGCCATCCCAATGGTCCAAAGCACCCAAAACCTTGCCCAATCATAAGGAGGAGGCATTGCTTGATAGGTCACTTGAAATCATTTCAAATAACCTTCTCTATACCAAAACCCTTTGCTTAACCGCAAGAAGATCAAACCTCCATATACCTGTAAGCTTGCATTTTCACAATCTTGAAAGCACAAAAAATATCAAAACTCTAACATGTCATGTCATTGAATTGTTATAAATGACTTCATTTATGACATTGTCAATGGACTTTAGTACCATCTTTGATTGGCTCAAAACTCTAACATTTCATGTCATTGAACGGTTATAAATTACTTCATTTATGACATCGTCAATGGACTTTAGTACCATCTTCGATACAAAAAGCTTTGGAAATATAGCATGCAATGTAAACTCTTAAAACTCAAAGAGTTCTCTAATTAGGAGTTTCTTCCTTGTCATTTACACATTACAATACTTCTAAATTTTTAGAATATTTCAACCAAATGTACATCCTTTGATATGTCCATAAAAACACTACATTCCAATTCTCTCTCTCACTTGATTTGATAAGCCATGAGACCTTTGAGCCACAACTTTCGAACGAATTCAATTTTGCAATGTATCTTTCCAAACACAATGAAGCCAAAGGCCTTGATTTTACCTCAATGGAGTCTCCAGATGTACATGACAAAAGCCAATGGATAACATGTCCGAAGTGTCCAATTGACAGTTGCACTTCAAAAGTTTATTGAAGGATATGGAACATCGAACATGAAGATAATCAAAGGATTGTGACGATGGATATTATTTATCTCTCTGAAATCAATAGGACAAAAGTGGACATAATTATCTATCTTAAGAGAATTGTTGCTAGCTTGAGTGTCTTGATGCTAATGGCCATCAAACATTCCATAACATAAGAGCTCATCTATAATAAGCACATGCTCTACACAAGCACAACATATGAAAACAAGATGAAACATGAGAAAAAGGCATTGCTGGACTCAAGAAATATACACATTGCAAGCAACACAATTATTTTAAAAAACTCCTAAGAGGAGGTGACTTTTCAAATTTTCTAGGCTACAACAAAATTATAGACCTATGGATGGTCATACTTAAGACTTGGGCAAGATTCAAACTCATCAGTTAACTTTGACCTACAAATGCAATGTCTACAAGGTAGGCTTTCACATTGAATGGTGATCGTGTCAAATATATTTGAAACAATTTGCTATCAGCCATTCAAAGAGAAACTCATGCCTGCTAATGACAATCAGATTAGGTGCAAAAGCATGGTGATATTCTGCAAAAACACACAGATGTACGAACATGGCATATGCATTCAACGCAAACTTCTTCGGCCAAAACTGTGGAATAAAAAGAACAGGGAATAGTAGTACAAGGCAATATCAATCAAAAAATTTGGGGCAATTATGACAAACATCAACCTAAGATGTTGTGATACTTTTGCTTCTGACAAAAAGCGAAACATACAATGACATTGGGCATTTTGTTCTCTTACTTCAGTCAAAAACATTTGAAATGACCCGTAAAAGATGGGGGCAAGAAATATGATGAGATTTTAGTGGTGGGGCAGCAGCCTGTTTGCTTGCCATTATGTAGTTCATCTAAATCTACTGTGCATTCACATGACAGAAAACATTCAATGCTTTATCGTTAACAAGAGATTACTTGGAAAACAAGATGTAATGGCACTTCATGTTTGCAAATATAATGAGATTTTACAATAAATTTGATTGCATAAAATATCCCGCCCACATAACAATGCTTTGTTTTTCTCATTGTCTGCATTAAAAAGACCTCACTAAACTAATCACGCCGCTTTCTTTTGACTGTACATGCTATATAAGATCAAAACCTTTTCGATACCATATTCATTCCTTGTATTCCATTTATATACACAGACAGATTCTCCTGCAACTTCTCTTTGATAACTGCAATATTAATGTTAAGTGTGCAGAGAAACCGTCCACTAGTAGCACAACTCACCGCTGTTGATTCCTCTGGATGTCGGAGGTTGGACCAACAACAGAGTGAGGCCCTCTGGCCTGAGGTTTTAGAAGCAAGTACCCCAAGTTCACAAAAAGTTCCTTTTTGATTTGGTTATTTATGCTTTTGTTGATTGCTTTCAAAAAGGTCATCTGCACGGAACGACTAGCAGATATACTGCAGGAAACATGAAACAAGTTACTGATCATGGAAGGGAGAGAGAAATCAATATTTTCTTAAAAGAGAGCAAAAAGTACAGGCTAAAAAGAAAAAATTATCTGCAGCTATCAACAGGACGTAGGGCATCCATCAGAGTATACTGGACAACCACAACTCTGGATTTTTTACTAGAGTAAAATATAGTGGTGAGACATCACCCCCAACCCCAAACACAAACACATTTGTTGCAAGTTCGATCCTCACCATGGGCTAGTCCCCATCTCATAGATCACAATCGGTTTCCCGTGGAAGTTAAAAAGATCTCTCTCTCTCTCTCTCTCTCTCTCTCTCTCTCTCTCTCTCTCTCTCTCTCTCTCTCTCTCTCTCTCTCTCTCTCTTTCATGGGAATTAGATAAACTTAAAATATCTTGGACAAAAGCCCTGATAAAACTTTCAGGAACAATCCAAACTTCCAAAATAATACTACACTACATGCAGAGATAGGACTTTACTACCTTGCTTTATTGCTTTATAGATGAAATGTGATCTGTAAGAAGGTGATTAAGCATGTCCATTTGCTGTTGGTGTCGCTTTTTTGTTTGCCTAACAACACACCTTCCCAAATTGTGTGCAACTTCCCTGTAACCTCCATTCCACATAATCTGCAAAAGGACACACATAATGAAACTTAAACTCTTTAATTGATGATTCATCTTGAGATATATTTTCCAACTAGAAAAGTGTCATTAACTGCCTATGTACAAATGTATATAGTATGATACTGACGCTAAAAAAAGAAAAGGTTAAAATTTAAAATCAGAAATCCTCCCAAAAGAAAGAAAGACAAAACATACCGCATGATGCAGATCCCATCTTCGAGCTCGACAAACTAGAGTCTGCTGCGGCATTGCCCTTAAACGGGTCTTTGCTGGTGGCTTCTCTACTGTAACTTGCCTTGTAACAAGGTTTTCAAAATAAATAATGCCTGGAAATATAAACACACAATATTTTCTGTCAGATGTTCTAAACCCTTCAGCTGTAAAATCCTAACTCGCATGAGCTGAATCAATGTCCAATTATTATCTTCAATGGTTATAATTGAGTGTATAAATTTATTCTCTAAAGATGCGAAGAACAAGTATAATAATTCCTTACCTGTTTCATTGTGAACCTGCTTCCTCCAGTTCTCCAACAGAAAACATTCAATTTCAAAATCCAGCTTTTCTAAATCGTCCCTATTTAATGAAGCGGTCAAATACTGTTTACATTGTAATTGATAAACAAACAATCCTATTGCCCATTGAGGATGAGACTGTATTTATTAATGAAATATTTTCACACTCCAATGAGCATTATATGAGCAAGTCACTAGATATAGCCATTCAATGTAAAAAATCTTGGATGCTTTATTGGGAAGTAAAGCAAGAATACATGATAAAAAAATACATGCAAACATTCTGCAGATGGACAGTCAATGTCCTACTTGCAGTACGGTTCCTTATTGGACCTTCTTCTTGATATATTTCCTACATACTCATAACGCTAGTGATACTGAGTCAATGTAATATAGATATAAAAAACATACCAAAATCCATTCGGACGACGAGTCGTTCTCAAACCTAATACATGAGCTACATACAAGAATCCACCTGCAGCCTGAAATTTGTAGAAGTAAATGTTACTTAAAACAAATGGTTTTGCATATAAACCAGCAAAATACACTGCAAAAACAGAGCAGTTCTAGATATCAGATACTTATTTTTGCACATATTTAACATTTATCAGCACAAATCCAGCATGTTAATTAAGCTATTTGCATAATATATGATCCTCTTGAGCAGGAGACTTTCAGACCAATGTTTCTACACATCTGTTTGTGGAATTAAAAATCTGTATACATAAAAATTATACCATGTATCCATAAGTCGCACGAAATGTGCCCATGCTAGTATGTTAATTTAACTAAGAGTACATGAATGAACATTACATGGATAAAAAATGCTAGGAACTCACTCGGATCTTCCGGACAAGGTCAGACCTTCCAGCTTCTAATAACTGCTCACGAGTTGGCATATAGGAATTTACCAGTTGTTGCAGATCTAGGTTTCCATTAGCCTTTATCTTTTTGTTTCCTGGAGTGAAGAATTAAACCATGTGAAGATCATATTACAAAGTATTCATGAAATTTCAGCGAAGTCATTGATTTCAACATGTGTGTGATACAGAATAAGCAATGCCTCACCACAAAATCTCTCCTGTAGTAAATGTGAATATCGTTTGCAAAACAATTGTAATTCTGGCTGCAGTCTCTGAATAGCTTGAGGTCTTGTTGCGAGCTCCAAAAGCCCAGCAGGAGGCTGAAATAAAACAAAATCAATCAATAACAAATTTTGAAGGAAAAACTTAGTGTAGTTGACGGCAAAGCAATTAGACAAATGTTAATTCATTTATTGATAGATGAGACTACTGGACTCCCACTCAGAGACTGTCAAGCAAATATTCACTGATCACATTCAGCATAACACTTGCCAAACTCACAAAATCTAGATGTCAAAGAGAGAACAATAGCAACAACATTAACACCAAACACATTTATGGAAGTTTGCACAGAGAGAAACCATGGGGCGAACCAAGGCAAAGTAAATGGTATTCAGACTTCAATAACCCTCCATTGGAGTCTGACTCTCTCCAGCTACAGCTCCATTACTTGGATATTTGGCACATTTGTGAGGCCAATATTTCGTAATGCCATTAGGATTTCTCTCATTTTCTGACTGTCAAACCACTTGTCTCCTCATGCTGAGTGGAGGATGAGATCCTCACCTCCAGCTTTGGATAGGATTTCAACCTCTCAAAGCACCTAATGTTTGTGCCCATAAAAATTTATCCTCTCCTGACCATATCCTTTGAATACTCCCCCAGTGCAAAGTCGCAATTTTGAGAGGGGCAGTATTACGTAAATGATAAATAGATACATGGATATAAAATTTGAGCTCTTTGAGGTAAAACAATGTTCATTAGATTCCTTTGAATACTCCCCCAGTGCAAAGTCACAATTTTGAGAGGGGCAGTATTACATAAATGATAAATAGATACATGAATATAAAATTTGAGTTCTTTGAGGTAAAACAATGTTCCGAATAAGAAGACACGACATTATTTCAACAAGAAGGCTAATGGATATTAGGATAAGTTAACATAGGGAACACAATCCTGAGCACCTTGAAGGGTGTCTGTGTTCCTACATAACAAAGAGCAGAGCTGAAGTTATGACAGTCCACCTCAGTGTTTCTACAGAATAAGGTAATTCACGATAAGTATAACAATTTTTTAGACAGGCATAATGACTTAAATGTCAACACAATTCTCCACCAAGAAGGGTAAGCACATATGTAAGTACATTATTTCACACAGTTTTTACTACAAAGTAGTAACCCCACTTCTCAGGAAAAAGTCATATATGAGATGATATGTTGATTTGGTCAGGTCAAAATTGGCCTCCTTGTGGACAATAAAAATAAATTCTATTCTATTCTACATGGGCGTCAGTGGTTAATGAAATATGGATACAATAACCATAGACATGGACAAATCAATAGAAGATGGGATATCATAACCAGAGACCAGTTCTAGACTCTGTGAAAGGGCGACATGAACAACAGATGAATGACTTGAAAGAAATCCTACTGAAGAGGATGATGATCCAATGAAAGAACTATGCTCGCAGCAGAACGGAAACTTTATTCATCAATAATCTAAAAGCTTACCTTAACTAAGAGACGTCTTTTCTTCACATCAATGTTTTTAATGAACTCGTCTACTATAGGAATGAGGATCTTTATTCCAGGCATTTGCTTTCCACCACTACCAATGGTTACACGATGCTGAAGCACCGAATTCAACTTTGCTCCTTCCAAGGATTCAGATGCACCTTCAGTGGTTGCTGAACCGACTACCTTTAAAATGTACTCATAGGGAATATCTATGTCAATATCTTCATCTATTTTTCCAATGTGAATGATTTCATCCACATTTCCAACAACTTTTCCATCAACCTCTACACTCCATCCAAACACATAAAGGTGTCTCAATGCAATATCTCTTGCCATGTATGTTTTTCCATCCTTACATTGCAAGCGTTGTCCTGCACAAGTCCAATCACAGAGAGATTCTCTATAAGCATGATTTGGAAATAGCACGAATATATAATCTCCTGATTAAAAATGGTTTTCTTTTCCTTAATAATATTAAACAACGGCAATTCCAGAGGACTCTTATCTTAGTTTAATAGGGCTATTTTGGAAAACGTTATCAAATTGTAATATGAATATTGCCTTTACTTTAGTGTTAACTCTTAACATTATAAATCACGTCAATTTCTGTATACATGTCAAATAATATACTTGACTTTTGTATTGAAACTCTTTTCACATCCAGAGGACATGAATTGTGGTAAAGGACAGACAATCGTCCATCAAAAGAACAAACCTTTAACATAGAACCCATAATAGAACATGGCAGTAACATAACAGAGAGAATAGCCGAGTCAAGGAGTGAACTCACCAGGAATCCCACTGATATTCCACGTCTTAGACTGGGAGGTCATCCCTCCAACTATACCTCCAAGAGCTTCCGAATCTTGCACTGAAACCAAGTATTTTCATTATCTCAGGAAAAATGATAATCCACTCCGTCCTTTCAACAAAAAATTGTGGTAGAATTTTCATCCAATAACAACAAATTTCCCCCATAAAACCAGTTGAGAAAAACACAAACTGAACCCAAACCCACTGAAAAGAATGCAAATTTAAAGAGAGAAAGTGTTAAAAAATGTATTGCCGTATGAATGTTGGAGGGCATGATAGACTGATAAACAACGATGGCCATAGCTCCGAGAAGATGGTGAACATGAGTATAGGGGTAAGGTCTCCATCGACGTAAGGCTTTGGGCAGCAGAACAGAACGACAGTGTGGTCCATGAAGATCTATGAGAGCATTAATATGGATGAGTTTCATGTGTATTGTGGGTAGAATAAAACGAGAAATGAATAAAACTTGGAAGGAAAAAGCACTCGCCTGCAGAGCATGGTCTCCATGAGGGGCAATTAAGTACAATTAAGGAAGATAGATAGCCTCTGCTCTTAAGTACAATTAAATCTATCACCCACCTAATGGCTATCTTCTGACACCCTTCTCCTCCTCTTCCTCCTCCTCATCCAAAACTCTGATATGATATGATTTTGGAGGGTTTTGTGTCTGTCTGTGTATGTAATTTCTCTCTCTCTCTCTCTCTCTCTCTCTCTCTCTTTCTGTGGATTTATCCGGATTTTGTTCCCCTGTTTTTCTTCTTTGGAAGATTCAAAAATAACATATTTATGGAAATGCCCTCCCCCCCCCCCTGTTTTTCTTGTTTGGAAGATACAAATTAATTAGCGTATTTATGGAAATGCCCCTGCCCCTCTTCACCTCCAACCAAGCATCTGTAGTGCCTTTCATACATATCTTCTTATTTATTAGCTTGCCCTCGTGTTAAGTTGGTAATCTCCGATCTCGGCTCTCTCTTTCTCTCTCTCCATTGACTTCCTAGAATTGCATGGCAAGCAAGCAGAAAGATCCAGAAGACGCATAAAAGCAAATTTTTGTGTTCCAGTTGGATGCAAGATATAGAAAAAATGGTTTGGTAGATGGGGCGCGAGACACTTGCTTCATGATGCATCACTAGATTCCTCTGTAAATGAGGCCTTTTTGCAACGCCAATGTATCATGACATGGGACAAATTTGGAGGCTCACGCGTCACACATTATACTACACATGTTGCACCTAACTACAAAACCATATTCTTTGCAGAACGGGGGAACCATACACATCGATACATGTCAAAGCCCATACAGTTATCTGCCATTCGAACCATTGCTTCCATGCGACTTAGCTCACATGCATTGCGATGTGAGACAGGGCATTGGGGCACAAGTGATGAGACTGGTCAGCTATGCACACTTTGCCCTAAACAAGTTCGTGAGTCTAAGTATCACACTTTGATACAATGCTCTACCTTTGATCATGCTTTCCACATCTCTTCGACCGAGCCCAATCCTTGCATGAATTCCTCTCACAACCACAATGTGCACTCTTGATTGCAACATTCATTGGTAAAGTTCTTGAACATCGAGAGTAACTACTCACTTTTCACACATACACGTGAAATATAATATCTTTGGTCTCATAGGTCATATTTGATCTCCGAAGACGATAATATAATCTATCTATCTATCTCTGTCTATTATTATGTACTCCATAGATATATCTTAATTTACTAGATGTCATTGTGGAATGCAAGGGTTTAACCCACCAACTGCGATTCATCCCTATTCCTCTCTCTTCTTCTTTTTTATCATAATTAGCTTACCCTAGTGGTAAGTCGATAACACTACAAGCACTGTGTCTTGGGTTTGAAACCCAATTTCCTTGCCTCTTTATTATATACTTCATATATCTCTCTATTTCACTAGATGCCAATGTGGAATGTAAGGATTGAACCCATGACTACCTGGTCTCCATTGGGCAACCTTACCAACTGAGCTACATCCATCTTGACCTCAATTAAATTCTCTCCACATCATTGCAGAATTGATATAATAAACAATAAATAAGCTTTGCTTTTAGCTCTCGAGCACCTCATTTTATGCTTCCTTTGTTAGCTAATCATCTCTAGCTCCTTGTCTAATTTCTTTTATGATCATGAACTGGATGAATTTTGATTTGTAACTAACAAGAAATTTAGTTTGTCTCATGGATGTTGTTTCCTATTTCCTAAAAACAACTATGGTCTCACCTTCAACCCTCAAAGAGCTCTAATGTGTACAACAACATGATCACCTTTACGAATTCCACATAATCTTTCTAACCATTGTTCAATTGGTGAAGCCAATAAACTTGGGGATGCATGTGCATATTTCTTTATAATTTCAAAGATAACGGACTTCCCATTTCACAACATAATGGATTTGGTGCACAATGTCAACATCAATTGGTACCCACACTTTGCCTTTATTCACCATATTTGATGGTCATGCACACCAAATGGCTTGTCTTAACTCATCAATCACTAGATGGTACCCATGTTCACATGACATGGTTCTCAATCCATTATGTTTGCATGTTTTTCCACTATACTTCAATGAATTCAAGAATTAAAATTAACTTGTATTTTGTTGGAATAAATAAATAAAATAAACTTGATATTTGCATAAAATTCTCCAAATGCACAACATTTTGAGGGAAGAATGAATGAAAGGCTTTGAAAAATTGTACTCTATATAAACTACTTTTGGATGGCAAATTGTGAAGTTTTGCAATAAACAATGTCCTAACTAGTCCATTGGGTTAGGCCAAAAGTGGTGTCGCGTTATTAAGGAATGTTACCAAATAAATACAATGTACTAAAATATATTTTGACACTTTTAAAGAAAGAAACAAGATCATTGGATAGAGATTGCTTTTATACTACTAGAAAAGCTAGAATGAGAGATATTCTTAATAACATTTTGCAGCCATTGTATTTATACATGGAAAGTTTCAATTAGTTATTGCCTATAGATCTAGAAGCTTGACTTAAGTTTTTAAATCATGGCATGGTGGTGAATAGCAAAGTTATGCTTTATGGCCTGAAAGTTATGGGTTGTAGTCTTGTTTGGTGTTGCATTCAATATAAAAGTTCTCCATGACTTTACTTTGAAACCATGCAATTTGCAATCTATTCCAATTCAGTACCAATATGCCTCCACATTGTTGCTTGTTGGCTAAAGCAAGAACTAGTACACAAACTTTCAGTCACTTGTGGTATAACAAAAAATTGTTTGCTTCTATAAATATCGTTTAACAAAGCACTTTCCACAAACTCAAGAGTTGAAGTCCACACTACAAAATGAACTTTTGCAAAATTAATTTAATTTTGTTAAGACTAACAATATTGTTATTGGCAACCACAAGTTTCAATTAGTTTTTTTTTATAATATTCTCTTCTCATCCATCATCTTCGCAAAGAACTACTAGAACAAGGATTGAACACAAGGGTAAAATGTGAGTTCTAGTTTCTCATCTACATGTGTAGGCTGATGGTATAAGACATGTCCTTTTCTTATACCATGACATGCAGATGAGGATTATACTTATAGTTATAGGAAGATCTTTTGTAGTGGAAATCAAGTTACTGAAAAATGCTTCTACATGTTTCTTTTGGATAAACCTTTCCAATAGTGAAAGCATTGCCAAAAAGACAAAGAGAACTCACAGATGGAGTTTATATCACTTCTCTGGTGGTGAGCAAGGTTCTTCCTTGCAAGCATAATATCAAGATTTCCATTCATTCACAATGACACACACCTTAAATTAAGAAATCTCGGTTGACTGAAAGTTCATCACGCAATCTTCTTATGAATTCTTCACCCCTCAACTCTCCTGAACCTTGCCAAACTTCATGCCTAACATACAAAGCACTCGCTCCAGCCATCTTCATATCTAGTGCTTCTTCTATAGACATTATACCCTGAAACTCAACAGATAAAATGAGAACTCTATCCATCATATGAGCTCCAATATATCTATTTTGTTTTCAAACACTCCATACCACAATAGCTTCAACATCATTTGGAATCTCTTTAAGTAGAGATCTGGCCACATCTTGCCTAAAACCTGGTAGAGATAGCTGCAATATAATGCTTGAAGAGTCAGGGGAGTAAAAAACACCAATACACAAGCTGTAATATATTAAGTCTCATAACTAAAAGATTACCGATAATTTGACAGATAAATTTATCCCATAGACCAAAACTCCCATCTTCGACACTGCTTCCAGCTCCTTAAGGTTCACAATCTGCCACACATTCAACTTTAATTTTTTTTAAAAGGCACTTGCAAAGTATTACAAGTAAAAAATCAACACCAGGATCTAGCGAAATTAAGGGTTTGGGCTGTGAAATTTATCATCCTCAGTACATAAAGCATATATATTGACACTATAATTATATTACAGTCACAAAAAGAATATCAAGGCACACACCTCAACAATTGGGTCCAACCCCAAAGACATGGCATAGCTAAGTATCCCTGGTAAACCTGTACCCTTCCATAAAAAAGGTTATTGCCCACTATTGATAAATGTAAACTTTAAACATGAATCTAAGTTAGTACCATTTTGGAGCACTGCGTATATGGTAGTTAGAGCAGCTGCCCCAGCCTCCCTTGTCTCAGCAACCTGTACCACTGGTGGATATAAGCAACCCATTCTGCAGTAGAGCAATCTGAATACATATTGGAGAAGAAAGACACCTGTAATGGATGGAGAATCCAATCGGCTCGAACAACCGGTATTTGAAAAGCTGCATGGTTCACTTGACCTCAATGAATAGAGATAGTGACTATCATGCAGATAGGCAAAAAGCATATTCAAAATTTTGGAGGATGAATGCATATGCAATAAATGTGCAACAAAATAACAGATTCAATGCCTAATACAATACAGAGTTGTACTGAAACTAAAATATATGCAATAGTTGATGCATCCACAGATTTTGAAATAGACTACATCATTGATGGTCGTACAAACATAGAGGTATGCAACACACTTGCTTCATATTGCATCAATAGATTCCTCTGTGAATGAGGCCATTTGCAATGCCAATGTATCATGACATGGAAAAAATGTGGAGGTTCTCGCTTCACACATTATACTATATACGTTGCACCTAACTACAAAACCGTATTCTCTTCCGCACGGGGAAACTGCACAAATCACTACATGTTCCCATCCTGTTGTTTGAACCATTGCTTCAATGTGAGATAGGACATTGGGGCACAAGTGATGAGAATAGTCAATTATGCACACTTTCCTCTAAACAAGTTCAAGAGTCTAAGCATCATACTTTAATACAATGCTTTGCCTTGATCACATTGAACTATGCTTTCCACACATCTTTGGTCAAACCCAATCCTTGCATGAATTTCTATCACAATGTGCACTTTGGATTGCAACATTAGTAAAGTTCTTGAACATCGAGAGTTGTTACTATTTCCACATGTAGAACATGAAAATGTTATATATTTGGTCTCATAGGTTATATTTGAACTCCGACGACAATAATAAAAGTTATCTGTATATCTCTCTCTCTCTCACACACACACATATGTAATACGTGAAAATGTTATATTTTGGTCTCATAAGATATATTTGAACTCTGAAGACAATAATAAAATCTCTCTCTCTCTCTCTCTCTCTCTCTCTCTCACACACACACACACACACACACACACACACATACATGAGCATGCGATTAGATAGTACACTCATATGTTGTGGATAAGTGGGAAGAAATACCATTGCTAACTGCCACAAGATCAGACAAGCCATCAGGAGACATCTCCTCATCAGTGCAGACAGCAATTACATCAACACCTGAAACATCTTTACATAATGAAACATCTACGATATACAATCCATAAAACCACAAGAAAAACCTTCACAAAATGAAGAATCCATTTAAATGACATAAAAAGGAATCCTAAAATGAATGGTCCATGGTATCACAAGAAAAATGCAATTAAAGAATCCATTTTAGAACCACCAGAAAAAGAAAAGGGCTCACAAAATGGAGAACTCTGAACAAAGAAAAAGGAAAAAGAAGGAGATTTACTTGCCTGATTGCACATAGCCCTTGCATCGGTGGGCAAGAGAAGTAGGCGACTCTTCGGGGTCAATCCGAGCAACTTCCGCAATTATGGAGATCCGGGGCCAGTTCATGCGGATAGCCCGGACAAGGGCATTAGGGTCCGAGGAAGGGGAAGTGGAGATAAGCCTGGCTTGAAGCTCTTCTGGCTGCTGCAGCTGCAGTGAGCTTAGCTGAGATTGAAGGAACCGCTGCTTGCTCTGTAGAATGCTCTTCAAGGTGCGCTGTGGAGGAGAGTTGGGGTTGGGGTTGGGGTTCCCACCGAAGCCCTGATCCATTTCTGCTTTCACCCTAGCTGTCGCCGTAGCGAGCTGCAACGCCATCGGCACGAAGATGAACGGATTGATGGAAGGGAATGGATGAACAATGTCTGTTTCCTGTTGATCTATCTCCTTTCAGAGAGATGATGATGATGATGATGATGCGTTCATCATCTGTTTCCTGTTGATCTATTATCCCCTTTCAGATATGTACATTGTAGATGATACCTTTGTCCTCCTGTGGAGAACAAACAATGTATGTATAGCATCTGATACATACATACATACATATATCAATGTGATACATATACATATATGTGAAAGGAGATAAACTAGAAACAAGAGCCTTCCTCGGAGACCATTCCGGAGCTCATATGGCTGGGAAGAACCGAGCCGAGCTCGTATGGCCTGAAAGAAATGTCTTCTAGATTAACCGGTCCGCTAGAAATGTATCGGGCAGGGAACCCGTGTATTGACTCTGGCCTTTGCCCGGCCACACACACAAAAAGAAAAAACCTTGACCCGCGTCGCTTGTAAACTGTGTAAACTGAATAAGAAGTTTGTCCCTCGTGACTACCGAAAACTTTTCGTTTATCTATCCTTTTGATAAAGCGACTCCCAATGCAACCGATCCATTTTATCATAGGCTACTATCAGCTTCACTCCCACATGCACGCACTAAATTTATAAATATGATAATGTTTATACACAAGTTCATGGCACCCATGAGAGCTTCGTGACATTTTCTAGAACAATCTTCAAAAAGTATCAAGGGTTTTTGTCATTTAACGATCAGAATCCCACACAATCATGTATTACACTTACACATGGACAAAAGTAAATCAATCACCTCTTCACATTGTACACTCAAAGGTAAGAGAAAGAATATGTTGGTATTTGTTTCTATTGTCCTATACTTCTATGCATTTCTAACCACTTTCCAAACTAAAGTACATTTATGCAATGATCTTCATATTCATATTGTAAGCTTGAACTTATGGCCTACATAACACAATCTTCACATGTAATTGGTGTATGTTACAAGTTATATTGATCAGTTTATACTGTCCATTGCTGACAACTCCTTCAGTAATATTTAAGGTAAAAATGTGGCTGCAAATAACCAATATTGGAAATAACATAAGATGAAAGGCAAGTTTAATATTTCGAAGGCATTGTTATTTGCTATGCAATCTCACAGATATATATCAGCATGGAGATTTGTTCATCTAACACCATGGTAATGCTTTCATTCAAAGAGACTAACTCAATCATATCACATCCACATCCTATACTGATAATGGCCATTGGGATAAATTTGCTTTTTTCTTTTTCCATTTAAATGCAAATTATGCATGCATAGATGCATATGAAAACGCATAATCCAGAATAAGCACTCGGGCCAGCTAGCAAACACCCATGTTAGGAAAAATCTTTAAGCTTTTCAATATTAAGCTAATTTTTTCAATCCTACTCTAGTTTTCCTCAAATTAACTGAGGCAGGAATGCCTTGTCCTTGTAAGGCCTTATGTCCAATACATACACATAGAGCTGTAATTTGCTACATTTAATGTTCAATTCCAAGGTGTACACTTGGAAATCCAATATTGGTGATCAATGTCTGGGAGTCCAGTTTTATGACTCTGACTATCAATTGCATCACAGGCGGTGTAGTTAATCCCCAACCACATATTTCGCAAAGAGATTATTTGGGTTTGTCATGGCCTTGAATTCCAAGGAATTTCCACTCTGGTCTTTGAAGAACATGGTCCACTGCATTTTCATTAATCAAGTTCAGCAGAGGTGTAGAAACTTGAAGCATCACTTCACATAGGTATTCTTCAGAAGTTTTAAATACCTGCTCACCAGGCTGGCCAGTGAATCGAATGTGTGGTTCAATTATGAACTTGATACCTCTAGTTTTTACTTGTTCAGCTAGGTCAAGGAAATCTGGCACTGACATAGCAAGTCCAAAATGAGGCACCGGAACCGAATCACCATCTGTTCTAACACGCCAAGAACCCACATTAGTAGTGAACAAACATCTGCAATGTGCATGCTAGATAAGAATGAGAAGTCCACCAAAATACGATTTACAAATTATCTTAACACACAAAATAACCCAGTTCCGGTTACTTTCTTTTTTCTTTAGTAATCTTAGTCTACCCAAAATATGTAACTGCATTTTAGGAACTGGGCAAAAGTAAACATTTATTTGCCCCTTATGTTATGATATATACATGTTCAAGGCTGGTATAGCTGTAAGCTAAAGAGTAATAAAAAGAAAAATAAACACAATATAAATGAATACACGAGAAGCATACAAAATCTACTAAACTAGGAAATCTATATATAAATTATATTTGACCTGTAAACATTGATGTTTATCTCCTAACATCAATGAAAACATGGTACAAAATTAGGCATTCAACTGCCTCCCAAAACCAGTAGACATATAATCATAAGTCTATATTAAGAATCTGCACAGGAATGCAGGAAGAGAGTAAAGAGTAATAAAAGAAAAACAATATACACAAATACACAAGAAGCATATGAAGTCCACTAAACTGGAAAATTGATATAAAACCATATTTAAGCATAAAATCAATGAAAATATGGCACAAATAATGTATTTGTCTGCCCCTCAATATCAGCAGACATACAGCTGTAAGTCTTTAATAAGAACCATCATAGGAATGAAAGAAGAAATGACGTAAATAAAGCCCCATGAGAAGCACCAAAACAAAATGAACAGCTCACTGATAGCATAAAACAAGTAAACACCTCACTATTAACTTCGAAGACTTCTCGTTTGGATCCCCTTTCCTAGTTTCAGAAAATATAGTTTATGGTTCTGCATGACTACTTTGTTTCCGGTCGTTCCAAGTTGATCACCTATATTTCTGATGGCCAACAATTATGCACCTATTAGAAACTTGTTTGACTAAAATCTTCTATGCTTCATCTAATATTCAATTTCTACAAGTTAAGTCAACTACTAACACTAGTTCAAACGAGGTTCTCAGGGGATTTATATTGCTTTGGTGATTCACATGTGTTGCAGTTGTCAGAGAATGAAATCGCTAATGTTAGTAAGTTTACAAAACACCTGATTTTTCCACAGAATCTTGACAGCTATCATGATAAAGTACATTGAATGCAATTCTATCACTATCAAACATCAAAACATGAACATATATTGCGAGTGACTTCAACAAAGAATCATTTAGATGTATCATAGGCTTCACTTTTTACTTGATTGTTACCCTGGAAGCAGAAGTTATGGAGAATGAATAATTAAGATGCCACTTACCCACAGCATTTTCTGCACTTTCAGCATTGTAGTCAGCTACATGATGACAAACTAACTGCACTAGCCCATAGTGTATTTTTAGTTATGTCAAACTAAATCTATCACATAAAATACATCAGGAAAACTAGCTATACAAAGACAAAGTAGGTGGTGGACAAACAGAAATTTTCCCTTCGTTTTACCTGATGCCCATAAAGATTGAAATCTACCCAACTCTTGGACGAGCGGCCTTCAGGCAAACCTAAGACCCTAATTTACCACCAAAAATGCATTGATACAACCCTCTTTTAGATCTAAACACCATAGTAAGCCTTCCTTTAACATTCATATTTACCCTCCATAGAATTCCCTTGCGGCTCGTATATCATGAACAGGAATAGCTAGATGGAAAGGCATAATATTAGGAGACTTTGCATCCTTCTCTACATTCATTGAAACTTCAATGCATGTTGAGACTTTTGAAGATATGCTGCATCTGGCAGGGGAAAATGAAAGAACAAAGGATAAGGAAATTAATATGAAATATATTTTGCATATTATCATAGATGTAGTGATAGCTATATAATTTCCAATCTATCAATGAAGCTTCATGCATCATAGGAACAAATATTTCCAAGATCTGGACATGCACCAAAGGTGTAAATCAACTTGCTAACGATTTGTTTTACCAAAGGTCCAACATGCATCACAGACAACAATAATTTTTCCAGATCTGACGCATCTTCCAGGATATCCTACATTGAAAAGAATCTACGCATATGTTATGCGGTCATCAATAGCAGACACAGCTACTGAAGCTATCATAAATTTTCTGAGTACGTTGAAAGCTCGTGGATGGGGAAAACAAAAGTAGTTTTCAAAAAAAAAGAACAACATTTAATCAGAAATCAGAACCCAGAGAAGAAGAACGTACCGGGAACAGCTAGACTGAGCCACATGAGAGGTTGTGAAGACCGGATGAGTCCTGCTGTTTTGAGATGAGGGAATGGAATATGTTTCCCGATTCCATAGGGAAAGGGAACGGGTGGAGAATGAGAGGGCCATGGCTATACTGATAGCTTCTCTGCTCCTGCCCCTGCACCGAAATGATCAGGTTCGCTCGGATTGAAGCCAAAAATAGCGCCACTCTTAACATTTCATAGCAGGACTATGGTAGCAGTAATCATAGACTATTAAGTCATATGCAGATTCTTCCCACTACCTCCATTAGAAGACCCACCACCACCATTACTAACTACTACTATCTATCTATAACTAGATTTTTGCTAAGTCTAGATGTGCTCACCAATAATCTGTCATGTGCCATTCGATGCAAGAGGCATTGGGATGGTTGTCGGCCTCAAGAATGCATGTGGGTTCGATCGAGGAATAAGTATATGTTTTGCGGACCAAAGTAACATGTATATTGAACCAAGTCTATACACATATGCATCATCACCGTATATTTGTGGGGATGCATAAGGATGCAAAACAGAAATGCTCCCCATATTTATGGATATGAAGACATACATGCACTTTACTAAGAGCACAATTCTTGCTCTCTCTCTCTCTCTCTCTCGGTAAAAGCACACAATTATACTAATTGTATGTTAAAATCCACTTGTTACAACACTTCTTAGTCTCCTCTACCTATCGATCCTATGCCTATGTAGGGAGAGGGATGTCTTGTAATGCCACTACAAAACCAGGAAATCATTCCCACATGCTCTAACATCCGGAAATTCCACATAAGAATACCTTTCTCTCTCTTGCTTGCTCTTATAAGGCCATTTTTGGCCTCTTAAAAGACCTTAGTATTTTACTTTAGTATATCTTTCTTTCTCTCAATGTCGCACTGTGCACATAAGTGTGAAGGGTAAAAGATTGCTTTGGAGAGAGAGAGAGAGAGAGAGAGAGAGAGGACATGGATCTGGGCTTTCCTCGCATGGTTGGTGTTCCTCTACATAAACAAAATGTTCAAACGCTTCTCCTCCTCCAGAGAAGCTATTACACAGATCCATCCACTCTCTGTTGGCATAAGTGATAGAAATCATGGCAAGGATCTATGGATGTTTGGAAGATGGAGAAGCAGCAAGCAACAGAAGATGATAGATACATCAATCCATATCCGAAGCAGAGATGCACCACACCATGTTCTGCGCTTCCATATCCAGCATAACCCAAAATGAGAGATACCATGGTTAAATGGTCGGCGCCATCCAATGCGTTCCACAGTCAGTCTAACAGAGTACAAGCACGTGGGAAAGACAGTATCCATGATTGCTCCAATGGAGAGCAATCATCAATGGATCGATTTGCAAAGTTACTCCACAAGTGTAAAGAAGAAAAGTCTAGAGGCAATGCTCAGCAATTACTTGCTTCTATTCGTGAAGCTGGTCTTGAGAGGCACAGATCTCTAGGTAATAATCTTGTTTCGACGCTTGCAGAGCTCGGAAGCCTACATGATGCACACCAAATATTTGACGACTTAGTTCACCGCAATTCACGCTCGTGGAATTCCCTTATTTCAGGCTATGTCAAGCATGGCAGGCCAAAACAAGCTCTAGCCCTTTATCATAAGATGCCAAAAGAGGACTCTTTGCATCTCAATGTGTACACATTTGTTGCTCTCATAAATGCATGTGCCAAGCTTAAAGACCTAGAGCAAGGCCTTTGTCTGCATGCTGAAGTTGATAAATTTGGATGGATTAATAGAGACCCCTTCATTGGGAGCAGTTTGGTTTACATGTATGCTAAATGCGGTTCTCTTGATAAAGCACAGAATGTGTTTGATACACTTGATTCTCGGGACGTTGTATCATGGAATTCCCTTATCACAGGATATGTTGGGCAAGGACATGGTGAGGAGGCACTTCAATGCTTTGAGAAAATGCAAGTAGCAGGGGTCTTCCCAAACGCTATCACATATTCATGTGTCTTGAAAGCTTGCGGTAACATAGGTGCCACGGAGAAAGGCAGAGAAGTTCATTCAGAGGTTGAACGACGAGGCTTTCTGGAGAAAGACATTGTTCTTGCAACAGCCATAGTGGATATGTACGCTAAATGTGGTTTTGTTTCACGAGCACAAGAAATGTTTGACAAACTTGTAGTTCGAGATGTTATCTCATGGAATTCTTTAATTGCAGGATATGCAACACATGGGAATGGAGGAGAGGCACTGAAGTGTTTTGAGCATATGCAACTTGAAGGTGTTTCTCCGAACTCTGTCACATTTATTTGCAGCTTGAAAGCTTGTGGTAACACTGGTGAGATAGGAAAAGGAGAAGCCATACATAATGAAATCAAAAGAAACGTGTTATTGGAAAAAGATATCCCTCTTGGCACCAGCTTGATTGGTATGTATGCCCAATGTGGCATGCTAGAAAAAGCCCAAGAAACCTTCGGAGAACTTCCTGTTCGGAACATTGTATCATGGAACACATTGATTTCTGGATTTATTACAAATAGCTGTGGTGAGGAAGCACTGGAATTTTTTCATCAAATGCAATTTGAAGGTGCCTCCCCCAATTCTGTAACATACATATGTGCCTTGAAAGCTTGCACAATCATAGGAGCTGTAGATGAAGGCCAGAAAATTCACGCGGAGGTTGATAGAAAGGGATTATTGCATACGGATATTGCTGTTGGAACATCTTTGGTTGATATGTATGTGAAGTTTGGCCTGCTTACAAAAGCACAGGATGTATTTGATAGCCTTCCCATCCAGAACGTGGTCTCTTGGAACTCACTTATCGTAGGATATGTTGAACATAAACTTGGTGAGCAGGCACTTCAATGCTTTGAAAAGATGCAATCTGAGGGGATTGCTCCAGACATTGTCACATACATTTCTGCCTTGAGAGCTTGTGGTAGCATAGGAGCGATAGAAAAGGGCATAAGTATACATATTGAGGCTGGGCGAAGAGGATTATTGGAAAGGGGTCTTAATATTAGCTCTGCACTAGTTGATATGTATGGAAAATGTGGATTGTTTGACCAGGCACAGGAAGTATTTGACAAGCTTCCAGTTCGGGATTTAATGGCATGGAATTCGCTTATATGTGCATACACTGAACATGGACATGGTGAGGAAGCACTGGAGTTATTTGAAAGGATGAAGCTAGAGGGTATTAAGCCAGATTCTCAAACATTTATTTACAGCTTGAAAGCTTGTGGCAGCATAAGGGCAACAGATAAAGGCAGGAAAATACATCAAGAGATTGACAGAAGAGGCTTACTAGAGGAAGACATTGTACTTGGCACTGCTTTAGTTTATATGTATACTAAATGTGGTCTACTTGCAAAAGCAAAAGATGTTTTTGAAATGCTACAAACCAGAAGTGTCATCTTATGGAATGCACTAATAGTGGGGTATATTGATCATGGTTATGGGGAAGAGGCTGTTGAATGCTTTAAACAAATGCAATGGGAGGGTGTGACTCCAGATGTCGTGACTTATGTATGCAGCTTGAGAGCTTGTGGTAGTATAGGGGCCATAGATAAAGGTCAAGAAATACATGAAGAAATTGATAGAAAGGGATTTCTGGATAGGGATCTCCTTATTGGTACTGCCTTGGTTGATATGTACCTCAAATGTGGTTCACTTAATTCAGCACGCCAAGTTTTTGACAAGATTATAGTTAGAGACATTGTCTCATGGAATTCGCTCATCGGAGGATATGCTGAACATGGACATGGTGACGATGCATTAGAGTGTTTTGAAAAGATGCAGTTGCAAGGCATCATGCCAAATGCTGTCACACTTTCATTCATCCTGAAAGCTTGTAGCACAGTAGGGGCCACAGAGAAAGGCCAAGAAATACATGCAGAGATTGAAAGGAGAGGTTTTTTGGAAAGGGATATTGTCATTGGTAGCAGCTTGGTTGAAATGTACAGTAAATGTGGTATGCAAGCTATAGCGAGCAAAGTATTTGAAAAGCTTCCTATTAGGGATGTTGTGTCATGGAATTCATTAATTGCAGGATATGCCCAAGCTGGAAAAATTGAAAGCATTTTCTCTATCTTTGATAGAATGTCAGGAGAAGGGATAAAGCCCGATCCTTTTACCTTCATCATTATTTTCAATGCATGCAATCGAGCAGGTCTATTTGAACAAAGTGAGACATACTTCAATGCCATGAAAAAAGTCTATGGCATCCTTCCAACGGTTGAGCACCATAACTGCATGATTAACTTCCTTTGCCGCTCAAGCCAACTAGATAAAGCTGTAGCGATGATCAATAAGACACCTTTCTTTTCCAACCTTGTTGCATGGCATGCAGTATTAGGTGCTTGTAAAAATTCAGGAAATGTGACACTTGGTAAACAAGCCTTTGAGAATGCACTGAGTTTGGATGAAAAAGATTGTGCATCATATGTCTTGATGTCCCAAATCTATTTAGGAGCAGGAATGTATGAAAATAGTCATGATATTAGAATTGGGAGCTCATGAATACCATTCAACTATTTCATGACACAAGGGCTTTGAATGAATGATACCAGAAGTCATGTGAAGATCAGGCAGCAGCTGATAGGGATGAAGCATTTCTTTCACCAGGAGTGCTGGTGAATTGGGAGAAGAAGAATATCTCTCCCTTTCTCCTTCATGTGGGATGATGGAACCTTTTCTGTACAAGGACAATAAGAGGGCCACTTGATATTCTAGATTTGATATCAAGCATAGCTGTGCAGCTATTCTAGCAGCATTTGTGATGGCAGAAAACACAGTAAACTGGAGAAAACATCAGAAAGAGTGAAGTGATGGGTGCAAAATGAGTGGTCTTTCTGTACTACAGTGATGTGGGCCATGGGTATTGGCACTTGACCCAAGTGGACATAGGTGATTGATATCAAGCATAGCTGTGCTACCCGAGTAGCATTAGCAAAGGCAGAAAACGGAGAAAACTGAAGGAAACATCAGGAAGAGTGGCCTTTGTGGTTCATGGAGGTTGGCACTTGATATGGTGGACATCACTGGTTGAAGTGTTTGCAGTGGTGGGATGAGTCACTATTTATCATAAATGATGCTAACATCTGTGAACGTCAAATGCTACTGTGATAGCAGTGATGCTGATGGATAATATTGATGGGGTGGATAGAACAACCAATGCTGGGCCCCAACATTACTGTACTGCATTGTAATAGTAGTACTTTAAGTTACCAGTAATGATTTACTCTTGTCATGTCTCTCAAAGGCAGCTTAGCTCTGGACACTGAAACTCTCATATGGACCTATTCATGCCACTGATTTGTTGGAAAGATTTTGAGGCAATATTGTTGAGCTCTCAGTGATCCAGTCACTTCACATGTTTGATGATGCTGTCAGCATGTAAAAAAAGACTAATCTATACTAGAAACTGGATCAGCGTATTGAGACAAGTTATTACACTGGTCCATGTCCAGGATATTACAAGATACACCAAGTAACTGAATGCAAACAAACAAATCTTGTTCAAAAAATGCACTCCCAAATTATGTCAATTATTTTAAGCATATATCATGATCTATTATTATTGTTCATCTTCAATTATACATATGTCCCAAAATTACCTGCTATCATGCTCTGATAGTTAGTTCAAACTATTCACAACCCACAAGGTAGATCATTCTCATTGCCACTTGCAACCTCAATCTATTCTTGATGTCATAAACAACGAAGGTATGAAATCATTCATAAAGTAACCTAAAATGCAAGTGATTGTCTTGCCAAAAGTGTATCTTATATTCTTATAAGTTTTTTTATTGTATCACCATATTAAGTCAACTCCAATAATTTCCCATATTTGATTGAATGGCACTCTTACATAATCAAATCAATATATGTAACGGGGATGTTGACAGTGTAAATTGTAACACCAAATTTCCCATTTCCACATGGGCACATTCAGGGAATCAGTTTCATCCTTCTAATTACCCTTCCTTCTTGAACTATGAAATATTCATCATTAAAGCAATGAAAATGAATGATTTGCAAGCCAAACAAGGCACAATAAGTAAAATATAGAACATTCATCATTAAAGCAATGAAAAGGAATAATATACAAACCAAACAAGGCAAAGGAATTTTTATGAATTTCATGAATGTTCAATCTCCTGTCTTCCAGCATCTCATGTGAAGTAGCTCTCCAAAAAAAGATAACTACGCAATAGTTAACATCTAATAATGTAGTGAGGTTTGCTTTTGTAAACTCTAATTGCCGCTTTGCTTTTGTTGATAACATTCCATCATCCACCACTGATAAATTCATAACTTCAAAGTCACCAAATGGCTGGCAATTAGAGCACCCAATGTATGGAAGTGAACCCACACAAAATATAAACTAATTCTTGTTCATGTACATTGCAGATTTTAGCAAGTTTATTCCCTCATTACCTTTCACATTGTATAAGTGGAAATTGAAGAAAACGCACAACAAATGTACCGTAGAAAGTAGAGAATGCGAGAGAGATCACGTTAGCATCATTGGTGTGATCACTACTTTCTTTTATATCACCATCTCTATACATTACCTTACACATTTTTATAAGGGAAATTGAAGAAAGCACAAAACAAATGTACTGTAGAAAGTAGAAAATGCGAGAGAGATCATGTTAGCATCATATCACCACTTCCCTTCATATCACCATCTCTACAGATTCTCCCTACCTATTCTTCCTAATGACTCATCCCTTTCTTCTTCTTAAATACCTGTTTCTCTTTACTCTTCAATTTTGCGGTTCCCAGCTGTTGTCTCTCCCACTTAGCTTCTATTCTTTCCCTAGTTTTAATCAATAACATTTGGCCCTGTTCACTCGTTTCAGCCCCAGCATGTTTGGAGTACCGTGGTGCCAATATTGTTTAACATCTACCTTCTCTGTACTTACTGTGTCCAAGGAAAAAGTAGCTAGAACACTACTAAATAAGATGAGCTAATGCAAGAGGGTCTTATACTTTCCCATTAAGCAGTACTTCACTCACCATTATGGAATGGTTAGATTTAAATGATGTTGAACATGTGTTAGCAGGTAATCACCAGCTATGCACACATAATATTATTCTTTGATGTGGCCTAATGTTATATCTAAACTCTTGGGTCCTGAGTGCCTCATGGGTACAAAACTGGAGTACGGTTGGTGAATGTTGTTACAAAACCTGTTTTGAGGAAGAAAGACACTCATTTGGCAGTTAGGTTTGAGTGTTTCCAACAATATACAGAAATGACGCAGCAGTCCAGAGTCTGAGCTCCAACAAAAACTGCATCTTCCAAACAAGCAATTTTCAAGACCCTGCATTGACTTAAAATATGAGCAAATTTTGCATTATGATTTCAACATCAGTTATTAATCCTCATGCATTCTTATTGTTTATCAGAGATCATCCTCCTGAAACAAGAAGAGCATTGTTGCATATCAAAGAATAGTACCTTATCAACACTAACTGGGAAATTATTATTCTACTTCTAACAACTGGAAAAGCAGGAAAAAGGTTATATTTAATAATTTGAATCCATACCTCAAACCATATAACCATACTTGAAATGTTGTTCTGCTTTATGCAGAACACAACAGACCATATGGTAAAATTCAGGTTCAGCCTGTTTAACTTCCTCGATAGTCCTAGACTCATGTTGCTCTGCCTGCAAAGCCCCATATTATAGTTTTACAGTGCTATACCACAACTACTATCAAGGTTATTAAAATATTTGTATTCACAAAAAGCCTGGTTGAATTATTGCGCAAACAGTTCATGTTCGAGTCTATCATGAAGGCAGAGATCGTTGTGAAAGTACTTCCTTGTACGACTGGTAAAGGATATATTATCATTACTACATCTCTCTCCTGATTAGCTGGTACTGACTATAGATCCCAAAATTGTAATTTGGGCCTCCTCATATAACCACCATTTTCAATGTGTAAGGATCTTCATGCATCACAATCTGTGGTATTCTCCAATTCTCATGTATGTGTGGAGCTGTTTGAAACTTTCATGTCATCACAGAGAAGGTGGTAATGTCAGAGGAATGCAGTATACTCAGGAGTTTATTGATGATACGTCCTCAATATTATCAGTATTATATTGACAAGACTGCATCGTGATGACATCTCTGTGGGTGTCTGCTATATCATGTACTATCCACCTTCACGTTGGCTGTGATCAGGGATCCTAGGGACTTTGAAATTATCTGCATCATCTGTGTCCCCTAGGTCATGGATGTCTCACTGTCTATCCTATGTCCTAGCATTAGAATTCTAAATTAGGAGGATTTCACCCAGCTGAGAATATTGAATGATGCTCATGTAATTTTAATGACCTGTTTGCATTTGTGTCCCTGTAAAATGTAGTTTGGATATGACCTACTTGGGTATTGACCTGATCAATCCAACAAGCTCACTAAAAGAAAAGAAGGCATAGTTTTTTCTCATAAATAATGCCTTTCATTGCAAAAGAAAACACCACCATGACTAACTTACAAGAAACTTTAGAGCTCTAGGAATCTAAATAGTATGAACTCAACCCCATCCTACACATAAATTCAGATGACAATATAGTCACTTTGCACAATTGTCTCTCTTCATGGTTTAGATTTCATTACTTCTCTAACATTGTCGATTGTCACAAACGCAGTCCTTTTACTTTGCTATATATTTCTTCAGCCTGACTTGTGACTAAAAAATAAAGGCATTCTACTTATTCCAGTTGAAGCATAGCCCCCAATGCCTCGAGAACTCAACAATAATTTGTTAATGGGGCATCATTATTCCCCACATGTGCAAAACCCCCATTGAATGAAGCTATGCTTACGCCAGTCATAGACATCCACACTAAATTGGTACACCTCCAAACCATTCTAACCATCAAGAATGAAACAAACCGATGTCTACTATGCTCCTATTCCATTGAACAAAAGAAGCACATTCCATTAGCATTCTTTCTTTTGTTTGATGCATCCCTAAAGCTCCAGCATGACCCTGCAAAGGAATACCTTAGCCATAGCATCAATGGAAAACCTGTCGTGGTCACGTGGTACTACCCTAAAGCTCCAACATGACTCGGAACTCCATAACTTTTTAACCCTTTCATGCATCCACTTATGTTTGTCAATAAACTTGTGGCAAACATCATTTGTTGATATCATAGACAATCTCCTATTGCCAACAAATGCCCAATCAAGTTCTTCAAAAACACCATCTAAATCAGGAATTGGGTCATGCAATGATAATAATAATCCTCGCAAATTATCCCAAATAAAGCTATAACCTCTTGGAATACGGAATGTTGATCTTGTTGTTCAAAAGGCCATTAATCTTTTTTGTGAAACCAACATAGCATCCTTCAATGTTACCAAACCCAATAAAGCCATCCAATCAAATTAAAGATTAAGAAGATGTTTACCTTCCCACCCCAACAACCTTGATGTCACCAAAACTTGCATTTGTAAGGAATTGGCACATCCCCTTTCTTGTGAAGTATACCATTCCACAAAATCCAACATACTCTACCAAGATGTCAACAAATGATTAACTATCACAAAAGTTGCACAATTGGCATGCTTTCTAGAATTGATGACCTTCCGCAAATTAGTTTCAACCTTCATGTTTCCAAGCTTAATTCTCATCTTCTCAATACACTATTTCTGCCAAGGGTGTATGTATAACCTCAAACATAAATCAAGTGAAGGCAAACCACGAACTATAATATACTCATATAAATTCAAAATATTATTTGCCCCACCAAGACACTTCAGAATACAAACATGATCCCATGCCAACCATGACATTGCACTTTTCCCTTTCACTTTTACAGCAACATCCGCCATTTTAGGGCTTTCGTCAACCACGATAGCAAAGGATGAGATGCCATAGGAAAAACAAAAGATATGGGTGTGATTAGATGGCGACCCTTGTTTTGGTGGGAGGAGAAATGGGCAATGCCATCTTTTCGCGTACATGAAATACGGACATATTTATGCTTATTAATCAACCACCCTAACACACTCAAAAACACTTTCCACACATCTTTTGCCTTACTAATATTTTCACAATTAGGTGCCAAAAATATTCTATTGTCATTTGCAAGAGCTTGAACAATAATGGCCTCCCTAATGCCAACCTCAATCCAACCAATTCTTGCTCCACTACCATATTATGTAATTAAACAAGAATAGTATATGTCACAATAGCGAATAGTGATGGACTAACGAGGCATCCTTTTCCAATTGATCTTCGAATAGATATAGATTGTGTTACTCCTCTGTTAAACATCACATATGAAACAAAACCCTCCCTTAATGTACATCTTAAGTTAGACATATGATCTCCAAAACCCATTCAAGACATGAACTGTCTTATAAATAACCAATCCACATTACCATGTACATTTAAAATATTATGTAAAATATACTTCATGCCAAGAACCCATATTAAGGATTATGAATGATAGAGAGAAAGAGAGAGATCATAAACTTGAAGTTTTACGTTTAAGTTTTACTACCCAAAAGTGTTTTTGATGTATCTTTTTGCTCCGATATCCCTTTCCTCCGTTCTTGGGTAGGTTTCAAAGCTTTTTAAAGAGCTTTTCAAGAAATCACAAGTTCTATTTGGATCTTGCTACAAAAAAGGTACAACCAAAATCGTTGCTCGGTTGTTTGCAACCCGCAATTGCTTGTTTAACTCATTCAACAAAATTGTTTGCACATGAAAACTCGCATATTTGTCATCATATGGATATTACCGTCACTATGCATGTGGATGCTTCACCAAATTCCTTAAAGGATTCATGCATGGTTGAGTTAGTAACTAGTGCAAGAACTGATGGTAAAGATGATGCATTGGAGGTGATGTTAATAATGTCTCCTAATCATGTTATGCGAAAAGATGCCATCAATAGAAATGACGAACATTTGTTATGCATTACAAATGTTTTGATAGAGGATTTTTTAAGGGACAATGTGAAAGTTGTTGGGGAGTTTGTTGATGATGGAGTTGCAAAAGTAGAAATAGACAATAAGGTTTTATTGGAATCATTTCTAATTTCTATAATAAAGGTTCATAATATTATGTCACGAGGAAAATATCATTCTTTAGAGAGTTACACAATGATTACGTGGGATTTTACAAGATGATTGTGTTCTATTAGGAATAAAGGGTCATCGTGCCTTTTATTAATGTACGGGTGTGAACGCACTCGTAGCACATTTTGACTTATATATACATATATATATATATATATATATATCTAAAAACCAAAAAAAGTGGTACACTCTTTGCACCCAAGACAACCTGCATCTCTCTCTCCTTTTGTCTCTCACTCAAACTCTCTGGTTGACCTAAACCCTAATCCTCGTGTTGCCCTTCAAACTAGTATCAGAGCAGAGCAAGTTAAAGCAGGTCACATTTTTTTTTTGTAGAACAGGTCTTTTTTTTCTGTAGAATAGATCATGTTTTTTTCTGCAGATTCGATCCTTTTTTCTATAGATTAGGTCATGTTTTTTGCAGAGCAAGTTTTTTTTTCTACAGAGTAGGTCACATTTTTTACCGTGTACATCAAAAACATCAGTACACTTTGACAATGTGGATCAAATTTGTTTTTGCTCGTGGGTGTTATACAATGCATGTACAACAAATATTGCCTCTAAAATTTTATCCGTAAATCTAAAAAAAAAAATTCAGTGTGGTTATATATCGTTGGTTGGTACTTATTTGTACCTCAATTCACTTGTGTGAGAGTTTAGGCTTTGGTTTTCTTTTTGCTTAAGTTTTGGTTCTCCTTTTGGGCTAAGAAATCATGACTAGCAGCAGTGATAATAACCATCTTATGCACATCAAGAAGCTTGAGGGTGCACATAATTTTGCTGTATGGAAAAAGCAATGTTACAATATCTTGTTGCAGAAGAAGCATGCAAAGCCTATTAAAGTCAAAAGGGTAAAGCCTACAGATATAGACCAAGATGATTGGCAAGAGTAGAACGAGCTTGCATAAAAAATTAACAACTCAATAGTCGAGCGTACAAGCTCGTTCAACTCTTGTCAATCATCTTGGTCTATATCTGTAGGCTTTACCCCTTTGACTTTAATAGGCTTTGCATGCTTCTTCTGCAACAAGATATTGTAACATTGCTTTTTCCATACAGCAAAATTATGTGCACCCTCAAGCTTCTTGATGTGCATAAGATGGTTATTATCACTGCTGCTAGTCATGATTTCTTAGCCCAAAAGGATGACCAAAACTTAAGCAAAAAGAAAATCAAAGCCTAAACTCTCACACAAGTGAACTGAGGTACAAATAAATACCAACCAACGATATATAGCCACACTGAAAACAAATTTTTTTAGATCTACGGATAAAATTTTAGAGGCAATATTTGTTGTACATGCATTGTACAACACCCACGAGCAAAAACAAATTTAATCCACAATCAAAGCGTACAAGATGTTTTTGATGTACACAGTAAAAAATGTGACTTGCTCTGCAGAAAAAAAAAACTTGCTTTGCAAAAAACGTGATCTGCTCTACAAAAAAAATGACCTACTTTGCAGGAAAAAAACGTGATCTGCTTTACAAAAAAAAAAGACATTTTGCGAAAAAAACACATTGACCTGCTCTAACCTACTTGCTCTGATACCAGTTTGAAGGGCAACACGAGGATTAAGGTTTAGGTCAACCAGAGAGCGAGAGAGAGTCTGAGTGAGAGACAAAAAGAGAGAGAGATGCAGGTTGTCTTGGGTACAAAGAGTGTACCACTTTTTTTGGTTTTTAGATATATATATATATGTATATATAAGTCACAATGTGTTACGAGTGCATTCACACCCATGTAGTAATAAAAGGCATGATGGCCCTTTATTCCCAACAAAATTGCATGTTTTTTATAAAATAAGAGTAGTTTATATTGTTCCTTGGAGGCCAATTGTGAGTGTTAGGATATATTGAAGCAAGATTGCCCTGTATGGGTTGAGGTAAAGTGCAAATATTTAATGGCAGTTTGTATGAACAATCATGAAGCACTTTCAATGAAATCAAAATATCCAAGATTTTTTATAAAAACTATTCTTTATGCATTATATACGATAATCTAAGAGGATAGTCAATAGAGAGTTCACGAAGGTGGACTAATTATTTCATTGAAAGCACTTGGAGACATTATATTTACCTTCTCAACAAATAAACTATGTTCAACATTCTTATTAACTTTCTTAATCGTTCCAGAACCTATCAATCGTTGCCCTTTCTCTTCTATAGTCTTCCCATACTTGTCATTCACAATTTGTTGTTCCTTTATTTCCTCTAAGATTGTTAAATCCAAAATCTGATCACAGTTTGTGGACTCTTCATTTACTACTTTCACTACATCATTCCTTTTTTGAGTCTATAATGGAAACAATGTCCTACAAATGTACCACAATTTATCCTAGAGCACATAGGAGGCATACAAAGCACTCAACTTGCAAACAGTTTGGTCTCTTAATAGTTGTATTCTTAAGAATACGCATCCAATATCAATTTTGCATGTTAACATCAAAAGGTACCATGATCTTTCCCCGTTTCACGATTGGTTGATATATACTACCACTAAATATTTGCACTATACCTCAACCCATATAGGGCAATCTTGCTTCAATATATCCTAATACTCCACAAGTGGCCTCTTAAGGAATAATATAAACTACTCTTATTTCATAAAAAACATGCAATTTATTGAGAAATATTTCCAAAACAACCTCATAAACCATGAGGACTGGCTTAAACTTCTTGAACACAATTATCTTGTAAAATCTCACGTAATCGTTGTTTAACCCTCTAAAGAATGGTATCTCCCCCATGAAATAACATTATGAACCTTTATCAAAGAAATTAGAAATTGATCTCAATAAATCCTTATTGTCCATTCCTACTTTCGCAACTCCATTATTAACAAACTCCTCGACAACTTTCACATTGTCCCTTAAAAAACCCTCTATCAAAACATTTGTTATGCATCGTAAATATTCCTCATCCCTATCGATGGCATCTTTAAGTCAACCATGCATGCATCCTTAATGGAATTTGGTAAAGCATCCACATGCATAGCAATATTAACATCCATAAGGTCACAAATATGTGAGTTATCACTTACATGCAATTTAGTCAAAGAAGGAGGTGAAGCAAGCAACCAAGGGTTGAAGACAATTGAGTGATGATTTTGCTCATACCAACAAGCACCAAATGTCTCGTACAATGATTCGTTGGAAAGCTCTCCAAATAAGCTTCAAAGTAAGCCCAAGAATGGAGGGAATGGGGATCAAAGCAAAAAGATACTTCAAAAATATTATTGAATACTAAAACTGAAACGCGAAACCTCTTTCTCTCTCTTTTTGTAATTAGCTTACCCTAGTGGTAAGTTCTTACACTTCAACCACTATGTCTTCAGTTTAACCCAATTTTCTCACCTCTCTATTACATCAAACATATCTCTTAATTTATTAGATGCCACTATGGAATTTGGGGTTGAACCCATGACCTCTTGGTCTCCATATATCTAACTTGAGAATGTCACATATGTCGAAAACCTGATTCTTTAGTCTCTTTTATCTTATTTTCTTTTATATTTACCAAGTAATATTTATTTTATTTTGATTTCTTGTTCTCTTGTTTGGTCTTATAGGCCATTTTGGCCTCTTAAAACACATTATTATATCTTTCTTTCTTTCTCACACACATAGTAGGATACTTGAAAATGACATTGATGTCATTGTAAACATAAGAAAAGAAAATGAACAATTAGTACATCAATCTAATTATCTCAAAAACTACCTTTACACCTGTAAAATTTATTATTTAACAAGCATTTTGCATATGCTTACCTCTTCAAAAGTAAAAAGAATAAGATTGCTTGGTGAAGCCACCTTTGATGAATCCCATCTGCAAAAAAAGAGAGAATTAGATAGAAATATTTAGCATAAAATAGCTTAGATCCACTAGCACTAACTTCCAAAGATAACAAGTATATGTATTGACAGTATATCAAGAGGTTATAGACTACGCTATTGTTCACCAAAAACATAAGTAAATGTGCACCAAACGGTTCCACACCATTCATTTCACTAACGTGTAGTACAACTATTCCACGTTAAATGTTTCTCAAATCATCTCATGAAGTTTCGGACAGTGAAATGCCACCTCAATCCAAAAAAGGAACGGTCAAGAAACCTTAACCTTCATGCCTTACAAAACCGATGGTGGCATGGCTGCAAGAATACACGCTTCACGATTTGCATGTTTACTATGGGAAGACTAAAAGGCGAGTAATCAAGAGGGTGTAGTAAGGAATATTGCAGCTTGCAAGGAAAGATCAAGGTACTTATCTCTCCAATACTACTACCAATTGCCTTAGGTTTCCCACTATTTTGAGGGATGCTAGTACAAAATACTCAATATAAAGAATGTCCTACCAAAGCAAAAACTTAACAAGATCGTTACTCATGGAGTGTCATCTAATGCTTGCCATGAAATATGTTTTTCCATCAAGATGTATATGGGCCAGCTTTAAACAACATGTAGAATTGAGTTTACTATGGGATACCTCATGAAGGCTATGACAGTTAAACATACTCAGCAACAGGAGTTTTGCCTGAAGAAGAAACTTTGGAACCAAGGAGAGATCCAATTTTTTGAGTTCATGGTGAAGGCTCAAGAGGTAGTAAGCAAAAAATAAGTCAAAGCCTAAACACAATCCCCACGGACTGATATGTATGCAATAGAAAGACTCAAGCAACATGCAGGTGAAGAGGAAAGAAAGAAATATTGAACAAGATGCAAGGTTGTCATTAAAAACAGTCAAATGGCTAAACTCCAGAAGGAATTCACCCAACATTCATTTAGTATAGGCACTACAGACATAGTAGACAATGATATGCAAAAGCAACAAGTATCTCGGAAAGAATATGTAGATAAATTACATCGATGTGTGAACAATTTCATTGAAGAAAAGAGCAATTTTGAGGCATAACATGTGCAAAAGGACCTAGAGACAACTAAGGGTGCAGACTGCAAGGGTAAGAATGTCACATGGAAATAAAGAAATTGTGTTAATGCCAAAAAAGTATCATAACCTGGTCAATGTCATGTTCTTCACATGACGCCACATTCCTTTTGCAGCCGACCTTGACATCTGATCTCTGGCACTATGGCCATGCCAAAGCTCACGTACAACATAAACAACTTCTTCCAAATCCACCTGAAATTCTTCTCTATGTTAATTAATATATCTCGCAGAGAAGGTGATGTGAACACAAATTCCAGCCACCATACCTCAACACCAGCAACAGAACCAAACCTTATCTCTTCTCTCTCAATTAATCTCTGATGAAGAATTTGATAAAGTTCAGTGTCCAAGTGTAATAGAGGTTCATAGTCCACCGAGAAGTTTGCAATCTTTGTCACAACATAGGATGCCATTACTTGACCAAATATTGCAGGAATAGTGCCCATGACAGGAATTATACGCACACGAAAGCCAGGTATCACCTGTCAGAAATCAAACGAAATAACATTAGACCCAGAAAATGATAGCATTAATAAGGTCTCAATGAAGTATGGCTCAAATAATTTAAGACAAACAGTTTCCAAATTCAACAAACTTTGGGAACTGAATGTCCGTAATCTTTTCACTCCCTACAAAGCAAGAAGCACGAATGTGTACGTTTACCAAGATTCAAACCACTGTTTCATCCAAGGATCAGTAAGCATTAAGCAGTAGTATCACCATCCATGCAGTGACAAAGTTCAAAACTTTAGGACATCTTATTTTTCAGCTTATTACCTTGGTTAATCAAAGACTACAGTGGCTAACAGATTCCATTACTATACCCTAAACTGTTCAAAGAAAGAAGGGAAGTACATCTATGTGTAAAAGAGCATCTGAGAGACAATAAAGAATATCGCCCATTCTCAGCTGATAATCATGAATAGAGCACTATTTCCCTACTTGGTAATCAGAAGGATCTACATCCTCCCCATTAGGTGCTCTGAAAGGAAGCAATTTCACTTTTGGTTTTTCTGTTGAAAACACGACAGGTACTCCTGACTCTATTCCGTACTGTCTCCTGAGTCGATGTCTCACCTAAATGACAATGTCCAGTCAAATTAGAAAATTGTTTTAATAAGTTAGCACTCAAGTCATTTTTATGGCCAATCTTTACTTGCAATAAAATAGCAAAATTTTCAGTACTCACTGAGCGAGAAAGAGGATCATTTGAAGATTCACTCAGATCCGCTATACGAATACGCGTAGGATCTGCCCTTGCACCAGCTCCTGTTGCTGATAATATCTTCAGACCTCTTCTTACAGCTGCTGCAAGTAGTGACACCTATCATGCAAAGAACATAATATCATCAAACCGTACAGAAACCAAAAAAGATTAACATCCAATGGCCTGCATAGGCCAAATCAATATCTTCGTTTTTCTTGAAAAATGGAAACCACATTAAGCTCCTAATTAGAGCAAAAACGTGACCTGTGATATATACATATAAAGATGTCAAACTAGCAGACCGCATGGCCTTGAAATGTTTCCAAGTTAGGAGCTGGTATCCAACTCTACAACAAGTTGGAGATGGAGGCAAATAGAACATTGATCTAGCACAGTAGAAAACACATAAAACATATTTGTATGCCTTGGTATTCTTTCTAATTTTAATCCATAGAGATGTTGAAGGGAAACGCAAGGGAAACTTAAAGCTAAAAGCATAAAAAGGCCTATCCTATCTTCTCACTGCATGACAAATGGAACCAATTAGGTTCTTGACTTTAAGGATATCTTATAGCCTAAGCCCTGAACGCTGCAAAGAATCTGCAAAAGAACTACACACTAAAGATAAAATGGATGGCAGTTGTGTTGTCAGCTGAGTTGAAAGTCAATAACAGGGATAAGACTGCTGAAAAGAAATGTTTAAGGCTTAGAAAAGATGCAGAGGTTTGCGATGGTCAAATATGAAGGCAACAGAGAACCCATTTTACTTTAAGAAACCCAACTAAAAATTCCTTCATTTTTCTACGAACAAGTCATGTCAAACCAGTGTTTCCACAATCTAGGAATAGGTGGGAAATGATGCATTATTTTCAAGCTATGTGGAAACACCATTTCCCTGGATATGATATTGTAGATGCACTCGTATAAGAAAAGAGAGGGGCTTTTATCTACATAAATCAAACAGTATTAGTGCCATTATTTGACCAACCTAATACTTATTGGGTTATCCAAGAATTAAACACATCACCAGGAGTTAATTTAATGGTGCACCTTAGACATTGGGTCCTGGTGATGTGGTTGGTTCATGGGTAATCTAGTAAGTATTGGGAAAGTTTGTGGTACTTATTAGGCACTGCGTTGCTATTGGGGGAGCCTTCTCTCCATGATACACAATGCCTACTACATACAGGCCATGCTAGCCCTTTGTGTCATTTAAGCTTATAAGTTGTGCTAATTCCACATCATATGTAGATTTAATCTTACATATAGACCTGTAGCAGACAACCAATGCAAGTTCAACAGTATACCCATCTTCTCTTTCTTTACTTCGGGCACCTCAGATTCAAAGGTGCAGTTGCAGGAAGATTCATAATAAAGCCTGTCTCAAAATTTGCAATAACTGGATTCACTTGTGATTAGTAAAAGGGGGCTAACTGGATATTGTAATGTACCTTTGTATCTATGTTATCAATGCAATCAAGAACAAAGTTTGGTTCACCCTCTAAGATATCCTCCTCACTTGAGCTCTCATACATTTGTACACAAGCATCCACTTGACATTCTGGAAAAATTCTCTGTATATGATCACGCAAGCAAATGGCTTTTGGCAAGCCTACATCAGCTCGTGTGGCAACTGCATGTCGATTCAATGATGATAAAGAAACCTACATAAATAAGATAACCAAATTCAACAGAAATTTGGTATTGACTAGTTCAATATAGGAGCAGAGAACATTTTATGGAGAGTTTCATTGTCAACCTGATCAAAGTCCACAAGTCTTAGTTTGCCTATGCCTGATCGAGCCAACATCACAGCTGCATGGCTGCCTACACCACCAAGCCCCACAACTACCACAAATGCATTATGAACCTGCATTTGAGAATCAGCACCAAAGAACTGGATATTCCTGTAGCACCAGAAATTATTAAGTAGTCTTTTGTAGGTTTCCAGATAAACAGTTTGAGAGAAATAAATAACAAGCTGTTTGTCCTAAATCCAACACATAAAGATAGGCAATGCATATTGTTTCTAAATCATTTGCATGAAGAAATATTCATAATTCCAGTTCAAGAAAGAGGCTTCCAGCCAAATTGTTGCTGTATGAGAGGGAACTTCTATAAAAAGATAAAAGTCCATTAAAATGATAAAAGTAAGCTTTGCATGATAATATGTTATTGTTCAGCATTATGAAAGTTAGAGAAAAGAATCAGAATTTAAATATAGCAATCCTACAATTATGGAAATAGATACAACAATAAAGCACAAAAAGCACCTTGTGAATTGTTCATTGATAATCTCGTCCTGGCGAAAATCACACGTCGTAATAGACCCATTATTATGTCCTATTGTAATGCTCGCCTCTAGATGATTGCTAGCATTATCTGCATGGAAAAGCATAAAACCCTATGTTCTAATCAATTCATTCATAAATCTACCATAACAATAGAACCATTGTCTTAACTTGCTGCAGAATCTACCGATTATAAATGCAACAGTATCATAGGAATGAAGTTCAAATCTGAAATTGAAACATTTCTTAAATAGTCATACCAGGATGCATCTGGTCATATAGATAGGAGCTCTGTTTTTTATCTTCTACTTTTTTCCTGCAGATAATATGCTTTTCAGATAGCAGGCAAAACAAATTTTTCAAATATTCTTGAGGATAGAAATATATATAGGAATAAAGTGTAGAAAATCTAGCACCATATATACAAACAAAAAGTAAGATCAAGTTCTTGAGCCAAAAAAGGAAGAATTTAAATCAATCAATGGATAGATAACTTAAGCATCATCATGTGCATATGCAGTATAGGCATCTAGAATCAAGGATTTGGTGATATTAACACCCTTCACATATATGCTAAGGATTTTTCCTAAACTAATTAGGCTCTTTGCAAGCAAGATCTTCCAATGGAAATTGAGTTTATGACTGCAAACCATCCAGTAGTTCATAACCTACAAGATCAGAGATGGTAACACTAGTTCTCTTCCAAATTTCTATCTTATAGTAACGTATTTGGATCTCTCAGATTTACATTTGCAATGAGATTTCACTTTAATAAAAGAAATGGGAATGCAGGAGAAAAAGAAAACTGCCATATAATGAAATTCCATCTTATTCTACACTCTGGCCGATGTGATGTTGGTGTATAACTATAATTATATAATTGTAAGTATGTTTCAGCCCAGCAGGTATATGTAACCTATACTTTCAAGGTGCTGTTCCACCAGTGAAACCTACCCTTTCCAGCTTGCTAGTTTATTTCTCCATGAGTTGAACACTGAAATACAATAAGATCCCAGCTTATTCTGCCCTATGGCAAATGTGATTTTGGTGTACAATCATAATTATATAGTTCTACGTAGGTTTCAGCCCAAAAGGTAACTAGGAGGTAGGATTTTATCATCCTAGCTATGTAGATATATAAGCTTTCACTCATGAAATTGGAATGTTAACTGAAATTATGATTTCCCCAGGAGCTTCTTTTCCTGACTTTGTCCGAATTGGCTCTATCCAAAGCACCTTTCAACAAAATATTACCATTGAATGGGCAAGCTCATTATGGACTAACATATCGCCATATCCCAAAATATTGCCACCATCGTTTGTCACAAATTTCCCAAATCACCTCCCTAAAGTTTAGAGAATGGTAGCTACTTCTCATGTTTTAACAATGGGAAAATTCGTCTGATTTTTACTGCAATACGAAATCCTCAATTTGGTTCTGCATGGTTGCAAAAAATGTGTCATTCCTATTTTCCTATTGCCTCTTTTTATTTTTGTATCTATGCAATGTTCATACATTACATGTAATCCCTTGTTAATCTATAATTGAACAAATAACACCATAAGATGATTTACCTTAGATATCCCCGATGATTTTGACCTTATTCTAAACTACTTTGGGAACTATGATAACCATCTTTCGGCTAACCTAGCCTCCTCCGTCCCTCGGGACCAACAAGGGGCAGTACAGGAATATTAACCCGTTGTCCATCGACTACGCCTTTCGGCCTGATCTTAGGCCCTGACTCACCCTCCGTGGACGAACCTTGCGGAGGAACCCTTAGGTTTTCGGGGCATTGGATTCTCACCAATTCAGATTAATATACTCCACAACCGCATTTAAAACAAAAAACCAAAACTTGGACAGACCTTTGAATTGTAAAGTTGATGGCAGAACATCTGTAGCTTTTGATAATAAAAAATCCACGAACGAGATTTAAAATTATAAATGAAGGTTTTGCGCTTGTTGGCAAAACTACTTTCCCAAACACTGGCTGGGAGTTTCTGGAAGTATGTATAGTGTGAAAATGCACAGGTATCTCTCCGTCCAAACAAACAGAATTAACATATATAGGTAGAGAGAGGGACAGACTTGAATTTGGGATGTCTGAAAGGAATTCATTGACAAGAACGTTTGCTTCCGTGATGAGTACAGTACCTCGTTTTCAACTTCACTGAGTAATTGAGCTTGACCAGGGCGATGGTGATGCAAGAGCCGAGGATTGCTCCACCTGAAGCAATGAGAAGGGCCGACCACGCTCCTCTGCTGCAGACCATGCTTCTACAGTCCACGGAGCTTTCCAAATCCGTTCTATAAACCCTCACTCTCCCTCTAAAACAGTAGCTGTGTCATGTAAAAGACCCAAAGACTGAAAAGGAGCTATGATATAATGAATAATCCAATGAATGAAAGGAGGTATGATTTAATAAATAATCCAAATGAATGAAAGGAGTTATGATTTAATTAATAATCCAATGAGTGAAAGGAGCTATGATTTAATGAATAATCCAATGAATGAAAGGAGCTATGGATGGGGTTAAGATACACACTCTCATGCTCATCGCATTATGCTCGACCTTTTGAGTCTTGATCCCTCTGTGTCAGAATCCCTTCGGACGTGATTCGATTGACACAATTTCTACTTGGGGAAGAAACAATTGAATCTGAATGCTCATCGGTGGAAGGGTTTGTGCAACTATGGGAATTGTGTAAGTACAACTAAAGGGATCTCGTGATGTTAATGTTGGAAACCTTCTAGCACAGTGTACAATGATGGTTATACATAATAACATCATAGCTCCGACCATTTTGTTTTTGAGCTTCAAAAGAAGGGGAATAAATGAAACGTTTGAGCATAAATATATGATATGATAGCATGTATGTCATGAAGCTCTAAATGTCATTCGATTGGACAACCATGTTAAGATTGTGGGTTCAAGTCTTGGGCATTTGGTTTCTTTTTTTTTTTCCAAAAAAAAGATACTACATTAGTATTAGAAAACCGCCATAAGGCTAAACATACAAGCTATACCGATCCCCTATATTTTTCTAAAGTCTAACCATTGGCTTGAATAAACACTTTGGTGTTGAGTAGAACCACTCCACCTTACCAAAATACCGTCTATAAAATATACCTATGTCCCAAATGGCATGAAACTCCACCCGCCTAAGCTCCGCTTGATGCGTATTACCTTTTATACCATCCAAAATCCCTCTAAGATTATGTACAATCTCTATCCAAATTCCGGAGATTATTTGAGCAGGTCTTTCAGTCATATTTTGAAATACCTTCAAACATCGAGCCTTCCAAATATACCAAATTGTAATACTGCTTACCAATTGCCATATTTGAGGTTTATCAGTTTGTATTTGTGGATTCGGAGGGATCAAAATTTTTTCCATCATACCATGCCTCACCATAATAGCATCCGCAACCTCCTCATGTTCATATTCCATCGGTTTATCATGTACCGCTGCCCATAATACTGCACCCCATGTGTACACTGCTCTAGGATATATAGGAATTAAAAATTTTATAATTTGTTTCCATATATCCATAGCAAAACCACAACTCCACAAACAATGTTTAGCAGTCTCTATTACACCTGTACAAAAAGGACACATCTTGTCTACATTTCCTTTTCACCACCCATTAACTGGTATAGCATTATGAACCAACAACCATCGAAAACCAACAATTTTCCTACTCATATTTATACCCCATAACCATTTCCAAAATTGTTTAAGATGTTGTGGAGAAAGTTCATTTCGTCTCCAAACAATATTTGCAGTTGGTTCTTTCCATGATCTAGCAGCTAAAACTTTCCTACCAATCCTCACAGAATACTGAAAAAACGGCACATATTTGATGTTATCTTGCATCCTCACCTTCCAATACAGTTCTCCAGGATCCCAAGTTAGTGTAGATATTGATCTCCTTTCCAAAATCCAAATCCTCCACAAACAATTCACCTTTTGAGGATCCGGGTCTAATACCCAATTTGATCCATCATTTGCAATCACCCTCACTTCTTTATGTAAACAAAAACTAAACAAATCATGTTCCATAGATGTACAGATTAACCTACCATCATCCTGTACATCAAAAGTCATGCATTCTTGTTCCCCAATATAGGCTTTCACTCCAATTAAAACATCCAATGGAGTAAATAAACCCATCCACTTGTGTGTAGTATATCCAATTTGCATTTGAACATTAACAAGGGCATTCTGGATCGCAGAATACATTATCTTCCCACCCCTTATATTACTAATTAATAGCATTTGTTGATCTATAGATTTAGACAAAAAAGTTATCCATGCACCTATAGACTGTGCTGGCCCACGATCTAGTTCTGCCCATGCACGTTTAGTACGCTTTCCCAACATTTGTCCTCTTAGGTCAGTCAACCATGAATTCCAAATCAGCGGTTGCCTACAGAATTCAGATTCTGTTTTTGTCAATGTCTTAACTAAATCACGAGAAATATCTTTCCATGCTTTAAGAACACATCGAGCAAATCTATCTTCCCAACTTGTAGCAATAGCCAATTTATTATGTTCCATAAAAGCCCATCTAGCACTAGGCGTCCAATCTCCACCCGTCTTGGGACAAAACCTTTGCAATTCATAAAACAACAATTGTTTCCAAGGTTCCGATCCTGGCAATAATCCTCGAATCACCAATTTTGCCATTAAAGCTTTCGATTGTTGTAATGGATCCACAATCCCTAATCCTCCTTGATCCAATGGCTTAACAATTGTGGACCAAGAGACTTTTGCCCTAGCATGGCTTCCATCATTACCAGACCACAAATAATTTCGAATCAATCTTTGCAATTGTCCCATACATGATCTCGAAAAACTCCAACATGACATAATATACCAGAGACTAGACAACAAAACATGATTAACGACTATCACTCTACCCGCAAATGATAGTTTAGCTTTACTCCAAAACATAAGTTTTTTCCTAATTTTCAATAACAAAGAAGCAACCTGAATTTCTGAAGAAATATTCAACCCTACTTGACATCCCAAATATCTAACTGAAGTGCCCTCGGGAACCCATCTGAAATCTGGATGAGGACTCCATTGTGGAGTTGTGGAATCGGACGACACCCAAAAACCCACTGATTTATTCCAATTAATTGCTGCACCTGCAGCTATACAAAATGTTTGCATTGCTGTGTACATTTTCTGCAGATTATTATTGTGACAATCCAGATACAAACTTGTGTCATCAGCAAATTCTACATCAACCACATTTGTCCCATCAATGGGCATTGCTATTCCTTTTAATCCAACATCTTCAGCAGTCAAAAACAAACTCATTGCTTCAGCAAAAAACAGAAATAGATATGGTGCAAGTGGACAGCCTTGTCTTACACTTCGGGAAATTTGAAACTCGTCACCTTTAACCCCTCCAGCCAAAACAGAACTGCATGCTGAATTATACAAAGAAGACACTCCTATCACCCATTTCTCCGGAAAACCCAATCTTACAAGAGTACCCTGAAGGAATTCCCAATCAACACGATCATATGCTTTTTCAAAGTCAAGTAACAAAATCACTAAATTCTCTTTTTTCTTCCTAGCCAAGGCAATGGCGTCCCAAAAAAAGAACAAATTATCCAGTATACTTCTTTCCTGAATAAAACCTGTTTGGGTGATATGAATCAAATCATGCAAAAAAGGTTGCACTCTCAAAGCCAATGTTTTTGCAAAGACTTTATATATTGTATTTAACAAAGTTATTGGTCTCCATTTTCTAATATCATCTGATATACCTTCACCCTTAGGTATTAAATAAATCAAACCAACTGCCATACTACGAGGCATATACCCAGTGTCAAAAATTCTTTGATAAGCTTTTGTTAAATCTTCCCCAATATATTCCCAATAATTGAGGAAAAAATGTGGAGTAATTCCATCCTCCCCTGGACAAGACATAAGACTTAAAGCTCTAAGTGCATTATGTATTTCCATAATGTCAAAGGGCTTAACTAATGCAACCTTCATTTCATTTGTAACTTTTGGCTTAATTTGATCCCACACCCGTTTCCTACTTATGTGGACAGAATCTGTAGCCACATCAGCAGTCAACAATTTAGCATAATACGTAGTAGCAATTTGTACAATTTCTGACTCATCTACTGTTAAGGATCCATCTTCCCTCCTTAATTGTTTAATTCCTATTGTCGACCATTTCGGTGCAACTTGGGAAAAAAACATCTTGTTTACTTTGTCACCTACTTGTGTCCATTTTGAAGCGGAAGCTTGATATTGAAAATTTAAAATGTTGTCCTCAATCTTTCTTAATTCCCATTTCGCATTATGTAAAGCATTTGCTGTCCATTCACACAATGGATCCCTTTCTTGAAAATGTTGCAACGATGCCAAGGCACGATGCATACTATTAATTTTCTGTGTATATGTTTCCTTTTTCCCCTGTACCCAAGAGATTAAAAAACTACTAATATGAGATATTGCCAAGGTCACATTGTCTTCCACATTTCCAATTTGCAATAAAGTTTGTCTCCATATATACATAACTTGTTCAGTAATTATAGACTTTGTAAACAATTCTGGTGGAATTCTTATTCTCCCTTGCTGCTTATGTTTTTTCCCAACCTTAAGTTGTATTACAACTGGGGCATGATCGGAGAAAGTCGTACCTGGATAAATGCCAACACTCCCTCCTATCTCCGCAAATAAATCATCAACATAAATCCTATCAATTCTTGACAGGTTTGCCCCGTTTACTCTTCTATCAGATCTAGAAAACCGTAATGAATTATGTAGTTTTCCAAATGATGGTAAATGCCAAACATCCACCAACCTTCTACTTATAGTAAATCTTTCCCATGCAGATAATTCTAGACCATGCACTGTTACTCCACCCTCACCACTCCTATCCTCAGGGTCCTCAATCATATTAAAGTCTCCTGCTATACACCAATGATCTATAGTTGGCAATGATCTATCCAATTCAATCCACATCTTTAATCGTTCTCTAGAAGAATTAGGAGCATATAAATTCAAAACGCCAACCTTTTTATTATGAAATTCCATGATAACATATTGTGCTCTTCCCAAGAACAAATTTCCTACCTCCAACATCTTCACTTGCCATATATCCCGAATAGCCATACATAATCCACCTTTAAGTTGTGTTGATCCATATGCTGGAACCCACACCATTTCCCATTTTCCAGGCAATAATGAACCATAGACTTTAGTACGCCTTTCATTTAGGTGATGTTCTTGTAACATCACTATGTCCACTTGCCCAATTATACATTTATGTAGCTCTTGCCGAAATCTCCTTTTATATTGTTTACATAAAGATCCCCCAAGACCTTGAACATTCCAAGAAATAATCTTCATATTTACACAAATTTAGATAATAATCTTCTTTCTTTCAAATATCGATTCCTATCTTCTTGAGACATGTCTTGAGACTTAATCATTCTTCTAAAAGAGATGTGATCTTTACTAAATGCATTAGTCTGCTTATGTACTCTTTGAGAGGAAATCCTACTATCACTTCCTTGAAAATGTTGAACTAATGATTTCGTGAAAGTTCTCCAATCATTAGCATCCCTCATGAAAGGATTATGATCCTTTGACAAATTCTTGGACATGGATCTTGTCCACCTCCCTTCAAAAGAAGGCAAGAACCCAATGTCAACTATCTGATTTTTATTTTGTAATTCTCCTACAATCTCTTGTCCATCCATTGTTTCTGATGCACTGATCGGAACAATAACATTCTCATCATATAAAACCATTTCATGACTACATCCTTCATGATGTTCTTTATTATATACTTGAATGTCAAGTTTAGGATCATCTGGCCTTGATTGTATTCCATCCACAATCTCCTTGCCAGGACGCCTATTACTAGGTACATCCATATTTCCTACATCTTCAATCATTTGTGTTTGTCCGTCTTCTACGTTGGTTAACAAATTGTATATATTATCCTTAGGTTTCCATTTGATTTTATCTTGACTTGTTTTTTTTATCATGTGTCTTTTGGCAACTTGAACCCAAGTGCCGCCAACACTTGTTTGTGGCACATCATTTACAACATGTCTTGGCTCCTTTCTTGACAAGGAACATTCCTTAGCTAAATGTCCCATTCTTCTACATACAAAACATTGATTTGGTAACCCGGCATATAAAATTTTTTGTCTCTTTCCACATCCCCCAATTTCCAAACATGGTAATTTCACATATTCCGGCAACGGTTTTCCTCTAGTACATAATAACTTAACTGTTGGTATTCCAAATATTTTCCCATCTTTATTATGTATATAAGCATCTAATACAACTCCAATTAAAGCCCCTAACTGATGCAACAGATGATGACATTCCTTAGGCAATCCCGGAAAACTCGCAGTTATAACTAAAAAAACATGTTGGGTCTCTCTCATAGGATCAAAACCATGTTTCCATTCCTGAAATTTAACCCATGCTCCTCTTATATCAACAAATTTCATTGCAAGTAATACCTGGACAGATGCCTCGTCTTGAAACTCGACATGATAATAGCCTCTTCCTAAAAATTGCACATCTTCAATACGTCCAATTTCAGCCTGTAATCGAGCCTGTAGCAAGTGCCTCAACTCTTGACGATTTGGCCGAAGACCTAAAACTTGTATAATTAAAGAATTTTGTTGCAAACGGTAGATCTCTTCTCTCATTAGTACTTGTTCTTGCTCTGATAGCTGAAGCTCAACCATCAGCCCCGCAACAGGTTGAAAATCGGGAAGTGATTCACGGGATCCTCCCACTGTCGTAGCTGCCTGGGCCTTTGCCATTTCCTCAGCCATGCTCTTCTTCCTTTTTCTCTTTAGAACAAATACATTGTCATCATCAACATTTCCACCATTTGGGGGTCTTCCAAGTTCTTATTCTCAGTTGTAGACAGTATGGCGATGGTGGATGACGCGCAGAGAGTCTTGATCTGCAAAGTATTCTCGAATGGCATTTGGTTTCTTTAGAAGTTTTAGATCATGTGCACAAGAAGGTGGTCCTAAAACAAAGGAAAAAAAACATTCAAGGTGTCATTTTTCTACTATATGAACAATGAAATTTATAGGATTGCCTTTTCCACACAAAATGTGTGTTGTGTGCGCAACATCTATTTGGAGGAATATCTTTCACAATGTCATCTACACATGTTGTGATGTTTCCATTGCTAAATTTATAGGTGACAATAGTTTTTATTCAACTAATGATAAACTACATCGATGAACATAAGCTATAAACAACCCAAGAGTAATTTATTCAAAGAACATCAATGACAACAATATCCAATTATCGAGTTGGATTCACTTTTTTGACATCAATGAAATATAAAACAGCAAAATTGAACCATGATATGACAATTATACAACTAATCAAAGGCGAAGTGTGTATCAAAGTGTGATACTCATACTCCTAAACTTGTTTAGGGCAAAGTGTGCACACACACAGAAAGAGAGAGAGTTATTTCAGCGTATGTACAATCAACTTCATATTGCATGACATTAGACGTACCCATGTTATCACATGTGAGCAGTCAATCAACGATGTAAAGCTCTCTTCCTCTCTCTCTCTCTCGACACGTAATCTCTTGTTTGGTCTTATAAGGCCATGTTAGCCTCTTAAAGGATGTTATTATATATAACCATGATATGTTTCGGATAAGTTATATTTCAGGGAACAAATTGCTCACATTTTTGTTTCTTTCATTCATGATACCTCAACTACATATATGTATGTAATAATGTATGTATAAGCTAGGAGAGCGTTATTGATTATTTGTTCGTGAATCGTCCCTAAGAATCCATGGCCATGGCCATGACCATGACCATGCCCACATGGGCCATTCCTCAGATAACATTGCCATGTTCCCCTGTCGCTCTTCATCAGACCTCACACTGTCGCCATCGCCATCGCCATAGCCACCATCGTCACAACCCCCCCCCGTCAAGACATCACCACCACCATCGCTTCTTTCGTTTCTCTGCATCTCCTCTCTCAACTCCTCCTCCCACTCCCTCCTCCGATCGTTCTGACCTCTTTTATCTGGCCTCTGATCAACGGCCAGGCTTCACTATTATCGAGGAGTTTTATGCAGGTATAAACCGTCGTGACCTCGATGCTGTCCGTGACCTGATAGCAGAAGATTGTGTCTATGAAGACCTCATATTTCCACAACCTTTTGTTGGACGACAGGTTCTATCCTCTCTGTCTCTTTCAGTTAGCTATTTGTACTTCATTTATTGTTTGTTATTTTCTTCGTCTTCTCATAAATCAGGCATTAGATGATATGCCATTGGGATGTAATTTCTTTAGTGTCATAGGTCAATTGGCCTTTTGAAGATTTTGATGTGACATACTATTTATTTTCGTTTCTCTAATGTATGTGAATTTTCGACTTGCATATTGCAAATGATTGTAAAGGAACAGTTGACAAACTATTTATTTTCATTTCTCTAATGTATGTGAATCTTTGACTTGCATATTGCAAATGATTGTAAAGGAACAGTTGACAAACTATTTATTTTCATTTCTCTAATGTATGTGAATCTTTGACTTGCATATTTGCAAATGCTTGTAAAGATACAGGCAGGGGCATGTAAAAGTCTCTAACGAATTCCCATAGATTCCTAGGATTGATCTTCAGGCATGTATACCGTTTCAAAATAGCCTAGAATTACTTAAGCATCATTAGAGAACTAGGGAGTTTATGAATTGAAGCAGTATATATATTCTCTCATAGAAAATATGACTATCTAGTGACGCAATATACTTTTTTGATATACAATCTATATCCTGGAATTAATTATATTAGCCAGCATCATTCATCAGTGCACGAGGTCAAGTTACAGAGAGCTAAATACTATTAACTTCAATGCGGAACACACACTTGAGCGCCAAATTGCATAGTTTTCTGAAAGACTATTTGATAAATTGGCAGTCTATTGGTAATTATGAGAATGTGCCCCATATGTGTGGGAGTAGGGAATATGATAATGATCGTTACATCAAACTAGTTGACAGGAGCCCTGACATGCAAAAGGGAATGTAGTTAATATTACCCTTCAAATTTTAGGTTTATTGACTGGGATGATCAAGAATTTATTTGCAGTTTTGTGAAATATCACTCTTGTGAGAGGACACGGTCACTTGACAGTGTCCTGAGCAGTCAGTGCACTATATTTTTGGTTAGCTCTGAAGTGTAATAAGTAGTCCTGCTATATCAAAGGAGGACTTGGTCATCCCTTATGTCCAACTTGGATCTATTGCCTTCAAGCAGGCATGGATCTAAATTTTGTTATATAATTCATAATCTTGAAAATTTAATGGGTACTTATGACTCTCATCATGCAAGTAACCGAGGATTCCAATATTTGTGTTTCAGTCATGGCCAATAACTCTTGAAATAGGTATCACTATAGATTTAAGCTTGTTGCAAAAAAATTTAGGATCATGATTATCATTTGACATCGTCGAGTAATTGTATGGGTTCTGTGTACATGACACCAGAACACTTCTATGTATCCATGGAGTTCTGCCTCCACGTTGATATCGTTAGCCAAAGGATCCGGACCTCTGTTTACCCTATCAGTAATGAACCGGGTGAGAGTGGTCGTCAATCGCTCTCGAGCCTCTAATCTCAAAGACGAATAGAGAAGAAAAGAGATGACCGCTTGTACTAAAAAGAAAGTATACGGCACATATACTAGAGGTAGAGTGATTAGGGTTTGGTTAATTAGAGCTTAACCTTAATCAATCTTAAGCTCAAGTGAAACATTGCGGAGATGGCGTAAAGCTCTAAATAAGACTATGTGAAAGGAGAAAACCCAAGAAGGATAAAGAGTTACCAAAGTCACCAAAAGGTGACTTTTATAATTTTTTACAATGGGGTTGGGCCTCTTTCACATTAGAGTGGCCATTTGCCTTCTAGTTTTGGGTGAGATTTACTCTATCCCCATTTTTCTAGTGCTCCTTTTGAACTTCCTATGTATTCCGGTGCTTCTGGCTCTAAGCAAGACTATGTGAAAGGAGAAAACCCAAGAAGGAAGAAGAGCTACCAAAATCACCAGAAGGCGACTTTTATAACTTCTTACAATGGGCTTGGGCCGCTTTCGCATTAGAGTGGCCATTTGCCTTCTAGTTTTGGGTAAGAGTTATGCTATCCCCCTTTTTTCTAGTGTTCCTTTTGAGCTTCCTACGTATTCCGGTGCAGATGTCTTCCTGGTTCTTGTCCTGGATGGCAAATACTTAACAATAATTCTACTATTTCTGTTTCAATATATGGTAAATAACTCTAGATATAGGTATAGAGTTAAATTTAACTTGACTATGATGCTCAATCATTCGGGAAACGTCATATTAAATGATTCTAGGACCTCGATTAGTGTCCTTGAGCGTCTTCATTGGTTTCCAAGAAATATGAATCCATTCCGTGAGTTATTTGTATGTTATCAATAATGCCCGTAATAGTGCCACTGCCTATGATGTATATTGGCTAAACCCTTTGTAAAGTATTGTGAATTTTGTTTGGAGTTCGGTTATCCAGAGGTTCTGCTATTTGCGTGAAAAATCTTTTTAGTTCAATGAAGTTGATATTAATGATGTAAACATCAATTCTATGTTTCCAACAAGCTTCACTGGCTTCACTGGAATTCAGTGCATTATTTAAAATTCTGTGGAAATCTAAATCTGTCTATTTTATAAAAACATAAAAGTATTCTATCTTTCTTGATTATTGATATACATTCCACATAGACAGCCAACAAGCCATGAAGAAAAAATAAATGTGATGCTTAATCTAGATTTGTGTGAGAGTTTATAATTTCAAAAATACATCGAGAATTTTCATCTTCACTATTTTTATTCCTCTTATTAGATTCATGTAACCCTAAAGAACAAATTGCGCTTTTTTTTGCAGGCAATTCTTGAATTTTTCAGTAAATTTACTGGAGCTATTGGCTCAGAGTTACAATTTGCAATTGATGAAATAAGCAAAAACGATCCTTTATGTATTGGTGTAACTTGGCATCTTGGTGCGTAGTCATAACCTTGATGTATATTTTATAGCACATTATCAAGTTGCCACTTAAGTATGCTATTATTCCCAAAAAACCACTCAACTTCAGGATATTTGCAAATGCCACACTTTTTGGAATTTTGTGAAGTTGGGGACTTGTGGCATGTTATAAATAATAAGGCATGGGCCTCATTTGTAGATAGTTAAGGCTTTTGCAGATAATATGCTAGTATTTGAGTGAATTTCATATATGCCATATAGTCCAGGAAATGTTGAGCTAGGGGTGCTCACATAACAATCTTAACATGTAGACAATGAAGATAAATATCATATTGACGCCACTTAAGAGGGTAAAGTAGCCCAGGAATGATGGATAAGTGAGCTCATATAGCATCTTGGGTTCCAAGAATGAATCTACATAGAGTTCCTATATGGATCCTAAGTTTATGCTGGATATGAATGATATGGTTTCACTGTGTCACAGTGTTACAGTGCTATGTATCATTTAAGACCCCAATGACTTCCTTATGATAGTCTCTTTGGGCATCAAAGTTACCTTTGCATCAGAACCATGATGACGATTAGTTGGTGGTTGATCAGAATTCTACAGACCATTGATTCTGAATCATCCAAGTGCATCTGTATGCTGAATTTAGCTTTTATTATAGTTTTGAAGAATTGTTCTTGGCAATATTTCCATGCTGATGTGTCAAATTTGTAGAGTGGAAGGGGAAGCCGTTCCCATTCAGCAAAGGATGTAGTTTTTACCGCCTTACAACCTCTAATGGAAAGCAACAAATAGTGTAAGAAGAAATTGATATAGTTCGTTTTTGGCTGTTTTTTAAAATGAATTTTCTTCCCTTGAAAAACAGTGTGAATTGTGTGAATGTTGAGATCAAGTTTGCTTGGAGACCACCTAATGTGATTATTCAGACATGTAGATATATAATATTCATACTTACAAGTTCTAAACGTTTCTTGTGAAGTTAATCTTATTTAAAGGGAGTTATCTAGTTTGTAAGTTTGGCCTCACTTATTTGCATGCATGTACACTTAATTTTATAAACCCAGATGATTTTGGGATCTTATAAAAGAATATATGGGTTCTTTTCCTCTGGAAGAATTAGTTCTGCACTATGAGGAATAAATAGATAGTTAAACATTTTCTAGTAGATTCACATTTATTTGTGAATTATTTTGGAAATGCAGCTATGGAAGGGATAGTGTGGAGCCAACAATTAAGCCAGGCAATGCTGCTTTGGTATGTAGTGAGTATTAATGAGTTTTAAACTTTTTATTTTATCTCAGGTATCTTATTGTATAATATCCTCATTTTTTGAGGTTGAACAGGTTGCCATTGAAGCTATAGGTGCACTTTTTAAGATATTCCCGGGATTGGTGGACCGTTTCTGAGGTTGAGAAGACTTGTTGAGGGAATCCAGTTAAATTTTTCATTTTGATGTTTCGATGCTGGCATGAATGGAAAAAAAGATTGAAATCCAGATTGAATAATTTAAAGCTGTATATATAGATTGAAGCGCTACTACACCATGTTTGGCCAGGGCACGTGTTGCTACATGAACATATTATGTTCGAAAGAAACATTGAAATGCCTTTGTAAAGAAGGAAAACTCTTTCAGACCATTGAATCAGAGATTCAAACATTTGTACCAATCTACTATGTTTTAAACAGTTTGTTACCCACCTAGTGCCGTCCTATCAAGTACACCAATCTGACGACATTTGCAGGCAGTTGAATCCAAGCATTTGCAGACCATTGTCTTCCTATTAGAGAATTTCAAAGATTTTAATTGTTATAATGAATTGATGAATCAAAATTTCTCTATAGGTCATTGTAATGAACTGTTTATTATCACCACTCATGCAATTCCCTTGATTTGGGCCAGCAAATTAAGATTCTAATTCAAGATGGAAAATAGATAATATAACTTTTTTCCCTCAATTAGGACATGATTGTTTTCCCTTTGGAAGCATAATCAATAGATTAGTCCTAATCTGAACAACTAGGGCAAGGTCATTGTCTAATTAAAGAGTAGCTAGAAATGAAGCTTATAATTGTCAAAATATTTTCCTAATGATTGTAAATAATCTTGTTAATGTAACACAAATATTTGAAGGTTTAATCTTAATTTCTATGGGATACGAGCATCAACTCTACCAAACTTTGTCAATTGGTTGCTCACAATGTGTGTTTGCTAAGTTATCATCTCTAATAAAAATGTTTGATGAGGCCTAGGGACAATCAAAGTTGTAGTCCAAATGTCAAAGATATTGAAAGTTTATAACATCCTCTTGAACTCTTTTACTACTAAGATTATGCATGTGAGCTCACCCATTCAGGATGATGATCCAACATTTATAAAGGAGTTGGGGACTTGCTTTAATCCTATTCAGAATCATTGTGAATTGAACAATTGTGCCACTAGCTTTGTGGCAATTTTTTTTTAGGAATTCACTAAAATTAGATTCAACAAGTAACTTTATTCAAGATACAATGTCAACAAGTGACCTTATTCAAGATACAAATGATTGTGAATTGAACAATTGTGTCACTAGCTTTGCGACATTTTTTTCATAGGAATTCACTAAAACTAGGTATATACCAACATTGCTCAACAAGTGACTTTATTCAAGATACAAATGATCTAGGTTAGGCTACAGTGGTTCGAGACATACTCATGTGGTTACAAGGATTCAAACCCCATGTCATTCCTCCTTATTATGTCTCTCATGTGGTTACAAGGATTCAAACCCCATGTCATTCCTCCTTATTGTTCGGTCTTGGTCACATTTGAACTCCCAATAGAGAGGATACAATGGATCGAGACATGCTCATGTGGTGTACAAGGATTCAAACCCCATGTCATTCCTCTTCATTGTTGGGTCTTGGTCACATTTGAACTCGCAATAGAGAGGATACAATGGTTCGAGACATGCTCATGTGGTGTACAAGGATTCAAATCCCATGTCATTCCTCCCCATTGTTCCGTCTTGGTCACATTTGAACTCGCAATAGAGAGGATACAATCTAGGTTCGAGACATGCTCATGTGGTTACAAGGAGCAATTCAAACCCCATGTAATGTTTGGTCTTAAGTCACATTTGAATTGGCAACCTTCAGAACAAATTCATTAAACAGTTGAGCTAACCAAATAGTTTGGCTAATACACTCCTGTAATAATCTCTATAGGTAATGTTATGTTATGTACTATGTATGTATATAGGCTAGGGTGGCATAAAATCAAATGATGATGGTGATGAATGCGTAATAATATGGCCGGCCATCGCCATCACCACCACCACCACCATTCGGAATGATTGGATGGATGGATCATTCATGGCGATGTGGGCCTCTCACTCACTGCTACTGCAGGCGCTGAAATAACTGCTTCCCCCCCCCCCCCAAATTCCTTCTTCGACCTCCTCCTCGCCTGCCTGCCATTGTTCACCTTATCTGCGTAATCCCCATCCATCCACTCCCCAGGTATCATTGCGCTTTGCATCCAGCGATTTTTTTAGATTAGTTTCTTTTTTCTTTTGAATTTCTTTGATAGAGCGAGCGTATGCTCTCACATCATCTGCGTAATCCCCAACCATCCACTCCCCAGGTATCATTGCGCTTTCCATCCAGCGGTTTTTTAGTTTAGTTTCTTTTTTCTTTTGAATTTCTTTGATAGAGCGAGCGTGTATGCCTTAGTCGATCGGCTGTCGTTCGATGCTTTCCACAGAAGTTGATCCTTTCCACAGAAGAAAATCTTGCCAGATTTGTATAACCCAGAGCTGCTATATCCAGCCTTCATTTTGTTTTGTTATTGACTGGAAGCGCTTGATACGGTCATAAGACATGGTTTTGTAGCGATTATCACTCTTAACCTCATGTACTTAGTTTTCTTCTTCTTTCCTAGTATTGACATGTTCTCTCTCAGTAGCATGTTCTTAAGGAGGTTTTGGATATACCCTCATCTTTCTTTCTGTACCGAAATTACATGCTCTTTCCATGTGGAAGTCTTGTCATTTCTCTTCGCTAATGGTCTGTTTTCATCCCCAGACATATGTATCCTTTGTACTCTCTTACATCAGTTCCTCATACTTCCACTAAATAATCTTGCATGCACTTAGGAAGAACCACGAGCTTTCATCGGCAGGAAGCGTTTGATCTCGCAGTTTCCTGTTTGCTAATTCTATTTTGTTTTTGATAACATAGCCTTTAATTCTCATGCGCAAATTGATGTCTTCGACAGGTATCTCGAGTTTTGCTCATCACAGACAAAATAACTAACGGTGGTAAATTAAAGTTTTGCTACATCTCATTCAGTAGCATACCTTCTCTACGCTTTCATGGCTACCCAGAATACTTCGACCAAGCTCAGAAAGCCAGTGTTTGTGAAAGTTGAGCAGTTGCAACCTGGCACATCTGGTCACACACTTGTCGTAAAGGTCGTGAGTTCAAATCCTATTACACAAAGAAAAAGGAATGATGTAAATTACGCCAGGAGTGCGCGTATTGCAGAGTGTTTGGTTGGGGATGAAACGGGGGCTATTATATTCACGGCTCGAAATCAACAAGGTAATGCTTTTAGTTCGCCGCTTCTAACGAACCAAGTGCATGAATTTTAATTTCACATCGGCATTGGAATACAACTTCCGTTGTGTGAATGTAGTGTCTTCCTCATGGAAAGGTTTGTGAGCTTAAGAGTAGGATCGCCTATGAGAATTATTATTATAAATGTCGAGATGATCTATACCGGTATTGTGAAATCTTGAGAAAACCCTTTCTGGTTTCGGCACTCGCTGTTGCATCGTGTGTGAAATCCAGAATTGTCTTAAAGAACAAACAAATCTTGGGAGGAATCGTTGTGCAAATGTGATAAATTATGTAACTGGGAAGGAAATTTGTCGGAATTGTTCGTCAAAATGATCTATAATTAGTAAGGAAACTTTAACTGTTTGACTGAAGTTAGAGATTGTTCTTTCTTTGGTTTATTTCTAGTAAATCATAAGTCTCGGAATTATTGTGCGAGTGCTAAGCACAGATAGATCATTATCTGTGGCTAACACTGTAACTTGAAGAGAGCCTGCTATTGTTTGCCTGGTGTTGACACATGATTTTGCACCAATGTGTGAAGGTTTATTATGTAACTGATGGTAATGTTTGCTATTCTTTCTGTGTATGAAAGCAAAAAGAATACAGAGCCTTTTGTTGTATAAGTCTATAAATGCTAAAAGGTATGAGGAAGGCCTTGTGTCACCGTAATGTTTAAATTGATGTGGATTCTTGCTGTTGCGTTAAAGAATGGCTGTTGAAACAATCTTCAAACTATGGAAGTTTGAAGAAGCTAGTGAGAAATGGTTGTTGATTGAAATTGCAAAATGACTGTTATTTTATAAGAATGACCGTTTGCTGTTGTGTCTGTCTATCAATGTGAAAGCAATATGAGGAAGACCTTGTGCTGCATTATTGTTCAAATTGATGTTAATGCCTGCTACGGCGTCAACATATGACAGCTTAAATAATCTTTAAACTACTGAAGAAACTAGTGAGGATTTGTTGTTTATTGATATCTCAAAATGATCTGTAATATATAAGAATGCCTGAAGGAATTCTCCATGAATTCTGAATTCTGATTTGTAATGTTGAGATTGGAAAGCTAGAATGTATAAGTTTACCACAGCTACTAAATTCTGGCATTTTTTTTATCATTGCTAGAGGATAGGTTGAAACCTACGATTACTATCATACTGAAATTTCCATATCGGTATGATTGTAGCAGTATTTGTGAATTAATGATGATTGTCAGTCAAGTAATCTCTTATAATTAGTGTTACAGTGTTGTTGGTTTATGGATGATATGTTTACATGTGCACTCACATTACATGTATGCATGTTATGTTTGGACTATTGTTACAATGTGTAAAACAGCTGCGATCTCTTAACAAACTTCTGTAAGATTGCCTCTTTGCTAGTGGATATGATGAAGACTGGGGTGACGGTTATTCTTCGAAATGCTAAAATTGATATGTTCAAGGGATGCATGCGTCTGGCGGTGGACAAATGGGGACGAGTGGAAGAAACAGAATCGGCTACTTTTGCTGTGAAAAATGAGGATGCTAGTAATCTCTCCTTGGTTGAATATGAGTTGGTCAGTGTTGTGGATGTCCATCGCTGAATTCCATAGCACAAGAAAATAGGATTTTTGGTAAATTTTATGCTCTTTATTATTCTATCCTGTTTTCCTTCCAATTCTTTCTGTATGATTAGATTTTAGAGCAACCGTTTGTAGTTAAAAACCATTGATTTTATTGTGCGACAGGCGGTTCTCTCCTCAAGAGAAGGAGAAATATTACCGACAAATGAACTTCTTTTTGTGAGTAAAGTGTCTTCACACTCAACTGCGACCAAGAACTGTGGTCTTCATGCTGTGTATATCTTGCAAAACTGTGCAGAAATCAAAATCAGTCCTGGCGAAAGGTCAGCACCTTAGTAGATTATTGGAAATTTTGGAGAAAGTGTCGATCATAGCTCTAAATCACGTCGAAGAGGCTCTGCTGACAAACTTTAGCACTATGCGTTGCTATAGACATAGCTCTCGTTATGCTGTATAGATAGATGTGCATATACCTCTGCCTCAAGGGATTGACTGGTTTTTTGGCCTAGCTATATCTATCTATGTACGTGTAATCCGAGTTCTTGGAATTGAGGGATTTATTTGTTTCGCTATATCTATTATGCAAAACGTTTGAGCAGAGAGTTCTCATTTTACTCTCAAACTTCTGTTAAAGCTATCAAGGAAGTTCTCATCATACAATAATTACTCTCAAACTTCTGTTAAAGCCATCAAGTTCTTGCGTAGAGTTTGATACAACTTGATTTTTTCCTTTTCTTCTAACAAACTTTAAGAAAATGTCACGTTTTTGAAGGTATCAGCGTAACAGAACGGTAGTTCAGCCGTTCAGCTGGATCCTTTTGTTAGAGTAAATGTGAATAGTTGAAGAAAAAGAAAATTCAAGTGAACGAAATGCCAATAACGCATTATTACTTCATCCTTTCCCTCAACAGTCATTTCACTAATATGGTTGTGTTGATTCAAATGAAGAGTAGATGGAGGTATACATTTGAAATAGAAATCTAGTAACAGGATCACTGCTGAGTATAGTAATGGAAGTATGCACATTTTGCGTGCACAAAATGGAATAATCTTGCTTATTTGCACAATCTCTTACCCTCTATGTGGATAATCATGAATCCCCAATTTTTTCAACTTGGTCTATATATGTTCACTAATGATAGAAGAATAAAACATTAAGAATTGACACCTACAATGTTGATTTTCATTACAATATGTTGATGATAAATCTGCAAGGTCCAATCAAATGTGATGTGTCAGCATCTGCATGTTAGTGGAGATGGCTAGTGAGGTGGTGAAGTTAAGAAGAATAAGTTTAAATAACTATGTATACAATTTTTTTAAAATAGCGACTTTAACAACATTGCTGGTAAAATGTTCTTTGGTTTGTGACTATGGTAGCATCATTCTCAATTCATCTAAGGTTATGCTCGGTACAATCAATGAGCGTTGAAATGGGAGCTACTGATGCAGCAACTGTGGATCGCATTCATTACCATCAGAAGGAATCACAGTTCAGTGCTGCTCACTCTTAAGGAAAATATCATCATGCTCTTCAACAATATGTCCATCAGCCTTCTGATCACACTTTATCTCAGTTTGATTCTTAGCTCCACAGCCTCCACCAAAGTTTTCTAACTTCTCATTTTGTACACTGAAACATTGGTCAGTATCAAGCCTTCCAGATACATTGATGTCATGCCAAACCTCTTTTTTACCAAGAGTCTTAGTAGAGTCAATATTCACAGACTTTATTTCATCTATTGATTTGCCAAACTCGATTTCTTTAGTAACATTAGCCTCATTTAAAATCCATTCAGAGTGTCTGAAATTTGTTGCTGTCTCAGAAACAATTCTATCATGATTTTGAGTTTCAGAAGTCATAGCCTTTTCTTCAGTATTGTGCGGTTCAGTCATCTTCTGATCAGATTCAAGGTCATTATCAGTTCGCACCAGATCACTTTGAGACTCATGACACAATTTAGAAGATTCGAATTCTTTTTCAATCTTCTGACACTGAACCAAATTGACGATCTTTTGAGATTCAAGTCCATCAGCAATCAAGGGTTCAGAGCCAAGTTCATTAGTATTCATGGCATGAGAAATTGCCTGACCAGGTGCAATAATGCCACTATCATCAATAGATTTGTCAGACCCATCATATATTGGCTTCTCACCTGAATCTTTCTTATAAGCTCCTAGCATATTAAGACAGTCTGATCCAGAAAGAGTGACACTCTGTTCTGTCTCGGAGAAATAGCTAGTATTAACGTATTCAGCATGCTGGATGTTTTTCATCACATCATTAACAGCAATATCTTCAGCATACTCTGTCATGTGATACTCTACAGGAGGTGAGACACCTTTTACATTCCCATTTTCAACATTGGATAACTGAATAGAAGCTTCTGTAAACATGTGCTTCATCCCCAGATGAATAGCAGAGATATCATCAGCATATGCTTCGGGATGATCTTCTACAAGAGGAGGAACATCTTTCACATCCTCTTGTTTAACATCAAAATGGAATTCTGATGACACTTCAATAAACTTTGGGTCTGAGCCATTTGGTTCAGAAGGTTGAACAAATGAAGAAACGATGGTTTCAGAAACTTTTCTTGGTTTGGACTCAGTGACGGATATGGGCAGCTGCTCAGAGGTAACAGCTTGGAACATTTTATCCTTCTCTGGATTATTAAAAATATTCCCCGTATCTATTGTTACGCGTGGAACATTCATGATACTTGTAAATTGGTCTGGTGTATCTTTCTTGGGCTCAGAGATAGTATGTGGGTGTGTCTTAAGGTTCTTTTGGTCATCAGAAGCCTCCTCCATATCTGTGTTTTCACTTTGAACATCTCCAAGCTGCTCTCTCTTGGGCTCGACTGTTGCGACCTTCTCAGGGTTCTCCATATCTGTCTTTACCATTGAAACATGTTGTATTTTCTCCTTTTCTGACTCATAGATAGTACCTTGGAGTGTTCTAAACTTCTCTGGATTGTGATCAGCCTCCTCCATCACTGTGTTACTATTTGAAAATTGCTCTGGTTTCTCTTTTTCTTCTTCTTTCAAGGATTTGAGTCCTTTGATATCGAGATTATTGAATTCTTGAACATCTTTCCAGTCAAGTGGATGTTGCATTAATTGTTGCAGAGTTCCCACATTGCTGATGATTTCACGCTCTTCTCTTGCATGCTACAGAAACAAAGTAAATGTAGTTATAAAGACACAAACATCCTCAAGCTAAATTAATTAGAGAGAGCATGAAAGTTGAGTGTGTGCTCAGGCATATGCAAACGTTGAGGAAAAGTCTGGGCTTCTAACTTGAGGGTTACAGTTTAGAATGGACATAAAAACATACAAACATTAACGAAGAACTGAAGTTTTAAAGGTGGTTCTGCAAAATTCAATGAGAAGGTACAGTTTTTTAAAGCACCTGCATTTGCAAGTAACTCGCCTTGCATTTTAGGGAAGACTTTTAGTGTGTACTTCAGCAAAATGAAGAAACTGACGGAAAGCGAAGGTTTTACATTTAGGATTAGGGTTTTTAATGTAAGCACACCCAAGAATGAATGAAAACACCAAGGTTTTCTATTAAGGGTTAGGGTTTACAGTCTGTTTAAATTTTAGTTGTTTTGTGGGCGCGTATGCATGTGTTTGTGTGTGTGAGAGAGAGATTGCAAACCTGAACAAATAAGCTTTTCAGACTCCTGCTTCTATTTTGTTTCATCTTGTTCTTGTCAGAGAAGGCTACTTCAGCCTTGCCTTCAGCTCCTTTTTCTTCTTCACCATAATCGTCATCACCACCTTCTTCTTCTTCTGGCTTAGAGATGGGTGGTGGCTCCTTGTGATCATGCTCATTTGTCAGAGGCTTACTAGAACACCCACCCATGCTTCCTCAGCTAGATAAACAAAATGCTCCACTAATCAAATTACCCTAAAGCTCTTAATATCGAATCTAAACTCTGTGTTTTCTTTTCCTCTTCACAAGACCCAATGATACAAAGAGAAATGCAAAAAACAAACAAACTACAAATCTCTGCTTTTGATGCTTTTGCCTTCCTCTTCTACTCTTTTTCTTTGCCTCGTCAAGCATATATGTATATATTAATATGTGTGTGTAATACATATATGGAAAATGAAATAGGGGTTTTGGAACCTTTCATTTTCTTTCTTTGTGTGGGAAAAGGAAGGAAACAAAATAGAATAGCAATGGGGGTCACAAAAGGGCAAAGTGGTGGTCACTCATTCATTCCCTTTGACACTTGTAAGAGTACAATGTTCTTTGTTTAGTATATGTCTCTCTCAAGCCAAGAAAACCTCAAGAAGATACATGTGATTGGATTCCAAATGTCACATCATTTTGACACACGATTTGTAGTAGTGTGCACTCTTTGCTCTCTGCACACACCCCATTTTCCATTCCCCTATAGTTGAGTATCTGTGTTGGTTTTCGAGATCCACGAGAGAACCACGCGTTCCGAAATGCTCTGGAGCCTATCTCGTGGATCAATTGTAAAATTGATGTATTACTTCAATTTTTGCAACATGGCTTTTGTTTAGGCATATGGCTGACCCATACACAAGTTGCATATTTTTAATCAACAAAGCCATGTGCATGTGGCACAAAGCAAACCCACAAACTACGTAAACTATATATGCAACTACATATGTCTTTAGTTTAATCAATCATTTTGAATGTTTCTTGAAGGCTAAGGGTGGGTTGAATTATCCAGGCATTTTCTTCTAGCTTCAAAGAAAACATCCTAGCTTTGGAAGCTTCCATGAGACCACGTCTATAACATCAACTCCAAATAGGGATAATATAAACGAGAAAGAAAAACATTTTTTAATTTTTATTAGGAAATGAGTAATTGATAATTCAGCTTCTTTATTGTAGACTATATGGAACCAAAGTAGACCAAACACCTAACATGGACCATTGACGATTACAAAATCATGTATATGGAGTGACTATATTCACTTCTTGTAAATGGTCTTAATATTCACAAGTTACTTTAGCATGGAAAGATAAGGGACGAAGAGCATTGGTATCACACCAAGATTAATTTCGACATGCCCTTGAATTGTCAATTGTGAAAGGACATATGTACTTTGTATGTTAACCATGTCCATACAACATAATTCAACACATACTCTTCTTATGTTTTATTTGACAAATCACAAATCATACAGAAAGAATCATAAGGCTCCTCGTGCATGGGATCATTGACCCCCCCCCGCCCCACCCCCCCCCCCCCAAAAAAAAAAAAACTAAATTGTCTCAATAGGTTTAATACTCTATTCTTGGACAAGTCGAAGAACTAGGCCACATTTGGAATTCTTAGAGAACTTTTGTATAGGCCAATACAATGCCTAGAGTGTAGCGAAATAATAGAAGTGCACAAATTCTATGTTTAAAAGAAACAAAGAGGGGCAAAAACATGAGAGAAAGTGTCAGCCATGCGAGAATGTGAATGAAAATCAAATTGTGTGTCAATGCTATATGTAAGAGATTGAAAATTAGAATGCTTATGATTTATATGTAAGTGGAAGAAATGATGATAGAAAGAAAGATGCATTAAGATCTCTTACGTAAATACCAAAAGTAGCCATGGAGAAGATATGGCAGTTGGATGTTTGTGTCATACATAACAATAATGAAATGTAAGGGGTTTCCTTTAAGCATCATTAAATCTTGCATGGTTGACGAGAGGAAAGGGGCGGGATAGTGGCGAGTGGTCGACATTTCTATAAAATCAAATTGCTCTTAAGCTCGTTTTATCCTCTTTGTGATTGTGATTAAACCACCAAATTAAGATTTTACTTTAATATATCATTTTTGAACAACATTGAAAGGGATAAGTGTGCCAAAATTTTCTTGTAAAAATCTATTGCACATTTGTAACATAACGTTACCACAAACTTTTACATTATTAATGGCATGTATATTGTAATAAATGGTTCAATGATCCAAGAGATATGTGCAATGTAGATTTTGACACATGCATACTTCATTCAAATTGATGTGCTACTCAATGCTCATGTGGATGATTTAATTTATCTTAGGTACATGACAATAAATTATGTCCCACAATTCACCCTTCGCCCAATGGAGGTGCTAAAATATGTAGCAATTTTGTACACTATCTTTGTGGTTTCTCAAATGAACTTGAACTTGTCATTGTATCTTGAGTATTGACTTATGATGTAGGAGACATCCTCTTTTTATGAAAATGCAAAAGTGATTGTTTTTAAAGTGTTGTATGAATCAAATCTTAACCCTTCAATCATCCAATGTTATTTTTGAGAATATTGGAAGTTAAGATAGAGCACTATATTTTGTATGTCACCTTTAAGCATGACCTAAATGATGGTCTTATATAATCTATAAAATAGTTTGATTGTAAAAGAAAAATATTTATACGCAATGATTCTTTGATAGAACCTTCTATGTACTTGCTCTGTAGCTTGTTAAAAAATGATTTTGTTACGATATTCTGGTTCTTCCTTAAGAAACCTTGTGATTAGACCCTCATGCAATGTTTTCGATAGATTCGAGTTTTGCTTCATTGATGAAAGGAAATAAATAATGGTCTAGTAAGAAGTTTGACATAATGGATATCGCGTTCATGTTTGGAGGAGCACGAGGCAAAATAAAATATTTATATACAATGATTCTTTCAGAAGACCTTCTACTTCCTATGTACCTTGATAAAAAATGATATGGAAAATGATTCTTTTTCATTATGGATATCGCCTTCATGTTTGGAGGAGCACGAGGCAAAATAAAATATTAATATGCAATGATTCTTGCAGAAGACCTTCTACTTGCCACGATAAAAAATGATTCTTTTTCTAAAGGTCATGAACATTGACTGATACACATCCGAAATAGTATTTTCTTCCTTGTGAAATCTTGTTTGTGTGTCTGTCCTTGCAATGTTTCATAATAGAATTCTAAGTGCGGTCTATCGATGAAAGAAATTAAGTAATGATTGAATAAGAAGTTTTGTATGTAGGATATCCCTTCAATGTCTAGCCTCGCATTTTGTGCATAAAGGGACGCCCGCGATCTCATAAAACTTTCTAATTGGAAGAACAATCACAATTTGTTTTGTATAGTTGTTTATGTAAGGAGACAACGAACACCATATTACAACATGTAAAAATTCATGTTGGTAGAAGAAAAATCTTCACAAATAAATATATTTAAATTGTTTGGTCATTGTATTCTAGATGTAAACGTGTACTTTTGGATTTTTTTTTCAAAACAAATCTCCTTCCATTAGTATAAATTTTTTATAGATGAGAGTGTTATATAGAAATGCCTATAGGGGCGCGATAATTCCATCTTATGTGGATGCCCACTGACTCAATAAAGGGAGAGGACGCCCATTGTTGGATGAAGGCTAGTCGTTGTCTTTCAACTCCATCGGATCCGTCCGTGAAGCCATTGTATTGGCTCTTTAGAGTGACTTCAACTTCACTCCATATCTCTTGCATTAACATTACTGGATGCACGGTTTGGTTGGAGAAGGCCCGTCTACATCACTGTTTCCATAGAGTCCAAAGAGTTATTAATGGGTTAACCACTTCCAACACAACTTGAGATTTGGCATTAATAGAAGTTGAGTGGATATTGTTGATGATGGAAAAAAAAACCTCTTGTGCTTTTACCACCAAAGTCCTCCCCTCCTAATGTTCGTACCTCTCAAATGGGGTTTGCCAAGATAACCAACATAAATTTCCCCACTGATTATGCCTTTCACTTGGCATAATTGCAATAGGCGGCCAACCCCCCACCATAATCGATGCATCTTTAGGCAATCCCACAAGGCGTGTCGGATTGATTCTGTTGCATTTGAGCATGCTACACAATTAGGAGAGCTAAGGTTCCCATGTTGCCACGCCTAAACCAATACTGACTTATGTATTAATAGCCATTGGAATGTGGTAATTCGCCTAACGTGTTGTTGTTTCTAGAGTTTCAGCCAAAAAGTAGCGATAGTTGCATGAGGAACATGATATGTGTCCACATACCTTTGCAATAACTGGCTTTCGGGCGGTTTGAACAACTAGAACGTGGCGACCCAATCTAGTTGTGAATTGGAAGAAAGGGATGACTTTGCTTCCTTGACCCACATAAGAATCACACCACGTCCATTGCAAAGGTCCCCAACTGACCTTACATAGCGATGCGTTTTCATGAGTACATAGGTACCATTTTGGTTGTACTTTGATCGGATCGGGATCAACAAACCATTTATGACCAATATACGGGAGTACTCAAATTGCCATATTCAATGTTGGTGTCTCATTGTCTTGTAATTCGTGGCCTTTGATCTTATCCGGTGTTTCCCTACCTCTTGGGATCACAAAGCCCTCCTCCTCATAGCCTATCCACTTCTCCATTGTTGTCCTTCGATTAACAGCTTCCCCAAGCAATAGAGCGTTAATAATTTCATATCTCATAGTCCATCCACCCCTGGTTCCATGGAGTATATTGGCTTGATCTTGTATTGGCATTGACATAAACCGTCTCTAACATTCTATACTCTTTCCTGGACCTTGTGCAATGTATCCCCATGACAACCCCTTACTTATCCAATTAGTTGCCCATATTCATCTTTGACTGAGCCAAGTAGGTTTGGAATTAGGTTGATCACACTTGAGCCCTCGTCTTATGTCACACCATGCCTTCCACATGGATGCATTGAATCTATCCTCCAATTGCCGTGAGAAACTTGGTGTGAGATCCATGTTTAGAATCCATTCCGTTTGGGGGGGGTTCAATTGGCCCTTTTTCATGGCTTAAAGTAAGCGAAAAGTAACTGCAGTAACATTTTCCAACGATCATCCCATGGTTGGATTCCTCGCACCACAAATTTGGTGAGTAGGACTTTGGATTGTGAGAGGGAATCAATCAAACCCAATCCTCCTCTCGACTTAGGCGATGTGAGTGTAGGTCATGCCACCTTGGCCCGAGTTGCATGATCTTCCTTACAAGAACAAATGTAGTTGCATACCAATTTGTGAATATGATGTATAGTTTCCTTGGAGATTGTCCAACATGATAGGTTGTACCATGTTGTTGCGAGTAAGACTTGGTTTGCCACCTACGACCGTATTTTTGGATTATTAAAAAGTAAGTACTTCTTGTTTTAGAAATATATAGTTCTTTTACGGAAATGTTCATTAAAATAATCCAATATACTTCCTCCTCTTGGAATCTTGAACCTACATTGAATATTTCACACAACATTTTCTAAATCAAGTTAAAGGATATAGATAAATCATGTGTTTTTTTTTCAAACAAGAATATACTCCATTAGTTAAAATATACACAAACTCGATCCCTCTCACAGGTAGGCCTTGCCTAGAATATCCTATCCTACATAAGAAATCTCACTTATTTACCTTACACTTTTATATGTGTCTCTAGCCATCCTTTCACACACATTACCTACATTCACTATCCCACATGACATCTCTTTCACGCCCCTCGTTCAACTAATGGGAGGGGGGAACAACCATCTGGGTACTACATACTACCACTGTATATCCATTCCATTTGTTGTGGCCATCAGTGTAGTACACCACCGCTTTCTAAAATTCGGCCTAATTAATTCTGCAACATCATCAATACCATCAATCCGCTCATATTGAGCTCTCAGTGTAGTTATTAATGTGTGCTAGATTAGCTTAATCGAATAAGCTGGAGGGCGTTTGTGTCTTGAAAATACCCTGGTACACCTTGTTGTCCATATACACCATATGGTAATGGGGGCAAGCAACGTCCAAAGATCTCCAAGTTTTTGATTTTGTGCACTAACTGTAGGTACACTGTTGTCAGTGATCAGTCGAACAATGCCATTCTCCCCTCTGTACTTAGCATTGCATGTGCTATCGTATTTCGCCACATCATCCTCAAGACAATTCCAGCAAGCATATCCCCTGTTGAGGGTGAATGAACTAGAGGCATGGCAAAGCAAACGTAGTGCCCTTCCCTATACAGCCACTACCTCGCGACATTCCCATAGACATAGATTGACATATTCACATTCGTCGGGTTTCCCATTCGAATGCAAACGAATACGAATACGAATGGGTGGTCAAGTATTCGTTTAACCCCCCCCCCCCCAAAAAAAACTCTCTTTTTTAATTTCCTAGGATAAAAAAAAGGAACTTCACAATAAATAGGGATTAATAAAAGAGGGACTTGGGGACTTGATACTACTAAATTTTTATAATAAATGTATATAACTTATAGTTATAAGTTATAAGTATTCGTTTTATTTTGAATAAATAAACAAAATAAAATAAAGGCTCATTAATTTCTCACTTTTTATTCCCTCAAAATTTATGGATAATTTTATTTTGACATTAAAAATAGTACTTCAAACTAATTATATCTTCAAAGTTCATACTAATCATATTTGTATAATAAATATAAAAATATTCGTTTTTTTAAAAATTAATGAATTAATTGATTAATTAAAATAAGTTTCATAAACTCTCTTGACACTATAATCTATTAATGAATAATTGTTCTTTTTTTTGTGAAATAAATTTATTTAAATAAATAAATAATTTTTTTATATTTATTTTGCGAAACGAATGGTTTTTTAATATTCTTGGGGCGATTTCGTATTCTCGAATATTGAGAATATTGCGCATGGAGAATATCATGAATATCACGCATGTGTCAATCTATGCCCATAGATAAATCATGTGTTTGTCCAATCACAAGTCTCATTTTAGGGAACCTGTAATCCCATTGGGCATAGGATGAAGCAAACAATTCTTCTCCTTTCTTGTTTTGCCCCAATATTTTGTGCATACGAGATATGCGAAAAAGCCAAAATAAACTTTAATTGGAAGATAGAAGAGAGAGCGTTTTGTTTTAAGTAGTTGTATATGCTGAGAGAGACGATGGTCTAATTTTTTGTAAGCCCATCACCTTGTTGTTTCATGTGATCAAGGCATGTTGGTGTTCTTGACTGATGCTACGAGCTAAGCTATTCATTTGGAGAGTGATGGTTGGAGCTTTACCATTTGGGGATGCATTAGGCATCTATTTCTTTCATGCCCGATGGCTAGGATGGTTTGAAGGTGTACCAATTTACTGTGGATGTCTCTAACTGGAGTAAGACTATCTTCCTTCAGTTGGGATTTTGCACATATGGAGAACAATGAACCGATGCCTCATTTCCATTTATTTTTGAGTTTTTGAGGTATTGGGGGCTATGGTTCAATTAGAATATCCAGAATGCCATCACTTTTGATTTGCAGTTGGGGTGAGAAAATATATTGTTGAGGTAAAAGGACTTCTTTTGTGGCAATTGACAATGCTAGAGAAGTCACGAGAGAGAGAACTCTGCAATGTAACATATCATCATATTTGCCATTTGACTTGGTGTGTAGGGTGGGATCGAGTTTGTCGTCATAGTAGTATTTAGCTCCCTAGAAGGGTTCTATAGTTTGTAGTAAGTTAGTCATGGTGGTGTTTTTTCTTTCGTAATGAAAGTTGTTATTTATGAGAGAGAGAGACAGAGAGAGACAGAGAGAGACCTTAGATGGATGTAGCTCAGTTGGTAAGGTTGCCCAATGAAGACTAGGTGGTCATGGGTTCAACCCCTACATTCCATAGTGGCATCTAGTGAAATAGGAGATATCTATGGAATAATAGAGAGAGGTGAGAAACTTTGGTTTCGAACCCAAGATGTAGTGTAAACGATCTACCACTAGGGTGAGCTAATTATAAAAAAAAAAAAAAGAAGAAAAAAGAAGAGATTGCCATTGTCAAGGAAATGTTATAGTAGTGAAGACAAATCTTCATTATTCTTGTCACTTATTGTTGCCTCAATCTTGACATTTACAACTTAAAAACATTGTTAATGCTTTAATTGAATAAGACCACTCTACAAGCAACATAGTAAATATGTCCCTTTCCTGAAGTGTGGAAACTTTTGAAAGAATAACAGTAACTTAGTGACAAAGAAAACATAATGTATGATAAGTTATAACAATGATACATCTTTGATAGCACTTAGGATCATTGTGACTATTTGTCATTGTTAAAAAATGATGCTTTGACACGTATGTATGACGGCTTAGTGCTAGAAGTACACTTTCATGATATTCAAATTTGCCAAAAATCAATGTTATGCCAATTCAATCTAATATATTGAGTGAACCGGTGCAAAATGTGAACTATGCCAATTCAATGTGAACCGGTGCAAAATGTGTTCATATCTACTCACATATAAATATCCACTTGTAGAGAATATAGATAATGAAGATCATAACTTGTTGAACTATGTATATGACATGTAAATAACATTTGTGAAGGTTATACCTCAATAACTCTAATGCAAATAAGTAGAATACGAAAATGTTTAGTGTCCACAAAGAGGTCAATCTTGATGCATGGAACTTCTTTATGTGTGTTGTTTTGGAGATAGATAGATAGCTTTTAATATTGACCTCTAGTACACTATTCTTTATGTGTCTTCTTCTTAAGAAGGGAAGTTTATGCTTTAGAGATAAGTAGATATATATGTAGAGAGAGAGAGAGAGAGAGAGAGAGAGAGAGAGAGAGAGAGAGATGCTCACTTGGTAAGGTTTTTCGGTGGAGACCAAAAGGTCGTGCATTCAACCCCTATATTCCACAATGGCATCTAGTAAATTAAGAAAATATGTAAGAGATGTAGGTAACTTGGTCAGGTTGTTTTGTGGAGACAACATTTGACAGTGGCATCTAGTAATTAAAAAAATACTTGAGGGGCTTAGTTGGTAAGGTTGTCTAGCTGAGACAAGAATGCCATGCATTCAACCATGTGGTTATTTGGTGGAGACCACATTCCATAGGTGGCATCTCGTAATTTAAGTATGTGATAGGCTTAGTTGGTAATGTTGTCCAACAAGCAAAAGTTCAAGTGTTCAACCCCTACATTCCATGTAACATCAAATAAATTAAGAAAATATGAAATGATAGAGAAGTGAGGAATTCGGGTCTCAAAGCCATGACTTGGGTCTAGCAGTTTTATGACTAGTTTTATTACGTGTGGTCCAACACCCTATCTCATAATGAAGTGAGCACCATGGGAGGTTTAAACTTCTCTTTCAAGAGGAGCATGTTTCTAATCACAATCGATATAAATGTAAAAAGTTTTCTTGTCCATTCCTTGGTTTTTCAATTCTGCTCGAATTGTTGAGTGAGAGATCGAGATTGTGAGCAGTTTATCAAAGTAGTTCACATTGTAAGAATTGATGGGGATGAAGACTATTTCCTGTTTTGTTTGGCTTTATACATTGTTTTATTGCATGATATAATGTATTCTCTAATAACAGTGTATGTAAAGATGCATTACGATTTGGGAAGAAATCACCCAAACTATCCTAATGAATTACAAAGAAGGTTGTTTTAGCACATGAAACAGTAATAGGCTGACTAAAGCATTAAATGAGCTCATGAGGTAGCACCATCAACCAACCATGGCTTAGGACAAATGGTAAGCCAACTACATTCTATCACCTTAGAAGAATATCCAACCATTCTTTCTAAATTATTCTATATAAAAATCCCCAAAGGCTCAGAGAGAAGCAATTTCCCTACAACATGGCACAACCCACATCACTTTGATACTGTTTACCAAACATGAATTGTTCCAAGATAGTACTTGTTATTCAGTTTTTTTGAATTGATATTGACTTGATTTCAGAAAAAGCCTATCCAATATGATGATGTGATGCACAATACAACTGCACTTGAATAGCTATCAAGCTTGACCTGGACAATTGTTATCAGCAAAACATGCTGTGTACCATAGTGCCCAAATACAAACAAAATCTTTCTTTGTGGCATAATTTCATTTTCATATTTCTTTTATGTTCTCATTTAAGATAAGTAGAATAACTACTAAATTGTTAAACCAATGATAATTGGAGCCAGGCATCAATGTGAACGAAAAGACACGTAATCAGCAAACAAAAATACAAATTTCCAATCGTTAGAACCGGAAAAAATACACATTTACATGAAATCACATAGAAAAACATAGAAATGATTGAAGTAGCCTCTGAGAACCCACAGTTCAACACACATATCTAACACAGACTATAATGTACATGTGATCTTACATCAGAAATCTCACTACTGCATACCAGAAATGTGATTGAAATCAGGAACAAATCCAAGTCACACAGGTTCCCAGTCAGAAACATGCCAAGTGGTTTTAACTCCTTTTTAAGTACACCATTTCTATTCATATCCTTACTATGTAGTTGTGACAAGTTCAGAAGTGCATGGAGACAATACAAGCAAATCTCACTGGATGAACATGCAATATATAGTTCGTAGATAATCCTTAGATATATTACAAAATAAAATCAGCTACCTACTGACTGTATAAATGAGAACCAAGTACACAAGGCTAACAATCAGATTCAATAAAAGACCACTATTCATACAAGATGGATTGTTTAAAGCTGAAGAAGTAGATGCAATATAAAAGGCATTTAACAGATTTCTGCTATTCTATTTCATGACACGAAGTGATGAAGAAGCATTTACATATTTAACAGAAGCCGGAAAAACAGAGTGAATCGAAATATAGCTGTAAGCTCAAGAGAGATCTGAAAACTCAATCTTCTCTGCTAAAATCTCATCCAAGTCTTTCCAGAGTGCAGTGACAGTATCACTCGAATGCCCACTGGTTTTCACGTCTAACTTCCTCCTCTTCCTCAGGAGTGAAATCATTCTTTATGTTGAATGTCTTCCTTATCTCTTCAGGTGTCCTACCTTTAATCATATCAGCAACTGTCTGACAAGTGAGATCAAGAAGGCTTTTGATGTTTAGGTAGTTGGCAGCCTGAATTAACATTTTCAAATCAGAAAATCAGAAAAATATCAACTGCTGCTCTTAAGGATTACCCAAACCATAATGCACTGAAATGAATATCTCAAGCTACTTTATTGATTGTACACTTTACTAGTAGAATCTTCTACAATAATACCATCTTATACATGAACATAAGAAAACAACTCCCACGACATCTCGTAAAGAAATCATTCTACAGATCTGGATACAGAGATAAGATAACAGCAAACTATCTTATCCTTTGTGTGCAAATGCATGGAACTTTGTTTCCTTGTTCTATTATCCCAGAAGGACTCTTCCCTATTGATTCATGCTAAACATTATGACAGGCATAATTACAAATAGCAAATAGTGGATCTAAATTTCTTTATGCTCTCAATCATAACATTAAGCTACTATTCAACAGTAAAATTGAATATGCACATGATAGTCAATATCCACCATTTCCTATATATGATCTCGGAAGCTAAAAACTGAAGTCCGTAGCTATCCTTTCTTACAGTCTATCTGGGATTGGCAAAGTCTATAATAACCCTACTATTGATGTATGCACAGTATCCAATAATAATAGTTTATCTACGTTGCATTATGCTCTCAAATGAAGCATTTAAGGATGTAAAAACCAGACGAATTGAAACTACCTATGATAGTCCATATCCATCATTGGTTCATCAACTTTGATGATAACGAATGGAGTTCATAGCTATAATCCATTTTCACATTGTGCATGAAATTAAATAAAAGTAGGCAAGAAATTTGAGCATCATACATGATTTTCAGACACATTTTCTTGTGCAAGAAAATAGCACATGCAATGATCCATATGCGTAATAAAATCAGCAGCTAGGAGATAGCAATCAATAGCTCTTTCTCATAAACCTAGTAAGCCTTCTCATATGGCAACAAGACTCCATATTCTGAAGTCATGTTGACTTCCACGAGTTTGAAAATTACAATTTCTGTTTCGGTCCAAATCCACACATAGGACGGCAATGCTTATGACCACATTGCATGCAAATCCCTGGCCCTGCCGACCTTGTTTACTCCAGTGAGGTTCTCGGCACCACTGATGCTCTGGCCAAACAATGTTGCCTTGCCCGAGTACAAGATATCTCAGGGAGCAGTGATAAAATTTAATTAAATTAAAGAGAATAAACTAATTATTAAATAATTTCATAAAAGAAGAAGCGAAATAACATCTCATGGTAGCATATCACCATAGCATATCACCATCCTAATATCAAACAAGAACAAAATAAAATTTAAATAGCATGGTTGGATGTAATCAAAAGAGGAACATTTAATCTTTGAGATATACGGAGTGTGACATCACAAAGGAGTAGAAGTTTGAGCTTAAGATTCAAGATTCGGAGACACCTTACGATTTGACAAATGAACAAAATCAAAAGTAATGATTGGAAATTTAGGACATACAAAGATGAAATCAAACAGCAAGCACGTTAAGCGAAAAGATATGGGGCACGCCAGGATACGATCAAGCACAAGCAGAGTTAAAGAAGAGAAAGAAAGAAAGAGGAGATTATACGGGAACAAAATAAAAGAAAAAGTTTTGAAGGACATACGAGGATAAGGTCGAATAGCGTGGCTTGATCAACCTTGACAAAACCCGCATCCCATGCCTTTATTTCATCATCAGAGAGAGCAGGTTTATCATCTCCAGCCTTAGAAGCCTCGAGGGCGTGGAAACGACAGTAGACGATGACTTTGGACAAGATCTTGCTTGAGACGTTGAGGAGAGGGATAACGCATTCAGTACCTGTGTCCTCCACCATGTCTTTGATGGTCTGGGACTCAAACGCCACGATTTCCTCGACCTCGAAGAGTTCATCGTCGGAGGCTTTCAGCTTCACTTTGCTGTCCTTGGACATGGCGAGAGATGGGGTTAGGGTTAGGGTTAGGGTCTGCGGGATATCTAATACATTCTGCCTAATTGTTTTAGTAGAAGTAATGAACGTCTGTGTATCGAAACAACACAACACACACAAAAATGAAGACACGGCTCGGCTCGGCTCAAGCCTACTCCGAGCCGTCAAACCGTTTTTAAACGGTTTGGCAACTCCTCCACCAACAACAAACCTAAGCCTAGCTCCGAATGTCAACTATGTAACTCGTCCACAGGACAAACCTAAGCATGTCATAAGCAAACTAAGCAACTCATCCACAAACAATAACTCTTAAGACTCGTTTACATATAAACGTACATTGCTCGTCCAGTGAGTACAATATGCTGCCATAGAGATCAACGACAATCACTGCCCATTCGATCTTCCTTCCTGCCTATGTGCTTGTTTGTGGTACCCCGTGGAGGCAAGAGAATGAGGAACTTCGTTTCTCAGACCATAGATGTATCGTTGACCCCAATTTCTAAGATAATTGGACACAACCTTCATTCAAAATGAAAGCTCCTTGAGGGCAAAGAAACTCTTAACGGATGAAATATGACATTGTCCATCCTATGTCCAACAATCAATGTCGTCCTGCTATCTTCACTACAATCAAAACTCCTTCTTCTTTAAACAAAACAGATCCATAAGAATACGAAATTCAGATAATGATTGACAAATATGAACATAACCAATAAATATATTAAACTTGGGCCACAATATCTAAATTAGCATTTTGCACAATTACAAACCCAAGCTTTATGTAGGACTTGTGAGGACATGGTAGAGAATTACTACACAATATGCACTCTCACAATTTCCACAAGACCAATCTCCACATCATAGACAATATATATATTTTAGTGGATGGTACAATCAATCCAATGATTTATTTGTGACCATGGTAACAATGGCAAAAATAAACCATTTGAATCATTATTACTTATACCAATTTAAGTTCAATAGCCAAAAATTTATCCAACTACTTGTACTTGATGTCCAAGTAAAATTTTGAGAGGGCAAGATATCAATAACACCAATAAGGTAACCTAAGTGGTGACAAACATGACCTTGTTTTGACATTTGGCTATGCCATCCAAGATCTACTAGATCCCTTCCAACACATCATAAGCGTAGACTTACGCATATTAATGTTTAACATTATCACCACGACCAATACATTCCATAGATCCATGGATTTCGTTACATTATCGAATAATCCTTTTATGAAGTAATCATTGATCCTTGCCAACGCTCCAATTATCAATTGTTTTAATGACAAGAGAGAAAGTGTTATGTGCATAACCATAATTGATCATGAGATAGGTTTTTTGTAGTTTCCCCTAATCTTATGATGAATACATATGGGTTAATTCCGAAATGAACGAGGTTATGAGTAGAATTACAATTCTACAATGAGAGATAAACTATTAAGTGTGTCATCACTGGACAACTTCACATGAAGTGTGAACACCCTTGGGCCTAGCGTTTTTGCCTATATAAGAAGCCTTACTACCTTCTTCTAAGGGGAGGCTTGACTTATGTCGAGACTATGTCAATGTGGCTATAAGATGTCACAAACATCTACACTTACTACCAATGGGCCTCCATTTGAGGGAGGTATGAATCCACAAGGTCGACTAACCCCGCCTCCTAGATAAATCACCACAAGGTTTTCATTGAGATTATATTCAACCCTGAAAGAACCAACACATGATTGTGTAGAAGATGCGAGTGTGTCTGTATTATTTTTGCACCTAGTAGATCTAAGGTCGTGCTAATCGTTAGTTTAATTATGATATCTAACAAACCTTTTGCATGTCCTAACCAACTAAAAACAAGATAGGACAAAAAATTATCGACCACTGAATGACACTAAACTTTACCTCAAAAATACAAACCGTTCACCACCCTCTTCTTTTGGCATCATTCCGGTGCCGTTATTACCTGGAGCAATTAGGCATAAAATCCTCAACATCATATCCTACACGTTATAGATATGAGGCCGTGCCAACCATCGGTTGGTTATGACATCTGACACGCCTTTTGTACGTCCTACCTAACAAAAACAACAAAAGTCAAGAAATTATCGACCACTAAAATGACACTAAACTTTTCCTCAAAATACAAACCTTTCACCACCCTCGTCTTCTGGCGTTTTTTGGTGCCATTATTAAATTGAGACCTATTACATAGACAATTGGGGATAAAATCCTCAACATCATATCCTATCATGTTGTTAGAAACACTTGCTTGGCCCATAGAGGTACCATCCATGCAAAGAGTATACAATTATATTGCAAAAGTCAAGATTATGCATGATCATAAATTGCCCAAACAAGCTTGGAACATAGGATGTGTAAGGTATAAAAAACTAATAAGAACAAAATCCTCTCATATGCCTAGGTGCTTGACATTATGAAATGGTTTAAGAGATAGGGGAGTAAAAGATCTATTGGAGCTCCTAGGTGATGCTATGAAGTATGTGATAGAGGATAGATTGCTAGTGGCATTAAGGATGAAGTTGCAAGATGCTAAAATGTCAAAATTGGATATTACATTGCAAATATTAACCCCTAATATTGGTTCCGATACAAAGGGGAAAATGCGAGAACATATACAATCACATCTCACTACCTCCATGAGCCTTATCTCTTAAAGCGCCTTAATGCTTCTTTGAACTCTCTCACATAAGTTAGGTGTTGAGGTAGCATCATGGAATCATCATGTAACATGAAGATATGCAAGGTATGCAATGAAAATTTAGTGGCAGACGAATTCATGAGAATATCATGACATGTTAGATGGGCATAATAATGTGAGTGTCCTATTCAAATTTCCACCAAGAAGGGGGAGCATATATGTGAATGCATGCATTATTTTCATATTGAGAGTTTTTGCTATAGAGTAGTAATTCCCCTTCTTAGGAAAGAGTTAAGTGCAAGATGATATGTTGATTTGGTCCCGTAGGTCAAATTTGGCCTCATCATGGACAATAAAATATCTATTCTATGCTCTATAATAAGTCTTGAATGTATCCCCATACCATTTCATAGAAGGGGAGATCTCCAGTGCGACTTAATAATGTGGCACTCAACACTTAGATTATTTGGTACTTACATGACTTTGGCTTTCACATTTCCAAGTCAGATAACTCCCTCTATGTACTAGCCAACTCTCACATTACTTACTACTTGTTGTGACTTAGAGAGAGAGAGAGAGAGAATTGAGGGATGAGCTCATAGATAATCAATGCCAATCCCATTTGTTTTTTCAAGTGTTACATCCTATTTATACTCGATCTAATGTGGTACATGTGAAGCAAGGTGATGAATGGATTGTGGATCCTACTAAAATAATTGACATATGTGTTCATTACTTTAAGGAGTTGATTGGCCCACAATTGTTAATGACAAATGAGGTGAGTGGAGCACGTCATGAGTTTTATGATGTAGTTGGATGTATTGTGCATGACCTCATTAGTCATGAATTGGATGCAGATTTCACTGAGGATGAGGTGGACACAAATTTAAGGCATCTTCCTAGTCGTAAGAGTCCTGATTGGGATGGCTTGACAAATGAAGTTTTTAAGCGATATTCACACATTTTAAAGGGGCCCTTAACTTTGATGTTTCAACATTCTTGGGATTCTGGTCGTATGCCGCAAGCTTGGAAGGTTGGTCTAATTAAATTAGTTCCAAAGGTGGCATCTCCAGAGTCATTTCATCAATGAAGACCTATTTCTTTGATGGGGGGGTTGTATAAGATATTTACAAAGGTCTTGGCAAATAGATTACAAAAGTATTTGCCAAAGTTGATACATCCCGCCCAATATGGTTTTATTGCAGGTAGGAATATATTCATAATGTGTTGAATGTTCAAATGGCCATGGATTATGCTCGAAACACTCATCAAGAATTGATTATGGTGCAATTAAATTTGGAGAAAGCTTATGATCATGTTAATTGGTCCTTTGTTTCTAGGTTAATGCATACAATGGGCTTTGGACCTTGTATGTCTCGCCTCATATTTTTATTAGGACAAGACACAGTGTCTCGAGTCATGCTTAATGGAGGAGTTACATCAGATATTGCCCTTACAAGATCCGTTCGTCAAGGATGCCCTATTAGCCCGTTGTTGTTTGCTATTGTTACTCATCCCTTATTAGTGATGCTATCAAGGCTTGCAACAAATGGTGATATTGTGGGTCTACACCTTCTTTCTGGAGGGCAACTAGTTGCACAAGCTTTGGTTGATGATTCTTTCATGTTTCTACAAGCCTCACAAGAGAATCTTGAGAAGGGGATGCTTGTATGGAACCAATTTGCATTGGCTTCTGGATTGCATATTAATTGGAGGAAGTATAGTCTCATATCATGTATTGAAAAGGATTTGGAATGTTTAGGATGGCAAGGATCCGTGGTGAAGAAAGGCTCTATTTTTCGACACTTGGGCTATCCATTAGGAATGAATGTTACAAATGGTCAATTGATTGAATGGATGTCTAGTAAGTTGAGGGATAAGTTCATGTATTGGAAATCACAATCTTGGCCATTTCATGTACTTTTGAAGGTTGTACAATGTATTATGGAGAAAGAAGGCTTTGCATTTTATTTTGCAACCTCTTCGATATTTGTTGTGGAAGAAAAGGGATAAGATGGGAATCACTTGGGTTGCATGGAATCATCTAGCAATTCCTAAGCGCTTGGGGGGAGTTGGAGTATTGAACTTATCTAAGCATATGATGACTCGTAGATTTTCATTATTACAAGACATGTGTTCAAACTCACAACCATGGATATCTATTGTTCAATATTTCATTGAGAACAATGGTTTAACACATGGGAGGACAACAATTAAGGCTTCATTGTGGCAATTACTAAATGGATGTATTTCACTTAGGATTCCGGGCTCTACATCTGTTCAACACTTGGTTACCTCATGGCAAGAAACACTCTTGTTATGTGTATGGAAACCATCATCTAGTAGAGAGCATTGTAATTCTTTGCAAAAAGAGTTACTTGTGTCTTCTCGGTTATTATGTTGGCCAGGAAAGGAGAGATTACGCTCTGAATTTAATCGTTTGTTTCATTTGGGGGTCAAAGAGGTGGGAGATATAGTTGAGGCTCCATCTCAAAGAATTTTGGAGTTTGTTGAAGCATGACAATTATTACGCATTCTGCCTAATTATGGGTTTTGGCAACAACTACGAAATATTCCATTGATTCAAGGTCCCTTACCTCTACAAACAAGAGAACAACCGTGGATTGATTGGTGTTTAAAGGGTCAAACATCGTTGTTACAAGTGACTACTAATCTTTTGTATCATTACTCTGTTGAGTCTCTTGGATGGTTATCATCTAAGGTTGAAGAAGAATGGAGATTACACAAATTTGATGATGGGTGGTGGCAAATCTTACAACGTAGTTGGCATTCTAAATTGCCACTTGTAGCAAAGGTCTTCATTTGGAGAGTTTTGATTGGAGGGTTGCCTTTGGGATTAGCTCTAAAGTGTCATGGACTAGCAACGGGTAATTGCTTTTTTTGCACTGTTCAAATGGAAGATAATACTCATTGATTTATACAATGCCCAATTGCTTCTTAGATTTGGAGTTACATTTCTCAAATTTGGCAAGTTTTATCACGGTGTTATTTGACACCTAGACAGTGGGTGTTTGCACAATTTACACAGGTGGACCCAAAGTCAGAGATGGAGATTGTTTTTCTATTTTTGAGATATTGGGGATTGCGTCATAATTTGAATATGCGCAACGCTTTTGTATTCAATAGTAGACATGGAGTGAAAGCATATCTACGAAAGTTGAAGGGAGTACTAATGTGGCAATTTTCTTTATTGGAGCAAGTGGAAATCCTTTCCTTGGTGGAATGTTCGTCTTGCCTATTGGCAATTCAACATGTTCCATTACCCATGTAGTGTAGTGTAGTTAGTGGGTGACCATACTTCATGGTCACACCAATTGTCAGTAATATAATTGTGTGTTTTCATTAAAGAGAGAGAGAGAGAGAGAGAGAGGCAAGATGGATGTAGCTTAGTTGGTAAGGTTGCTCAATGGAGACTAGGTGGTCATGGGTTCAACCCCTACATTCCACAGTGGTAATATATATGAAGTATATAATAGAGAGAAAAAAAACTAGAAATGGAAAGGAGTTTATATTATAAGAGAAGAAGAAGTTGGAGACAAAGAAAAGAGAATTTGGTTCAAACTATCATGACTCAGAGCAGGAGGGAGAGAGAGAAAGAAAACTAGAAATGAAAAGGAGTTTATATTATAAGAGAACAAGGGTTACAAAGAGTAGGCTACGGGGTTGAAGACTGGTGTTGAATTGAATGAGTTGTAATGAATGAATAGACACCTATTCATAGGTCCTTATGGAGTATTTTAGAATGTTCTAGAATATTTTAGATATTTAAGATAATCATGGAATATTTTAGAATGTTCCAAAATACTCTAAATATCTTATAATAACTGATAATATAATTATTATAACCATAGATTGACATATTCGCATTCGTGGGATTTTCCATTCGAATGCAAACGAATACGCATACATTCGTGTGGTCAAGTATTCGTTTTTAAAAAAAAGGAAAAAAAAGGAGGGAGTTCCTTTTAGTTTCTTAGGAAAAAAAGGGGGACTTGCCAATAAAAAGGGGATAATAAAATAGAGAGTTCAGAGAGACTTGATAGTAATAAATTTTCATTGGAGATCTTGATTCTTTACCAAATAAATAAATAAAATAAAATAAATTTTCGCTTTATTTTTAATAAATAAATAAAATAAAAGAAAGGTTCATTAATTCTTCACCTTTTCTTTTTCCAAAATTTATGGATATTTTTACGTGACATTAAAATTGAGACTTCACATTAATCATGTTTTCATAGTAAATAAAAAAATATTCGTTTTTTTTAAATAAAAAAATCAATTATTTAAATAAAATAAAGGTTCATAAACTCTCCTCTTTTTTTATTTGACACTAGAAAGGAGAGTTTATACTAATCATATTTTTATAAATTATTAATGAATAATTGTTCTTTTTTTTAGTGAATTAAATTTATTTATTTTTAAATTAATTAATTAATTAATTGTTTGTATATTTATTTTACAAAACGAATGGTTTTTAAATATTCTTAGGGCCATTTTGTATTCTCGAATATTGAGAATATCATGCATGGAGAATATGACGAATATCACGCATGTGTCAATCTATGATTATAACTATATATTATATATGTTATTATAATTATTAAAGGTTTAATATATAGACTAAGAAGTTGTGGGTTCGAATCCTCGTAAGACATAGTGTATGTCTTCATGAAATTATCCCCCCTTTTCGACGACAAGTTCCATGAGTCGGAAGACAATAATATTTCAGAGTTGGCTTGTGGGAATATTTGTTGTGAAATGCAACAACCATGTCAGAGGCATTAGAAAGATTCTCGTTAGGTTCCCATGTTCGATCATGAGGTGTATAACCTAACTAGTCAACCAAATAACATAGTTTGTTGCAGACGATCTTGGAGTCGAGAATGGCAACAACTTAATATTCAGAGCCATCAGAAACTTTGACTGGAGGTGGGAGAGATGTAAGACGACCCAGAATAGAGTTGGTTATGTAGGGCTTCAAATGTGAAACATGGAAGACCGGGTGAAGACACATATGAGGAGGAAGATCAAGGAGAAATGCCACATCATTGATCTTATCAGATATCATATATGGGCCAAAATGTTGATAATCCAGTTTGCAGTAAGGTTCGGTGGTTTTAATGCTACCTTGTAAGAGCTATACTCGGTCTCCCACTTGAAACGTAGTCGATGAATCACATCGATAATGGTCAACAGCCTTCTTTTGAGTGTTTTGAACATCACATAAATGGTGCGAAAGGATATCTTGAATTTCTTGGAGTTGGGTGAGCCGATCTTCAGCAGCCGGGTTTGTCGGGAGTTGGGGATGTTCAAGCATTGTCCAACGAGGATGGTACCCAATGTTCCCAAAAAATGGGGAATATCCAGTAGAAGAATGTTTTGAGTTGTTGTAAGCAAATTCCGCCAAATGTACTAGATCAACCCAATCATCTTGTTGACAGTAACTGACAAAACAATGAAGATATTGTTCTACTGTTTGGTTGGTACGCTCACTCTGCCCATTAGTTTTTGGATGGTCACCGAAAGAGAGTTTGCAAGAAGTATGTAAGAGTATGTAATGAACTAGGGACCCCGATCATTGATAATATCATCTGGAAGACCATGATGTCGAAACACCTCCCGCATGATTAACTCGGCTGTCTCTTGGCTAGTAATGGCCTTCATGCGGAGAATAAAATGTGCCATCTTCATAAAACGATCTACTACCATAAGAATAAAATCAAAACCCTTGGAAGGTGGTACATCCGTAATGAAGTCCAATGAAATAGATTTCCATGGACTGTCAGGAATAGGCATTGCCTGTAATAAGCCATATGGATGATGTCGAGGTGTTTTTGATCGGAAACATGTATCACAACTATGAACATAATCCGTAACAAAATGGTGAAGTTGTGGCCACCAATATCTTCGAGAAATTAACGTGAAAGTCTCATGGATGCCGAAATTTCTAGCCATTTGTATGTCATGACATTGTTGCAAGACTTGGTGTTGAGAAGGACCGTCAGGCACATACTGTTAGGAATAGTACTGAGACAGAGAGGAGATTATTACTAAGAGATGAAGATTAATACTAAGAGGAAAAGAGGGTGTAGAACACGAGAGAGAGAGAGAGAGAGAGAGAGAGAGAGAGAGAGAGAGAGAGAGAGAGAATGATGATGACAAAATATATATTATGTAGAAAGAATATACAAGGATAGCTAAGAGGCTTAAGACTGGCGTTGAACCAATTTGGTTCGAAATAATGCCTCATGCCTCCTTATATAGTGTTTTTAGGAGTACTCCTGAAGTTTCTAGAATGTTCCAGAGCAATTTGGAATATACATCAATTTTCTATAGTGAAATAATAGATGAAAACAATATTTTTTATATTACAATGTATAGTCTAATGGTAAAAGCTCGACCCATGTAACATAAGGTCATGGGTTCGAATCTTGCCATATCATAACATTATCCCCCTTTTAAAACGATGAGTGCTACGAGTCGTTTTGGATTGGGGACCCAGTTTGTCTAGATATTGACAATGGAAGTCTTCAAGAAGAGCAGGAGCATTGGTCACATTCTCTATTGGTTCCCAAGTACGCTCGTTGGGACTATATCCTAGCACATCGACCAAATAGTAGGGCTTGTTGCAAACAATCTTGGAATCGAGGATGGTGGCAACTTCTTACTTAGGTCCATCTTCAAGTTCGATGGGGGTGGAGGTGGTTTGATACGACTTGGGATAGTGTTGTCCTGATAGGGTTCTAGAAGAGAACTATGAAATACCGGATGTATTCGTAATTGCGGCGGTAGATCGAGAAGAAAAGCGACATCATTAATTTTTCCGATAATACGGGAAGGACCTAATCGCCGATAATCCAATTTATCGCATGGGCGAATAGTCTTGATGTGTCATCGTAATAGCCATACCCGATCTCCAATGTTAAAACTGGATGGAAGCCAATGACGATCTGCATACTTCTTGTGTGTTTTTGAGCTTGATGTAAATGAGTAGATAAATCCACCCGTATCTTGCATAACTGCTTCAAACAATCCTCTGTACAAGGATTTGTGAGTAACTTCGGAGTTTCAAATACACACCACCAGGGATGATAGCGCGTATAAGCATAAAATGGTGTAACCTTAGTCGATGAGTGAACAAAGTTATTATACACAAATTCGGCGAAGTGGAGAATATCTGCCCAGTCATCTTGGTGATAGCTTAGGAAACACTGAAGATACTGTTCCAACATTTGATTTGTCCGTTTTGCTTTTCCGTCTGTTTGTGGGTGGTAACCGGAGGAGAGGTTACAAGTTACCTTGAGCATTTTGAAGAGGTGCTTCCAGAATTTTGAGACGAACCGAGGTCCACGGTCGCAGATGATACTATCGGGGAGACCATGATGCCGACATACCTCATGCATGACAGTTTTAGTGGTTTCTTCACTTGTGATTTCCTTAGTACATGGCAAGAAATGGGCCATCGTCGTATATCAATCTACTATTTAAGATCACATCGAATCCCTTAGAAACTAGAAGACCTGTGATGAAATCTAGAGCAATGGATTGCCACGGCTTTCTTGGAATTGATAATGGTTCCAATAAACCATATGGATGATGTCTTGGCATCTTTGCTCTGCAACATGTATCACATGTCCGAACATAATCTTCGACAAATTGGTGCATATGGGGCCACCAGAATGATCGTTGTACTAAACCTAATGTTTTAGTACTACCAAAAGGCCCCAGTGTATATGTGTCATGACAATTTTGGACTACTCGAAGGCAACAAGAACCATTAGGAACATACAAGAGCCGCTTAAAGAATAGTAATCCATCATGACATTCGAATTGTCGATAATCCGTACCTGGTTGTTGCGACTATGAACAAGATGCCCGAGAGGGGTCAAATTGTGCTAGAATGGATTGAGCAAAACCACTTGTCTTCAAGTCCTCACGTATGGTATCGATAATGTGGGAATCCAATGGTATATCGAAAACCCGCGTTGCTTGCAATCATGCCAGTCCCAGGATTACTTGTTTTTGGTTATCGAATGCTGGCTCACCGGGATGCGGTGCTAGATACGAGCGTTGCGATAATGCATCTGCCTTCCCTTGCTGCTTTCCAGGATGATATGTACTTTTGAAGTCGAAACGATTTAGGAATTGGGCCCACTAAGCTTGACGTTGATTTAATACACGAGCATTCTAGAAGTAGGCAAGATTTTTGTGATCACTGAATATGGTGACTTGATGAGAAGATCCCTCTAGAAAATGCCTCCATTGCATAAAAAAGTCCACTATTGCTAATAGCTCTTTATCGTGAATTTCATAGTTGATTTCGGCGGCGTTAAACTTGTGTGAGTGGAAAGCCACATGATGTAGCTTTTCAACATCGTCTTGTTGTGAAAGAATGCTACCCAAGGCGAAATCCGACACGTTGTCGCGTTGCTACACGCGTGCGTTGAGAAAGGGCGGGACCACGGGGGTCTTGGACTAAGGGGTAGAGGAGAAGGAGCAGAGCGGAAAGACAATGGACCCTCTTACACACGCACTGACACGGGAGCTCAAGGAAATCACAGTCCAACAACACAGCAAAACGAGACGACCAGAAGTCCGAGCATATGAACACGTATGTATTTTAATACAAGTATAAATATCGAGACGGTTACAACTAACAGGACTGCAAGGCGAACACCGAAGCCTGTTCACTCACGCAAACAGAAGAGCGAGATGGAGATTCTGCCGGAAGCACACGGGCGTTCCACAGGACAGAGTCAGCCTCCCGAGAGCCTGCGCTAAGAAGGCTATGGAGAACGACAGAGAAGAAGAGCTCGGTCCCAGTCCGACAACACTTCGTTCCCTCTAGCGCCCGATACCTTCTCCCCCCCGTCTCCCTCTCTTTTTATAGCTCAAGGAGGGAGGCCGCCTTGCCCGTTTACATCACATTAATTCTCTGTCCTTTCAGACAGAGATAATCCTCGATTTCCCTTACAGAATATTGCTACCTAGGATTTAACCTTTGTGCCTACCTATTTACTATACGACAAGGGACGTGCCCACGTGTAAGGGCCGGTTCACACACACTATACACGGTTTGCGCCTAGGGACGGTTTTCTTCACGACATCCGCCCCCACCTAACCGCGCAACCACCGGTATGCGCCAAAATTGTGTTCCTGCTTGGAGAAAACCGGTCCTTGCTTTTAATCCTCGTTGACCAGTTCGTCCCCCACCTCGGGCTGCTCGTCGTTGCTATCCGTGCCTTCGTGTCATTTCTTGAACGCTTTGATCCTCTTCCCCGCTACCGGTATCGCCATTCTCGTACCGTCGAGCTCCGCGAGATGGTACGTCCCATTACCGTTGGCGCCTGTTACTACGTAAGGCCCGAACCACCTCCTCGCAAACTTCCGCGTGGCCCTGTGCTGATTGTCGAGGCTGCTGTCGTGGACTAGCACCTAGTCGCCTTCCTCGATCTTCCTTGGCCGGAGCCGGTGTGTTCGGTCGAACCGGGCTTTGTTCCTTATCCTCACTACTCGAAGTCTCTCCACGGCCCGTTCTATGTCCTTTGGCCTCCACTCAAGCTGTCGAATCCGCGCCGCCAACAGTTCCTCCCGGCTCATCTCATCCCTCCAGTCCACCGTGGCCCACGAGGAGATCGTTCGCTCTGTTGGCATGATCGGCTTCTGTCCGAACATCAGCTCGGCCGGCATGAACCCGGTTACCTAACTGTGCGTAGTCTGGTCCGCCCACAAGGCATAAGGTAGCAGCCGTGGCCAGTCCCCGACTCGGCCTCCGCTCATCCGTACTAGCGCTTTGACAATTGGCCCGTGTCCGCGCCCACCTTCTCGTTCGCCTCCGGATTGTACGCTGTGGTGAGCGAAAGTTTGACTCCTAGCCGGTCGAACAACTCTTCGGCCTCTTTTGCGTCCAACTCACCACGGTCAGCCACGATCTTCCCTACGCACCCATATCGGCATACCACGTCCTCAATCAAAAACCGGCATACGGCTGTCGTCGTCTTGTTCTGCAGGGCTCGGCCTTCAACCTGGTTCGTTAGATCTTCTCGAGCCAGCACCAGATACCGCATCTGTCCTACCCCCATTGGCATCGTCACCAAATCCACCATCCACTTGAAGTGGACGGTCGGAGGGTAGGTCGGGTGAAGCTCATCCCGGTGTCGGATCATGGAGTGCACCTGGCAGCTTTCGCAAGTCGTCACGAACCGATGCATGTCCCGGTATAGTCCCGACCACCAGTACTTCCCCTTGAGCTTTTCGAACGTGGCCCACATTCCACGGTGTCCAGCCCACGGGCTATCGTGGTACGCCGCCAACAAATCCTCCTGTTCCCCCTTCTTCGCCACCACTCGGAGCGGGATGCCGTTCCTCTTCTTCGGGTGCTTCCAGATGTATCCGTCCTGGAGAAAGAATCGACAGGCTTTCTTCCGAATCCGGTTGGCCTCGTCCGTTGTCCATGCCGCGTCTGGTGTCATTGTTTTCAGGAACCCGCCGATCTGCAGCCACTCCCCGTTGTACTTGCTCTCGTCGAAGTCGTTAAGCGTTGGAGAGCATTCCCCGTTGGTCGTCACATAAGCCGCCTCGAAGAAGTCCACGCCGACTTCCTCGTCCTCTGAAACCATGCCGCCGTCGTTTTCGAACCTCGCCCTTGAAAGCATGTCGGCCATGGCGTTGTCTTTCCCGGAAATGTGTCGTATTTCCGGATTCAGGGACTTGATGTACGCTATCAACCTGAGCATTGCCAGGTCCGGCGTCGCGCATCCTGAAACCATGCCAAGAATTGGCAGGCAGTCCGTCTTGATAATTACCTCTGCCCCGATCAGGTATTCTTTATCGGCCTTTACCGTCGAAACGATACCCCAGAGCTCGCGTTTAACCTGGGCGTATCCTCGCTGTCGCTCGCTGAGGACCTTCGCGCCGAATCGGATCGGGAAACACATGCCGTCCTCGTCCTTCTGGTTGACAACCCATCCGATCCCGGTTGGACTCGTGTCTACCGTTACGTAAATTGGAGTGCTCTTTCCGTAGACAGCCTTTCGGAGCGCCGGAGCCGCGGCAAGTGCTTCCTTCATCTTCCGGACAGACTCCGTATGCTCGTCTTTCCACTCGAATCTTCGTCCCTTTTTCAGCAACCCGTATAACGGCTCCGCGACGTGAGCGTAATGCGGGATCCATATGTGGTAGAACGCGCACGCTCCTAAGAACCTCCGAACCTCCGTGACCGAGCTACAGTCGTCCTTCATCGCAGAGATGACATCTACCTTAGCCGGAGACGGCTTCCGGCTGTACAACTCGCATAGGTGTCCAACGACCATGATCTCTGCTTGCCCGAAGGCCGATTTTCCCCCGGAGAAGGTGAGCCTCGCGCCCTCCAACCCCTGTAGCACCTTCTCGCAGTCATGGATGTGCGTTGCCACGAATTTCCGGCACCCGTCCGGTCCGATCGTCTCATCCCTTTCCTCCACCGGGCATCCCTTGATCGGGACATCGTCCAGAAACGGCATGGTGATGTCCGGGATACAATCCCTCAGCACCTTGTTCATTGCGTTCACCATGTGAGCCATCGAGTTCGTCCCTCCTTGCGGTAGGGTACACATCCGTACTAGGCCGAGAGGAGTTTGCATTGTCGTGATGTCTCTGCTCTCTATGGCTAGCTGGAACTGATCGTACCCTGAGTAGAGATCACCGACCAAGTAAATCGACCTTCCGGCGAAGGCCTCTGTGAACTCGTCTATTGTCGGTCCGATTCCTGTGTTTCGAATGGTCACCTTGTTGACTGGCTGCAGGTCTTGAATAAAGCGTAGCGTGCCATCCTTCTTTGGCACGGTAAACCACCGATTCGAGTATGGGGCACTCGACGGTTCGAGGATTCCCATCTCGACCTTCTGCTTTAACAACTCCATCAGCTTCGGGATGTGAGCTCTGGGTACTGGAATCGGTTTGAGACTCCACGGCACATGCGGTACCGTGAATATCACCATTGGTTCCACGACTATCGGGTCTACACACCCGATCTCCTCCGGTGAGAATGCGAAAGCCTTCGCGTGCCTTCCGAGCATTTCTTGAAAACGGTCCTTTTCTGCCAGCAGTAGGAAGCCACCCCCACCGATTTTGAGCTCGCGCAGCGTTATGTCGGTGAACGTGTGTCCTATGCGGGCCGGATTTCGTAAACTCGGGTCCGACGCAACCCCCTTTATTCGCAATTCGCTGCCCTCCGGCAAGGGAGCCGCGACTGGCCTCACCTTCTGGTCCACAGTCTTGTACCTCGTGTCCACTCGGGCCGTCCGACCCGACTCGAGCCCTCTACTGAAGTCTGCGATGACTTCGTACATCCTTTCTGAACATACCGGAATCGTCCGATCCTCTTTAAGGACTCCTCCGACTACCTCTCGTAGCTCCCCCAAGGTATCGTCGAAAGAGACCGCCTCCACGGCTCTGTTGATTTCCTCTCCAAGGCCGAGGACGCCACATGCCCGAAGTCGCTCCTCCGCCCTTTTCTTCTTCCGTCCAACAATGTCAACTATCGTACACCCTCCATTGTCGGAGAACCAAAATTTCCTACTTATAGTACAGGGTTTCTTCGCTATCTTACACTTGTGGGGTCCTCCCGGAGTGTCCGGACTATCGCGGCCCCACGCCTTGATAGCCCTCTTCAAAAATCCTCCCGGCCTTCGCCCCCGAGGGTCTCGCGGTTCCTGTCATAGTTCGGTCTCACCGTCAAGAACCGGACCGAGTGACGCCCATCCTGGCTCTTGACCCTCGCACAGGCCGAGCCGTTGTCCAGCACCTTGGTCTCCATCCGTGCTGCCGTGATGTACGGTTCTCCTAGTATAACCGGATGTGAGGACGTCTCCTGCACGAAGAAGTGCTGGTCAATCTCGACATCGCTGATCTTTACTCGTACATTCGGGCAGGCTCCATGCAGTTCTTCGGTGCCGCGCGTCGCTGCCCGTATCTTCCACCTGTGCTTGGTGTTGATCGGCCATTTCCCCTTCTTGTAGAAGTCCATGGACATCAAATTGATTTCTGAACCGTGGTCCACCAACGCCACCACCGGTTCGTGAACATCTCCGATCTTCACGGGTGTCTCCGTAGTCGCTCTGGCCCAGTGCGGCCTCGAATAGTGGCTCTCCGCGAACTCGTCTTCCAGCGCCATGTTCTCTATGTGCGTCGTTCGCACTTCCACCGGCTTCTTCGGTTCTTCCTCCGTCGACAACCTCTTCCTCTTCACCAAGTCTACGATGGAGTCGTGGAACTCCTTCTTGGCGATCCCAAGCACTTCCCTCAACGACAGTTCCACCTTGCTATCGAGGATTCGTTCTTCCAGGACCTTTCGCAGGTCCGTGGATCTTTCGATCTTTGTACCCAGCCGGTACCTGCCCTTCTTGGGATTATCCTGGGCACCGGTTACAACGGCCTCATTCTGTCTTTGCCCGAATCGAGTTTCATATCGCTGCGAGGGCCCGGCCCCTCCGGTTTTCCCTACCCGCTTGTCCTCCACTAGAGCCTCGTAGTTTTGACAAGCGGCTTCGACGAAGCCCGTCTTTTCATCCACCGGGTCACTCCACCGGGTCACGTTTTTCCGCGCGGTCCACCTCTTCTTTCCCCAGCTGTGCGCTGGCGAGGCCTTCCAGCATCGTCGGCCAGAACCCGGCTTTGTTCGTCTTCGGGGCCTCGCCACCTCCGACTCGAATACCAGCTGACGCCGAGTAGTGGACGGTCTCTGCGTGACGAGCCGCCTCCTCCTCCATCAGCCTTTTCATACCCCCTCGCCCGACGTTCAGGTTTAGGGCCCTTCGGGTCTCGCTGGCGTGCACCCGACTGTTCCACAGGTACACCACGTTGCTTCTCATTGCCTCGGAGAAGTCCCCGCAGTCCTTCCGGATGTGCCCAACCGCGTCACACCACATGCATCTGTTTTCAGCTAGAGGTCGTCAGTCACGGGCTTGTTCGCCACCATCCCTCCGTGCCTGGGCGATCTGGAGATCCCTTACCATCCGCGTCAGCTCCTCCAGAGGTGCTCCCCCGGATGAGCCCTTGACCATGCTGGTTGAAGCCGACCCGGTCTCGAGCCAATCTCGGGTCTCTTCCCTTCGCGTTGGTGGTGTTGGCTCGAGCTTCCTTGCTGCGACAGAGCCTGCCCCTGTCGATCCTTTGTCAGCCCATTCCCGCCGTTTGTCGAAACGGCCACAGACCCTTTTCACTACGGCCCAGTCGTCCGTCAACCCGTCATCAGTCTCCAATAGGAGGCCTACTTGCTCCCGATCCCGCTCGTCAACCTACTTAACAAACAATAGGACACGACTTGTGTCCAGAATGGTTCGGTCAAGCACCGAGAGGCGCGCGAAGCGTTCCTCAAACTCCCGAAGGAGCACTGACGCGTTCCTTCCTTTGTCGGGGGTCTCCACCCACTCCATGAAGTCCCGCTTCGAAAGTCGAAGCGCATCTTCAAGCCCGTATCTTTCGAGGAGCCGACCTTCGAACTCCTCCCAGGTCCGGCTCTCGGCCCGTACCTCGAGCACCTCCGTATGGATACCCGACATTGCTACTCGAGGGAATCCGGCTAGACGCCTCTCTTCCGGAATGTCCCTCATTACCATCTCAGCCCGGTAGGACGCCAAGTAGCTCGTGGCATCCTTTCCACTAAACCGGCCGATCGTACCGACAACCGCCTCGATAGCCCTATCAAGGGCGCCAGTGCCTTCGCGTGCACTCACTATACGGTCTACAGCCGAAGCCATGGCTTCTGCAAGGTCCGACCCCCTCATCTTCTACTCCTCTGCCGCCTGTTCACGTCGGGTTCACCAAATATGTCGCGTTGCTACGCGTGTGCGTGGAGAAAGGGCGGGACCACGGGGGTCTTGGACTAAGGGGTAGAGGAGAAGGAGGAGAGCGGAAAGACAACGGACCCTCTTACACACGCACTGACACGGGAGCTCAAGGAAATCACAGTCCAACAACACAGCAAAACGAGACGACCAGAAGTCCGAGCATATGAACACGTATGTATATTAATACAAGTATAAATATCGAGACGGTTACAACTAACAGGATTGCAAGGCGAACACCGAAGCCTGTTCACTCACGCAAACAGAAGAGCGAGATGGAGATTCTGCCGGAAGCACACGGGCGTTCCACAGGACAGAGTCAGCCTCCCGAGAGCCTGTGCAAAGAAGGCTATGGAGAACGACAGAGAAGAAGAACTCGGTCCCAGTCCGACAACACTTCGTTCCCTCTAGCGCTCGATACCTTCTCCCCCCCGTCTCCCTCTCTTTTTATAGCTCAAGGAGGGAGGCCGCCTTGCCCGTTTACATCACATTAATTCTCTGTCCTTTCGGATAGAGATACTCCTCGATTTCCCTTACAGAATATTGCTACCTAGGATTTAACCTTTGTGCCTACCTATTTACTATACGACAAGGGACGTGCCCACGTGTAAGGGCCGGTTCACACACACTATACACGGTTTGCGCCTGGGGACAGTTTTCTTCACGACAACGTCTGCCGCAATGATGAATGGTTTTGCCGGATCAACATGAGCTAGAATAGGAGCTGATGTAAATGCCTTCGTAAGACTCTCAAAAGCCATGTCCGTTGTCGTGCCTTTTGGCGCCGGATCGTTGTGTGAGTTATTTTATATGTTTTTCACGTAGTGTACGAAATACACTACGACACTGCTTCTTTAAACCAAACAAACGACTCCCCCTTCTTGGTAAGCTGTGTGAGAGGTAGAATAAGCTCTGAGTAATCATGATTAAACTTGCGGTAGAAATTCGCAAAGCCTAGTAAAAAGCATTGCACATCTTGCAACGAACATGGAGTTTGCCACTCTACCACAATTTTGACCTTAGTTGGATCCATAGAGATGCCTTCTGAGGAGATGCCATAGCCTAGAAATTCCACCTGGTTGCACTCGAAGCTACATTTTTCTACTTTTGCATAAAGACCATGTTCTCGAAGCCGTTTTAGTACTAACAGTACATGAGAATCATGTTGTTCTTGGGTCTTCGAATAAACTAGTAGATCATCCAAATATGTAGATGATCAAACAAACATCCAAGAGATCTTGGAATATATCATTTGCCATGTGCTGGAAGACTTCTGGTGCATTAGTGAGACTGAATGGCATGACTGTATACTCGAAGCGCTCATATCTGGTGCGGAACGCATTCTTCCATTCATCTCTTGGTCAAATCCGGACGAGGTTATATGCTCCTCATAAGTCAATCTTTGTGAAGAACCTTGCACCATTGATCCATTCTAAAAGACTTGAGATAAGGGGAAGTGCATACTTATTCCTGATGGTGACCTTATTCAAGCCGTGGTAGTCTACGACGAGACGAAGTGATCCATCCTTTTTCTTGACGAAGAAAATGGGTGCGGCGGCTAGAGATTTCGAATGTCGAATGAAGCCGTTTGCCAAATTCTCCTCTATATAGGCTCAAAGGACTTCTAGCTCGGTTGGTGACAAATTGTAGATCGGACTCCATGGTGGCTCTTTTCCCGGTTGTAAATCAATGGGGCAATCATACGGTCGGTGGTGAGGAAACGTTGTCGTGACGATTTTCGGCCATGGTGAGAAAACCGAGTGGGATGAATAAAATGGGGGTGTGCAACATTGCACATGCATTTGATACCATTATAAAATAAGAATAAGAAACCAAATGTAAAAAGGAAGGGTAAAATGTAGGGTGTTAAAAGTGCACTACAAAAAAAATTCATAAAGTGTAAATGTGATGTGCACTTAGGTGCACATGCACATGTAGACTAAAGGGGAGTCCATGAAGTACGAGTATAGTGGGTAGTGGGCATAGTGTGTTTTGAGGAGAGGGAGTTACGACCCCATCAATCTCTCCTCCTAAGATCAAGGCAAATATCCCCATTGAAAGAAGGGGATATTTGGCCTCTCTTTTTGTAATGTTCCTCACCCCTTACTACTATAAAAGGGAGTGAGGGGTCACTTTTGAGGGGTAGCCATTTTGTCGTTTTGAGGTAGACCGTTAGGGTTTTAGTTATTCTTATCCCTTTTTGTTTTAGGGTATTTCTTCGAGGTTCCACTCTCTATCATTCCTTTCATTAGGATTTTCTTCTTCTTCTTCTTTTCCCCCTATCCAATTTGGGTTTCATCTAGAGGGTTTACATTCGGCCTACGCAACCATGGTTGTAATTCATGTGGTGTTTTCGTAATATAATCATTCAATGAATCTTGTCTTGTCTTGTATCTAATCTTAATCTCTCCAATCTTAACCTCTCTAACCTTAATCTTTCCCTTCCCGGTTAAACTCCCAAGCTTCTTTCCCTTCTCTCACTTCCTAGTCCAAGACCCCCCAGGTCCCGTCCTATCCAACACGCACGCGCGAAACATCGCGACAACGTATTGGCTTGTACCTTATCGAACACATCGGCCTACTGAAGATACTTCTATGGAAGTTGAACCATGGATTCCTCTTTAGTAGTGTTGGAAGGTTTTACTGATACTGCGAAGATAAACATTGCTTCCTTGCGTCCTTCCTCATGCAATTGTTATAGAGAAATGGTTGCAATATTATGAGTAGATCCTCGGATTTGTCGATACTAGATTTCTCTTGTTCTCCAATCTACGTCTGGGTTATGTGATTCGAACCATGGTAACCCCAAGACAATTGGATGATCTGGACCACTAATTATATTAAATGATACTACACAGATCAAGTAATCTAGGACAACTTGAATCGGTTCTAACTCCTCTACGATTTTTCTGGAAGATGCTGGGCAAGAAAGTTTTCTTAGGGATATTTGATGAGCTTGGGTAAAATTCCTATCCATGAAGCAAGAGTTGGCTTCGGAATCTAAGAGTGCTAAGACATGTATTGGAGGAGTACTTTTAGTACTAACCATTACTTGAGCTAAGAACACATTGCTAACTTGCTTAGAGGAAATGGAACCACTAATGGGATGCAAAAATCTAGGGTTGTCCAACAAAACGGCTCCTATTTTGGTTGCACTTAATCGTTTAACTCTTCTACTAGTTGACTAAGGATTTCAAATTTGTTTGAAAGGCTTGGGCTATTAGGACTATCAGACACACCTAGAGAAATAGACTCGGGTTTAGTACTATTAGTACTAGCAGTTATTTGATTTACTTGCCTTCTTGGCCGATGGGGACAGTTCACTACAATATGTCCTGGTCCACCGCAATAAAGACATAATCGATTTTCTCGGCGTCGCTGCTTTTCTTCTTCTGTTAGTGGTTCGTGACGACGTGTCGTGTCGATTTCCATTGGAGTCGGAGTATTTGTTGGAGACATTAAATTTCTCCCTTGTGAAAGGCTTTGCTACAATTGAAGCGTAGGTGGGCTCCGATCTTGCCCTCGGCATTTGAAATTGATGTTTCGAACGTCGTTTGAAGAGGTGCTTATTGCATCATACTGCGCGACTGATTGCTTCTGTCAATGACTTTGGTTCTTCGGGGAAGGTCAAGAGTAAATCCTTGACATCATTACGTAGGCCATAACGAAATTGCTCCATTAATGCTTGGTCATCCTAGGGGATATCGGAGGCGAGTAGACGGAAATCTACAACATATGCAGAGGTTGGACGGTCACCTTGATGTGATTATCGGATTTTGTTGATTGCTGTCCTGATGATATCACTATCTCCAAAACAGGCTTTAAACTCACTTATAAACTCTTCAAAATTGTTTAGTAATGGAGATTCCTTTTCTAACAATGGAGCAAACCATGCCAAAGTTGAGCCACTTAACAACGTGCCTACTAGACCCACTCGTGATGCATCGGTGGGATATCGGGAAGGATGCATTTGAATGACTAATCGTACTTGATTAAGGAATCCTCTAAACTGTGATCGTATTCCATCGAATTTCATAGGAAGGCCGATCTTAGGTTCTTTATGAATCCCTTGCGTACTTGGTCCTTGTTGCAACACTAGAATTGTCGTTTCGAGCTATTGCACGCGTAACGATAGTTCCCCATGTTGTTGTTGCGTCTACTGCTTTTCTAAGGAGATTTGTTGAAGATCCCCCAACAGTTGTTGATTTTCTTGTTCCAATGCGAGAAACTTCTCTTTCAAGCATTGCAACTCCGAGAAAACGGATTGATATTCTTGAGCACTAACAGTGGCCATAGTATGAGAGAAAAGAGGAATAAGAGATTAGTATGAAGGGAGGGAGAACTAAGAAGATAAAAGGAAGAGGAGGAAGGAGAGAAATCGGTTCAAACTGTTAGGAATAGTACTGAGACAGAGAGGAGATTAGTACTAAGAGGAAAAGAGGGTGTAGAACACGAGAGAGAGAGAGAGAGAGAGAGAGAGAGAGAGAGAGAGAGAGAGAGAGAGAGAGAGAATGATGATGACAAAAGATATATTATGTAGAAAAAATATACAAGGATAGCTAGGAGGCTTAAGACTGGCGTTGAACCGATTTGGTTCGAAATAATGCCTTGTGCCTCATATAGTGTTTTTAGGAGTACTCTTGAAGTTTCTAGAATGTTCTAGAGAAATCTGGAATATACATCAATTTTCTATAGTGAAATAATAAATGAAAATAATAATCTTTGTATTACAATGTATAGTCTAATGAAAAGGGCTTGACTCATTTAACATAAGGTCATGGGTTTGAATCTTGCCATATCATGACATATACCATAAATTTTGTCAAAAAAGTAAACCATCATGCCAACTAAATTGGTTGTAGTCTTGACGAAGATTTTGAGATTGTGAACAAGAAGCTCGATCTAAGATAATATGGTTCAAAATTTCACTGGCGAATTCATTAGTCTCAATATGCTCCCGAATGGAATCAAGAAGACTCGAATCTCCGGGTGTGTCTATAGCATGAAATGCCATTAGTCGTAGATGGTAAGGGCCCAAGAGAATTTGCTTCTGACTTTCAAATGCGGCCTCTCTTGTTTGAAGTTCCATATACGAACACCGAGATAAAGCATATGCTTTTCCTTGTTGCATCCTAGGGCGATATAGAATTACAAAATCAAAACCAGTTAAGAACTGTGTCCAACGAGCTTGTCGACGACTCAAGACTCGAGCATTTTGGAAGCATGTTAGATTTTTGGGATCATTGTAGACAATGATCTGTTGAGAAGAACTCTCCAAAAAATGACGTCATTGTTGAAAAGAATCCATAATGGCAAGAAGCTCTTTGTCGTGAATCACATAGTAATTTTCTGCAACTTCAAACTTTTGTGAGTGAAAAGCCACAGGGTGCAATTGGCTATCATTGCTAATCTGGGATAGTACGCTTCCTAGTGCAAAGTCGGATGCATCAACTTTGAGTATAAAGCGCTTCATTAGATCAACATGCATCAAAATTGGTGCAAATGTAAATGCTTACTTTAAACCCTCAAATGCAAAGTTTGCACTAAATGTACTCCATACAAATGGTCGATTCTTTTGTGTCAGTTGAGTGAGGGGCAATACGATCTTTGAATAATCTTTGATGAACTTGTGATAAAAGTTTCCAAACCCCAAAAAACATCGTACATCTCGCACAGATTGTGGTGTTTGCCAATCTAAAACAGTTTGAACCTATGCTGGATCCATAAAGATGCCATGTGAAGAGAATATGTACCCCAAAAATTCCACTTGACGCTAATCGAAACTACACTTCTCCAATTTTGCATAGAGACCATATTCATGCAACCATTGCAAAACTTGTCGAACATGTATATCATGCTCATCCTGAGTTTTTGAGTAGATCAAGATATCATCCAGGTAAATTATGATGAAAATATCGAGGAAATCTCGAAAAATGTCACTCGTCATATGTTGAAAAATATTTAGCTCCGTTGAGGAGTTTTAGAAGGCTTGAGATAAATGGTAGTGCATATCGGTTTTGAATAGTTACTTTATTCAATCCCCGATAATCCATAACCAAACAAAGCGAATCATACTTTAACAAAAAATATGGGTGCACCGGTAGGAAATCTTGAATGTTGGATAAACCCATTTGCCAAGTTCTCAGATTCAATATATTCCCGAAAAACCTCTAGATCTGTGGGCGAAAGGTTATAAATTGGCCCCCATGGAGGCTCTTCTCCGGGTTGCAAATCAATCGTGCAATCATCTGGTCGATGCTCTAGTAGTTTATTGGCCTTCACCTTATCAAATACATTAGAGAATTCTGTGTACTTCTGCTTGATGTGGGAGTTGCTAAAACTGCGAACACAAACATGTCTTCTTTCCGTCCTTCCTCACGTAACTAATGTACAGAGATTGTTGAAATATTTTGGAATCTCATATCCCTTGTTGGAGTTTTAAGAGACTCCAATTGTATTGTGACCTCTTCAATGGTTCTTTTTCTCCAATCAATAGTTGGGTTATGTAGCTCAAACCATGGAAGACCAAGAACTAGGGAGTGCTCTGGACTACGAATGATGTGGAATGAGATGACACTGGCCAAATTGCCTAGGACTACACGAATTGGTTCAGACTCTTCAACTATATCACTTGATGCTATGGGGTGTTCATCAATGACTCCGATAGACACTAGGCTTGGGAGCTTATGCAACTAAATATTATGTATTATAGCTAACAATCGGCAGAACCGAACCGATCCACGAAACTGCGGCTTAACGACTTAATGGTTTAAATGGTTTGGTTTGGTTTCAACAGTTAAAAACCGTGGTTTAAACGGTTTAACGGTTTTTTATTTTTTATTTTTTAAAAAAACATTTTAAAAATTTTAAAAATTGTTTTTAAACAAACTTTTCATTTTCATGCCTTATTGTCACATTTCAGGAAAATCTTTAAAATCTTTAAATTTTAAAATGTAAAATTTGACCTAAGCTGAAAACCGAAACTGAACCATGAAACCGGGGCCTTGGACCAAGAAGCCGGTAAGGGAAGAGAGGTTATCCGGATTGTCGTTCGGGTAGCTTTGTCGGAACACTGTCCAGAGCCGGTAAGAAGGAGGAGATTACCCGGATCGGCTTCCGGGTAGCTTCGTAGGAGCGGGGTCCGGTCACATATCCGATCTTGACCAGTCTCTGGATGCTGGAGGGTGAGGTGAGCACACGGGCTCGACACGCGTTATTGGTTCTGGAGCTATGACGAACAACGAACGAAGAGCTCACAGGCTCGCACACTCAGGTATGCCCACGCAAGCGGGATGAAGTGGTGATAAGAACATGATAGAGACAAAGAATCCGGAAACAACAAATAATCTATTAATCTATACTAAGAGAATTACAACCAGACTCGGTCGTCAACGGAGCTTCGAGCTCCCCTCACTCACACATGCAGAAACTAGTGAGCCTCCGATCGGGAGCACACGGGCTACCAACGCGAAACGGAGGGCCTCACAACACCACACTACAGAAAACCGGACAAAATAGAGAGAGGAAATCTGTAGAGCTCGGTCCGGTAGCACTTCGTCTTCCAAATCGTGGATGCCCAAAATAGTTCAAAGCCTCCCCTTTTTATAGCCCAAGGTTAGGCTATTACATCATGTTTAAGACAACCGATTCTGTCAGCGATTCTCTCTCGGTTTCCTTCCCCACACATGCTTTATTCTTCTCTTTTCATGGGACATTAAAGTACTCATTAGATCTTACTACCTAGTGCTTACTAGTCCTATGTTATTTACATATGTTTGTACATAAACACAACTTTGTTGGCACTCGTGCACACCCCCATTCCCACGCTCTCCGGCCCCCTTCCTCCTTGTAGCTAGAATTCCCCACTACACCGGTTCAATGGCTTAATGGTTTGAATGTTTTTTAATGGTTTCGTGGTTTGGTTTGGTTTGGTTCAGGTTTCAAAAAATTTTAACAGTTCGGTTTGGACTCGTTCTTACCGAACCGTTGCCGATTGTTAATTACAACGAACTCACGATCCATGAAACAAGAGTTGGCTCCAAAGTTTAAGAGGGTAGAAGTTGGGACTCAATGGCACCTAGATGTGTTAAGCTCAACTTGTGCACAGAAAACTCGACTAACATGATCAGATGAAATGGAACCACAACTAGGGACGAACGCTATATGCCTAGGGTTGTCCAACCAAATGACCACGATTTTGGCCGAACTTACTCGTTAACAGATCGTGTAATTGGCTCAAGACATCAAATGTATTTTTATGACATGGGCTACTAGGCCTACTTAGGTTATGAGAAGGCAGGGTAGAAATTGAAATGGGGTTGTCATGGGTACTTACTTGGTTAAATTGTCGTCGTGGTTTATGTGGACAATTCACAGCTATATGTCCTAGACGACCACAATATAGGAATAGATTATTCGCTCGACATCATTGTTTTTAAGCATACGATAATGGTCCTCGATGTTGTGTTGTCTCGATTTCCATTGGAGTAGGGCCTTCCATCAAACTTGGCTTTAACACTTGTGGTGGAGTTGTGACCACCGAAGCATATGTTTCTGTTGTTCAGAAGTGTAACATTTGTTGGCATTTAGAACGTCACTCAAATAAGCGATTGTCACATCACACGGCCCAACTTATTGCTTTAGTAAGAGATTTTGGATCATCATGGAAGGTAAGAAGTGAATCCTTCACATCATTGTCTAGACCTTGACAAAATTGGTTCATTAACGCCGCCTCGCCCCATGGAATATCACATGCTAAGAGACGAAAATCTACAGCATAAGCAAAAGCAAGATGATCTCCTTTTCGTAATTGTCAAATTTTGTTTATTGTTGTTTCACACAATCGGTGTCTCCAAAATTGGCTTGGAATTCTTTTACAAATCCTTCAAAATCTTCTAACAATGGTGAGTGCTTCTCCAGGAGTGGTGTAAACCATGCTAACACGATACCGGTTAACAAGGTACCAACTAGTTCCCCGCGAACAACATCAGTTGGGTAACGACTAGGATGTAATTTCATGAGTCGTACCTGATTTAAAAATCCACAAAATTGAGACCTTGTACCATAACACTTGGCCGGAAGACTAATCTTTGGTTCTTTCAGCAAGGTTTGAACTTTTGCCGCATGTAGTTGCAATAAAGTACTTCATATTGATGCACCCGTTGATGCCGAACCAATTGATGCACCCGTTGTCATGATGTGGCGTGCTCGAGGGTGGGAAAAACCGGCGAAAGGGGGGGGTAAAAAATGTGCATGTGCAATGTGTGTGCACACAAAAGCGATTAATTGTGCATATGCAAAATAAAAAGGAAAAGAAAGGGTGAAAAGGAGGTATAGAAGCTCGTGCAAAAAGTAAGAGAGAGGAGAGATAAATGGTAGAGGGGAGACATGCTATAAATTTATAGAGATAGAATTATATATTGTATAAAAGAGAGTTAGTGGGCTAATGAATAGTTACATTGACTACTAGCTAAAGGTGTACGGTTCGAATCTAGTCTTACAGTGTAGCGTGATTTAAGGAATTTTATTCCTTTTTCATTGAAGACAAATTTGGCGACCCCCCCTTCTTTTTTTCCTATAAAAGGAGGTCGAGGGGGGCTCATTGAGGATGACGTTTTGGGAGGAGGAGACTATCGTCAATTTTCTTTCGAAGCTCTTCATCTCCTTATTCACCACTTCTCTTCATCTCATACCCCTTCATCCCCCCATCGCCACGTGCTCGTCTTATTCGTGTCGGCACTCGAAGTGCTTGTGAGCCCAAGCTTCGTTGGTTCGACGTTGCTCCACCCTGTTCGTCGTTGCGAGCCCGTGTGCTCGCCGTTCGGGTGGTCGTGGTTCGTTGGGATTGGCATTTTGGTGGTGCTCGTGTGTTCATCTTCGCCGTGTTCGGTATTGCCTTGTCTCTAAGGGCATTTAATATTTATGTTTTGATTGAGCTTGTGGTTAACTATAAGTTGCCATTGTAAACAAAACCCTATTTTATAAAGGGTCCTCTTGCGTTAGAATCGAACACGTATTTATCTCTTTGGTCAATATCATTCGTGTTTCTTTCTTGTACGTTCGGTTGTCTTGTGACGAGGGGACCGTTCGGGCTTGCCCATGCACCTCTCCTCCTCATAAAGGCGTACAAGCATTTGTGTGTGTGTTTGTGTCTTCCTCGTACGTTCGGCCGTCTTGTGACGAGGGGACTGTTCGGGCTTGCCCATGCACCTCTCCTCCTCATAAAGGCGTATGAGCATTTTGTGCATGTGTTTTGTGTCTTCCTCGTACGTTCGACGTCTTGTGACGAGGGAGCATTCGGGCGCGCCCATGCACCTCTCCTCCTCATAAAGACGTACGGACATTCGTGTTTGTGTTATCGTCCCCTTGTGCGTTCATGTTGCGTGCTCATCTTGCTTGTACCCGTTTGGTCACTTGGCTCGTACGGTGATCTCGGAAGGTCGCGAGTTGTGATCAATGAGAGCCACTGGCCTCACAAAACAAAGGGCAACGAGACCTTGCTCGAGAAGGGGTTGGGAAGTAGTATTGTCGTAAAGCAAACCTCGGGTCTTCTCTATCCCTTGACTACTCCCTAGTCCGAGACCCCCGTGGTCCTGCCCAAGTAACACACGTGCGCGAAACTTCGCGACATAAATTGGTTGAGATAACTCTTCATATTGTTATACTTTCTCCGCACTTACTTGTTGTAAGTCTCCCAATAGTCTTTGATTTTCTTGCTCCAATGCCACGAATTTAGTTGTTAGCATGTCAAGCTCGGAGAGAACGCGCATATATTCTTGCTTGCTGACAGACTCCATAGTTATGCAAGAAAATTGATAGTTTGCTTGAATAAGTAAGAGAATAAGAAGAAGTTGGAGAAGAAGAAAAGAGAATTTGGTTCAAACTATCGTGACTCAGAGTAGGAGAGAGAGAATAGAGGAAAGAAGATGATAGAAGGTATAGAGAGAGAGAGAGAGAGAGAGAGAGAGAGAGAGAGAGAGAGAGAACTAGAAATGAAAAGGGGTTTATATTATAAGAGAACAAGGGTTACGAAGAGTAGGCTAAGGGGCTGAAGACTAGTGTTGAACTGAATGAGTTGTGATGAATGAATAGACACCTATTTATAGGTCCTTATGGAGTATTTTAGAATGTTTTAGAATATTTATGATATTTAAGATAATCATGGAATATTCTAGAATACTCTAAATATCTTGTAATAACTAATAATATAATTATTATAACCATACATCATATATGTTATTATAATGGTTAAAGGTTTAATACATAGGCCAAGAAGTTGTGGGTTTGAATCCTTGTAAGCCAAAGTGTATGTCTTCATGACACTATTAAGTTTATCCTTTTACAGATCGACAACCTAATCATTGGAGGAGAAAATGAAGCACCACTCTCCCCCATTTTTGAAATGAACGATATGGACAAGCTCAATACCTGCTTCATATCGAGATATCATCCACAAACCTTGTGGAATCATGTATTTTCAATGAGATTACATCTTGAAATTATTTCATCAAATTTGGCATGAAGGATTGCAAGTTGATCATGACGCTGGTCAACCATAATCTTAAAATACAATATCATAGCAATCCAACATAGTATTTCCAAGTAAAGGAAAGGATTATCTCTACTTAACAATCACTTGCCCCAACCTAAGGTACATAAATGGCCTCCTAAGGCAATTCCTGCAAACACCATGTGATGGACACTTTGATTGCTACGCATATGATGTGATATGTGCGTGGCACTGCAGAAGCCAACTTATTCTACTAAGTAAGGGTTCTTACCTTACTTGAAGGCCACAAAGACACCAATTAGGTTGATAACTTTGTGAGTCAATGTTCGACGTTCAACAATTTACATTAGATTTGCACATTCTCATTGAGAAGTTCCACCATATCTTGGAGTAGCAAAAAGAAACCTATAGTGGCTCTATAGAGCACAGAAGAGTATCGAGGCGCAACTGTCACTTGTGAAGTTGTATGGTTCAAGTGGGTGTTGAAAGACCCCGACATTTGGGTCAATAGCTCAAATCAAGTGCTTGTGAAAATTATAGTAGCATACAATTGGCATGAAACCTAGTGTTCCATGCATGGACTAGCGTTGAGAAAGAAACTATGGCCAGTGTGTGAACACGTGTGTCCATATACATTAAAAGTCCGCCTTCTTTTTATACAAGTTATTCCTAGTCATAAGTGATTAATCATAAGTGACACCTAATGAGAATGAGACTCGTTCCCCTCTCCTCTTTTATAAGGTTGGGGCATCCATTGTTTATTCTTGAATCTCCCCTATATGCTAATACATATTTGTTCTTTGATACATTCTTGTGTGTGTGTGTGTGTGTGTGTCTACCACTCTATTTTTCTTCTTGTCTCTCCCACACATAACTACTATACACACATACACATAAGCCACCCAAGTGTTAGCATTCGTCACGAGTTTTTGGGTGTGTATTTGCAACACATTTCAGAGGTGAACCCAATAATGTCAATGGTCAAGCCCCCTTATCTATTATAATTTTCTAATCTCTTTATAACGATAAGTGCTTGATTTACATTACACAATGTTTGTCAAACAACCAATAACCTCTTAGAATATTCAACAAGTTAATGGGTAAGTGCAAAATAGTATATCATCTTGTTGTTTCTACCATAGTATGAACCATGCGTACCATTCGTGCATTCGTGCTCGAGAATGATTCAATCATTCGAGAAGGGTAAACACCCTCAAAGAATGATAAATACCATACTTTTGGATAAATTATTTACTATAAGGTATATTTTTTTCAAGGTAATTTTTTTTTTAAAAATTGCAAAAAAAAAAATACCTTCTTAATAACAGAAATTACAAAGAAATTACAACAAAATTACAGAAATTATAGAGAAATTACAAAAATTATAGAAATTATAGAAATTACAAAACAATTACAGAAATTACAACAAAATTATAGAAATTACAAAACAATTAGAGAAATTACAACAAAATTACAGAAATTACAGAAATTACAGAATTTACAGAATTTATAGAGAAATTATAGAAATTACGAATTACCAAATTTACAAAAATTAGTGAAAAATTACATAAAGTAATGGCCGGGAGAAGATGTGGTCATTGACTCACTATTGACTAGTGTGCATGATGCAAGCAGTAGATCGTTCAAGGAAAAGGGGGAAAAGGGGAGGAGAGCGTAGCGTTGATGTGCAGAGGAAAAAGGAGGGAAAGAGGTAAAAAACCAAAAACAAAAGGTAAAAAAAGGGAAAAAAGGGAAAAAACAAAACAAAAAAAACACGAATATTTGAATATCATTCGTGTTCGTTTTCCAATGTAGGAAAACGAATGATATAGTAGACGAACACGGATTTTACGTAGTATGGTTTCTACAATCTTTTAGTGAACATTTAAGATAATGGTGTGATTTCCGATGGTTAAGTTTATTGTCATCTTAAATCCTTCTTAGTTATCATTTGTAGTGTTTATATGGAGATGAATGCAACTATGTTTCCCATTCTTTAGCTACTATATAATGACTAATACCTCGGTAATTTTAGATTTTTACTAAATAATATAAGAAATTATCAAATCATTTGCAACAAAACTGTCAATTCACCATGTTGTTGTATGATATTTGTTTTTGGGGGATGAAACTTAAGTACGCTTGAAGACATGATGGTATTGCTTGATTGTATATGTAATAAGCTATCTCTCTAAAGGATAGACCTAATGAGGTCATATTGGGTTTCAAGAAGACAATGACGAAGAAGAAACATATTGGTACATTGGATGTGTGTATGTGTCATTTGTAAGTAAAAATGGCACGAACTTTCAAAGAACCAGTTTAAAATACAACTATGATTTTAGTGGGTCTACATTTTGATATATTTCGATAAATAGCTAGAAAAGAGTAGGTTTGACTTTTGTATAACTATTATTTGCTAGTTTGGTAAAATATGTCCTTACAAAACATTAATAATGGAATCTCTTATAAATATGATAATATGTGCCACAAAAGCTCATGAATTTTGCATATTACAAGCATTTTATCATATTTAATTCATAGGTCTCATCACCATGATGGGCTCTTTTAATTGGGTCCAATTTTTGTTTTTGGAGTAATGGTTAAGGGGTCTAGACTCTCTATCTTGTCTCGAAGTATTCCAAAGCTACATTATTATTTTTAATAACATCATAAATTCCATAATCAATGGATTATTAGCAAGATTACAATAGAACTATTAATAATGCCCTTGGTTTTCTGATTATAAAATAAACAGATTATTTTAATTTAGAATCGGCCAATTAGTGTTTTTGTATACCATGGCGACTAGACCACCTTTTTGGTGGACAAAACCTACCAAGGCTTTGAATTTGAATCAAGTTTTGAAAGCAGTAATGAAGTATTTATATGGGGGTGACCCCTACATGACCCATGTTGTAGGCCACCCCTAACATACATAGAACCATCATTTGATTGTGAAAGATAGATAAACATAGCAACATTATTTTTATGATGGTTTGGTCCAATTGCGATATAATGCATTCCATTATTTGGGACTTGGGTACAACATGTAACTTTTAAACACAATCTTGTTACTTTTTCAAACCATCAAAATGCAATGACTTGCCAAAATAGGCAATGTCCTCTAAGTGCATGATATTATTCTCTAGGTTTGGTTGCATGTATGATTCATGAATATAAGCAATTAGTTGTTTATTGTACGAAACAATTTCCCTTTCCTTGTGTTTGTAGAAGTTACAATACACAAAGTATGGATGGATTCTCATCTCACGACTTACTTTAGAACCTCATATTCTAGTTGCTTCTCATAAAGCTTGTATTCTACAACACAGACAAACTATTTTGTTGCACCAACTTATTCATCATGTGTGTTGATGGATGTTGACATACATGAACATGTAGTATGTCAATGCTATAATGAATCATGATTCTTCAATTCCTAATCAATATAGTAAACATAACTATGGTTCATCTTTTCTACCCATACAATCAATTAATAAATTCAATACTAAGAAATTGTGTATCACATCATATTGTACATTGTTTTTGTACTTTTTGTGAAATTTTCATATCAGGAATTATCTATAGCTTCAAATTCATCTAGAATTCACTCATTGAACTTTTTGTAAAATTTTCATATTGAGGATTATATATAGGCCCAAGTCCTCATATACACATCAAGACTTTGTGCTTCAAAGTATGAACCTCTCTTCTTATTTAGATCCCATGGGTCCATATTGGCCTCCACATTTAACCTAATCTAATCATTAAAAAGTTACATAAACATCAATATTCTCAATGTCAATTGTCATGCACCCACAGAAACAATGCCAGAAACCTACTTGAACAAGATTACAAGAAACACTAAATGATAGCCAACAAGTTAGAATAAAGATATGGTATGTAAATTGCTAGAAAGATTGCAACAAGAATGAGAGAAAGTCATCAAGAAAGATTCACAAGTGTTTTTTTTCCAAAAAAACACTACTTCACATTAGTTAGCAAACAATTACATCATAGACCACCAAAAATTCAACAACCCTCACTCTGGCCTTCTCACCAAAGTGGACATAGTCCCCACCTCATTTACAACAAAAGTATCTACAACTCCTATAACCTAGTAATTTGTACCATATCTATACATAGTTACAGCACCTGGGCATTGATGGAAGCCATTGGGGGAAACCGCCATCAGGGTGCTTGGTAGTTCCATTCAAGCCCTGATCATCATCTCCCCACCATAGGAGAACTACCCCATTTCAGCAAGAACTTTGATCGAGCTCTTTCAGCTGCATCAGATTCCCCCTAAATCGAGTCGTACCGTTCCCGCAACCAAGATACCAATTCGAACTAGATATTTAACAACACCTCACCGCTAGGGATCTTTTGCTGTTGAAAAACAAACTTACAACGCCTAGTCCAAATGTGCCAAACCGATAAATACGCCACCATCATCCATATCTCTTCAAAACATTCTGAGTTAGTGCCAGGTCGAACTCCAACACGTTGAAACACCTTGCCACCCTGCACTATAAATCCATGACCATGGGGGTTTAACTGTCAACTCTAGAATGTTTTAGAACTTCTAGAAACTAACTACATTGAACTCCAACACGTTGAAACACCTTGCCACCCTGCACTATAAATCCATGACCATGGGGGTTTAACTGTCAACTCTAGAATGTTTTAGAACTTCTAGAAACTAACTACATTGTAGAAAGTAGCGTGCGGAAGCAGGTATGAAGACAGAACAGAGGAAGGAAACACAGGTTTAATGGAGAGCTTGGGCTTACGCAGTATACGCGGGAGAGACAGAGAGGGAAACAAAAGAACTATATTTTTCACAATAATACTCAATCTATGTACATAAGACGTGCTCAGTGAGCACTTTTATACAAGTCCTAAAAGGACTGACCGAAGTGTTGACAGTACTTCAATGCTCATCAAGAGCTCCTACACTAACTCCCAAACATATTCCTCACGGAATATCTTTCCTAACGGCCTCCCGGTGTACGCACTCGGCCTAACCGATCGGTCCCAACCGATCCGGTCCTCGGCTTCTTCAGCCGATCCGGCCGATGTTGAGCTTGTCTCTCAACACTACCCCTCAAGCTCAACTCGAGGCTCTTCGGGATCCTCAGGCTCACAGCTCCGGTTCCTCCTGACTTCACGCCTCGCTCGCGCTTCTCGACCTGTTCGACTCCGCGCGCTTCGACCCTTCTAGTCGGCTTGTCTGCTCATGTGACCCTCATCAGCTCTTCTGAGGTTGCAGTGTTGACGCTTCTTCTGTTGCCTTTTCTTCCGCTTGGGCCTCGGTTGATTCAGCGTGACTGAATCAAACATCCGAACCGACTCGGCTACCTCCGATCGGTTTTCGCTCTCGTCCGAGTTGGCTGTCTCCAACTCGTCTTCGGTCTTCTCGCCCTCGATGGCGTCATCCTCCTCATGCGTGGTTGGCTTTGACTCTCTCCTTCGATTGCTCCCCTTCTGTCCTCTTCCGAACTTTTCCGCGGGTCCGCCCTCGGCTTCTTCAGCGGATCCGTCTTCAACCGAGTCAACAAACGAGTCAACCGACTCGGTGTCATGGTCACTGCTCCTTTCCTGCTGCCTTGCTTGGTCGTTCAGGACTGTTCTCCCCCTCAAGTTCGGCACGTCGAGGTGACGCAACCCGAGCGCACCTGAGAATTGTCGCAACTTGTCCAGACCAAGCGGCTTGGTGAAGATGTCGGCAATCTGCCGATCTGTCGGAACGTACTGAAGTTCGACTTCTCCGGAAAGGACACGCTCACGGACGAAATGGTAATGCACCTCAATGTGCTTGGTCCGTGCGTGGAAAACGGGGTTCTTCGCGAGTTGGATGTTGTTGAGGTTGTCGCAGTAGATCGTCGTTGGATCTGACACCTCCTCTTGCAGGTCCTTAAGAAGCCGCTTCAACCATATGGCTTCGCATGTCGCGACAACCGCTCCTCGGTACTCAGCTTCGGTGCTCGACAATGCGACTGTCGGCTGCTTCTTACTGCTCCACGCTATCGTGGCACTCCCGAGGGAGAACGCGTATCCGGACGTGGATCGGCAATCGGCGGTGTTGCCAGCCCAATCAGCATCGGTGTAGCCGACTAGCTGCGCGGCTGCACCGGTTCGATATAGCAATCCCCGGTCCTTAGTGCCGTTGACATACCGAAGTATCCGTTGCGCACACTGAAGGTGCTCCTCAGTAGGTCGTGCCATGACCTGACTAATCACCCCAACCGGATAACTGAGGTCGGGTCGGGTGATGGTCAAGTATATGAGGCTTCCGACAATTTGTCGGAACCTCGTTGGGTCGCATACCTTTCCCGTATCGGGATGAAGCTTCATGGTTCTATCCAGAGGAGTCGAGATGGACTTATAGTCGGCCATCCCGAATTTGAAGAGCATACTCAACACGTAATGACGTTGGCTGATCAATATGCCTTCGGGGGTACGGATCACTTCGATCCCGAGGAAGTAATGAAGGTCCCCCAGATCCTTCATGTCGAACGATGCCGCAAGCTGGAGCTTCACGCGGTCGATTTCACCTAGGTCGGCGCCGGTGATGACCAAGTCATCAACATACAGTAAAGTACTAACCGGTCCAAGTCGACCTTTCCGGATGAACAGGTAAGAGTCCGACTTTGACGTGACGAAGCCCATCCGACGCAGTTGTTGCGTGATCTTTGCGTTCCAGGCACGCGGGGCTTGCTTCAGTCCGTAAAGAGACTTCTTCAGTCGGCATACTACCGAGGAGTTCGTTCCGGAGTGAAATCCGGGGGGTTGTACCATGTACACCTGTTCCTCAAGGTCACCTTGCAGGAAAGCATTCTTTACATCCATCTGATGTAGGTGCCACCCCTTCGCCGCAGCTACTGCCAGCAAAACACGGACGATCGTCATTTTCGCGACCGGCGCAAACGTCTCATCGTAGTCGATGCCGTGTTTCTGCGCGTAGCCCTTTGCCACTAGCCGAGCCTTGTACCGGTTGACCGAGCTATCAGTGTTGTACTTGACCTTGTACACCCATCTACACCCGATCGGCTTCACACCCTTCGGTGCGTCAACTAGGTCCCAGGTCTCGTTCTCCGCTAATGCGTGCATCTCTTCCTCCATCGCGGCACGCCAATTCGCGTCTTTAGCCGCTTCTGCGTAGCTCTCCGGCTCACGCACTTCCGCTACACGGGTCATGTACGCATAATGATGCGCCATGTACTCGTTGTATCCGAACCGCACAACTGGGTTCTTTTGGCGGGTAGATCGGTGTAATCTCACATTAGCCGATGTCGAGGCCTTCTCGGTCGACGCGGTCTTCACCTTTAAAGACCCGTCACCGGTTCCCTCGGAGTCAGACTCGCGTCGGTCAGACTCATTCCTTTCCGTGCCGGAATCCGACACCTTCTTCTTCCCTTTCTCTTTGCGCGTAAGCCGTCTCCTCGGCTTCCTGGACGGGGAATGCACGACCGAGTCTCCACTACTCGCCAGCTCTTCATCGGACTGGTCGTACCGACTTAGTCGTCCCATCGGTCCGCTTAACCGGAGTGAAATTGGACTCTCTTCGCGGGTCTCAATTTCGGGCACATCCGGAGGCATCTCGGCCTTGCTGACCTCATCGTCAAAACTTGGATTGGACTCGGGGTTCGGAGTCGGGGGCTTGTACCAGGACGCAGACTCGTCAACCACAACGTCGCGGCTAACACGCGCTTGTTTGGTGCGAGGGTTATAGCACTTATAACCCTTCTGCTCGTCCGAGTAACCGACCAAGATGCATTTCTCGGCCTTTGCGTCCAGCTTCCTCCTTTTCTCCTTCGGTACATGCACATACGCAATGCTACCGAACACCCTCAAGTGTTGTAAGTTCGGTTTCGTTCCGAAATATAGCTCGTGCGCTGACACTTTGTCTCCAATCCGGTTCTAGATGTATACCGCGGTCCTTACCGCCTCGGCCCAGTAGAACTTGGGCAAGCTCTTCTCCTCCAGCATTGCCCGTGCCGCTTCCACAATCGACCGATTCTTCCTCTCGGCCACGCCGTTCTGCTCCGGCGTGTATCTACAACTGAATTCGCGGCGAATTCCCATTTGTTGCAGATAACCGTTGAATTGACCGAAAAAGTACTCTTTCCCGCCATCCGACCGCAGGCACTTGATCTTTCGTCCCGTTTCGGCTTCCACGAACCCTTTGAGGTCCCGAAAACAGTCGAAGACTTCGCTCTTCCTCTCAATGAGGTAGATCCACGTGTGTCGTGTGTGGTCGTCGATGAAGGAGACGAAATATCGGCTCCCGCCAAGACTAACATTTTGTGTTGGCCCCCACACATCTGAGTGTATAAGGTCGAGCTTGTTCCGGCTCCGGTTTCGCTCATTGGGGAAAGGAAGTCGGTGTTGCTTCCCGAGCTGGCAGGCTTCACAAATTTGTGCCTTTCGGCCACTAAACTTGGGCAAACCGAACACTACCTGTTTCGTTTGCAGATCTTGAAGCCGCTGGTAGTTGACGTGGCCTATCCGCTTGTGCCACAAGTCGATGTCCGACTCGGCTTTTTGTCCCTTTGCGAACATTGCGGTGCTGCCGTCAGTGGAATCGAGGATGAACATCCTCCCGTCTCTGCGCCCTTGTGCAATCACACGGCCTTCTTCCTCAATGAAGCACCTGAGGTATGTAAACCGAACATCCATCCCTTGGTCGACGATCTGTCCGACCGAGACCAAGTTCTTCGTGATTGTCGGAACGTGCAACACGTTCTTGAGTTTCCCTTTCTGCCCGACATGGCTAAGGGGAACTTCTCTGACATTCGCGATCGGATGTGGAGTGTCGTCTCCTGTTGCGACTACTCCCGGTTGTATCGGTTTTTCAAGGTACGAGAACCACTCCTTATGGCTCGTCATGTGGTTTGACGCGCCGGAGTCCACGTACCACACCTCGTCTGATCTTGGGGTGCTCTGTTTCATTGAGTTTGCTTCGTGTTTTGTCACGAAGACAGACCCTTCTCCGGCTCTCCCGGAGTCTTCGGCGTAGTGCGATCGCTGCCGATTTCCCTTGTCGGTATGTCTGGAGCCGTTCCCGGAACCAGTTCTCTCCGAATCGGCGCGCTTCTTCTAGCACTCGCTTTCCCTGTGGCCTTTCTTGCCACAATACAAGCACTCCGCGATGGACTTCCCTTGCCGGTTCTCATCGCTTCGACTCCCCCTGTTTCCGGAGGGTCCGGAGTTGCTGTGGGCATCACTTCGGTGCCTTCTTTCTTGATCTCATCGGCCGCCTCCATTGCGTGCCAAGTCGCCTCGTCGTCCATGTCCACGGGGCCTATCTCCCTCCATATACAGCATTCTGCTGTCGGTGTGCGTGCTCGTCGACGCACCCACGTGGTTCTCCTCTACCAGGAGCATCGACTGTAGGTCGAAAAAGGACGGCGTATTCTCTCGGGTACACACAGCCGTTCGGAACGCTCCGAACTTCGACGCCAAACCTCCGAGACAGATCTGGACCATCTCGCTCTCCTCGATGTTCACCTCTATGGAGGCGAGGGAGTCGCAGATATCCTTGATCTTCGAGGTATAGTCCGCCACCGACAAGTCGCGTTGTCGTAGGTTGCTCAACTCCTGTCGGAGCTGAAGCTTCCTAGCTGTGGTGCTTGCGGCGAAAATGTTCTTCAGATTTTCCCACGCACCCTTCGGCGTCTTTGCATCCCGAACATAGCTCAATAGTTGTTCGCCCACACACGACGCGAAGCAGTATAGTACCCTGCTCGTTGATTGCTCCCACAACGGGAAGTCTCTGTGTGACGACTCGGGTGCCGCGTCATTAGCTCCTTCGACATAACTCCAGTAGCCATGCCCGAGCAGGTACTGGTGCATCTTGTAGGACCAAGACGCGTAGTTGGTTCTGTTGAGCTTCTTTGTTGGAAGCGAGCTCGCCATGCCTCTATCCATCATTCTTCTTGTTCTTCTTCGTCAAGCTGTGTCGGCTGTAGAGAGGTTCTCAACCCTCGCACTCTGATACCATGTAGAAAGTAGCGTGCGGAAGTAGGTATGAAGACAGAACAAAGGAAGGAAACACAGGTTTAATGGAGATCTTGGGTTTACGCAGTATACACGTGAGAGACAGAGAGAGAAACAAAAGAACTATATTTTTCACAATAATACTCAATCTATGTACATAAGACGTGCTCAGTGAGCACTTTTATACAAGTCCTAAAAGGACTGATCGAAGTACTGACAGTACTTCAATGCTCATCAAGAGCTCCTACACTAACTCCCCAATATATTCCTCACGGAATATCTTTCCTAACGGCCTCCCGGTGTACGCACTTGGCCTAACCGATCGGTCCCAACCGATCCGGTCCTCGGCTTCTTCAGCCGATCCGGCCGATGTTGAGCTTGTCTCTCAACATACATATATGAAAGATAAAAATAAGATATTCTTGTATCTAGAAAATTGTGATTTTGAATCTTGGTTCATGTCACTACCTTTTGCCTCCACACTAACAAACATCTTCTAATAGACTAGTATAATGCCTATATGATCATCACACCATCGCCCGTCAATTATAATGAACTGATGTGTGCACAATTGGAGTACGTACTCAGGGTAGACTTATTTGGATAATAATGAAGAAAGTTCACAACTTTATCAAGAGCAATGCCCATTGTTATTTGCAAACTCCCAAGTATGATTGCTAGAAGAATATTGTTAAAGATTTTCCAAATGTTACACACTCCTCACGCCTTTCGAATGACATTGGTACAAACTTTAAGCTCACAACATCCAAGATAGAGGGTAACACCTCGTATTATGAAAATATAATGGATGGAGCTTGTTTGAACCCAAATGTGAATGGGATTTCTCAGTTTTGTGAGGCAGTGTCGTAAAGATTGTGGTTGTGTGTCGCAACCACCCGGGTTCTATGACTTGGGGATAATCGGTATGACAAGGTGTAATTGTGGATGGTGCGATGGCAAGAAGGCAAGATAGATGTGACGTCGTCACGAAAGAAATTTGTTTGTAAAAAGAAAGACCACTTACAATATTTGTTTACCAACAATTATTTGGCAAGACTCAAACTTAGCTCCTCTTTTCAGGATTAAGGCTTAATATGAGATATGATTTAACTTTCTTTCTCTTTATATTTACTATTTTTATCTTACAAAACTTGTTTACAATATTTGTTTACCAAAAGTTATTTGGCAAGACTCAAACTTTTTTTTCTTTTTTTCTTTTTTTTTCCAAAAAAAAAAAATCCTTCCATTAGTTATAAAATTTTACAAATGAGATTATTATGTACAAATCCCTGTAGGGACATGATAGTTCCATCTTATGTGGATGCCCACTGACTCAAGAAAGGGAGAGGATGACCATTGTTGGATGAAGGCTATTAGTTGTCTTTCAACTCCATCAGAGCCGCCCTTGAGGCCATCATATTGGCTCTTTAGAGTGGCTACAATTTCACTCCATATCTCTTGCAGTAACATTGTGGGATGCGCGGTTTGGTTGGAGAAGACCTGTCTACACCGTTGTTTCCATAGAATCCAAAGAGTTATTGGGCTAACCAATTCCAACACAACTTGAGATTGTCATTAAGAGGAGTTGAGTGGACATTGCCGATAGTGGAGAAAAAAACCTTTTATGCTTTTATCACCAAAGTCATCCCCTTCTCTTGATGCTCGTATCTGCCAACTAGGGTTTGCCATGATAGCCAACATATATATTCCCCACTTGATTGAGCCTTGCACCTGGCATAATTGCAACAAGCGGCCAACCCCCCGCCATATTTGATGGGACGATGGGCAATCGCACAGAGCGTGTTGTATTGATTTTACTGCATTTGGGCACTCTACACAATTAGGAGAGCTAAGGTTCCCATGTTGCCATCCTCCCACCGGTAGTGACTTATGTATTAGTAGCCATTGGAACATGGTAATTCGCCTCGCATGTTGTTGTTTCTAGATTTCCTGCCAAAACTTGGCAATAATTGGGTGAGGAACTTGATATGTGTGCCAGACCTTTGCAGCAGCCGGCTCTCGGGCAGTTTGAGCAGCTAGAATGTGGTGACCCAATCTAGTTGTGAATTGGAAGAAAGGTATGAGTTTGCTTCCTTGCCCCGCGTAAGGATCACATCATGTCCATTGCAAAGGGTCCCAACTGACTTTACGTAGACATGTGTTTTCATGAGTACATATGTGCCAATCGGGTTGTACTTTGATCGGATCATGATCTACAATCCATTTATGACCAGTATACGCGAGTACTCAAATTGCGTTATTCTATGTTGGTGTCTCAGTGTCTCGCAATTCAAAGCCTACGATCCTATTTGGTGTTCCCCTACCTCTCAAGATCAAAGATCCCTCCTCCTCGTAGCCTATCCATTTCTGCATTGTCGTCCTTTGAGTAGCAGCTTCCCTAATCAGTAGAGCGTTGATGATTTCCGATCTCATAGTCCATCTGTCCTTGATTCCATGGAGTATGTTTGCTTGATCTTGTAGTGGCAGTGATATAAACTGTCTCCAACATTCGATACTTGTTCTTGGACCTTCTGCAATGTATCCCCATGACAACCCCTTACTTGATCCAAGTAGTTGAGTAGATTCATCCTTGATACATGGGTTCCATAGGATACATTGACTGAGCCAGGCAGGTTCGGAACTCGGTTGATCACACTTGAGCCCTCGTCTAATGTCATACCATGCCTTCCACATGGATGCACTGAATCTATCCTCCAATTGGCAGGAGAAACTAGGTTTGAGATCCATGTTTAGAATCCATCTCGTTTGGGGGGCCCAATTGATCCCTTTAGGTGGCCTAAAGTAAGCAAAATGTAACCGCAGTAGCATTTTGCAACCGTCATTTCCTGGTTGGAGTCCTCACACCACAAATTTGGCAAGTAAAGCTTTTCTATTGTGAGAGGGGATCAATAAGACCCAATCCCCCTCTTGACTTAGGTGCTGTGAGTATAGGCCATGCCACCTTGGCGCAAGTTACATGATCTTCCTTACCAGACCAAATGTAGTTGCGTACCAGTCGTTGAATTTGATGTATACTTTCCTTGGAAATTGTCCAACATGATAGACTGTACCATGTTGTTGCGAGTAGTACCTGGTTTGCCATTATGATGCGACCCGCTAGCAACAGTTTTTTCGAACTCCAATGTATCAACTTTTGTTGAATGGAATGGATAATGGGTGCAATCATAGTCTCTGGCGGTATGTTGAAACCAATTTGGAAACCTAAATATTTGGTGCTCAATCCTTGAGTGATCCATTTGAAAGTGGTATGTGGGTGCCACACTAACTTTGTTTCATGAGAAAGCCATATTGCACAGGATTTGTGCCAATTGATCATGGCATTGGATCTCTTGCAAAATACGGCTAACCCACTTTCTAGCTTTTGTAAGTTTTCCAAGTTGCATTGCAGGTAGACCATTGTGTCATCTGCAAATTCTATATCTAGGATGCTTTGATGAGAATGAGGCATGGGAAGACCACGTATGTTGAGATGCCGTTATCGCGTTGTTACACGCGTGCGTGTAGAAAGGCAGAACCACTGGGGTCTTGGACTAGGGAGTGACGGAGCGTAGGAAGTCGTACTTCACCATTTCAGGGGCATCCCAGAAGCACACCGGAAGCAACCGAAGGGAGAGAGAGAAGGAGAGGGAACGCGCGCTTGACACCGACTCACGCACACACACACACAGGCCGACCCGACTCACGCCCTTATGTACAGGAAACACAGGAAAGGGGAAGCACCCGACACCAATAGAGACACGAATATACACAGATAGACGCAAATGTAAGTATTACAAAGGGAAAGAATACAACCCCGGCTTCGAGCCAGACCAAGCTAGGGTAGGTTACAACAGCAGTCTGCAACCAAGCCGCCATTCGGGGGAGCTCTCGGGCTCGTCACGCGGAGCGAGGTCTTGCACAAGAGACCAAGCAGCAACAACCCTCAACAGTCCACCCACACCGCGAAGAAGAGGAAGAAGAAGTAGAAGAACTAACCCTAAATCTAACGGTATACCCTCTAACACAAAAATGGGCAACCCCTCTACAAGGGACCATCCCGTCCTTTTATAGAACAAGGAGAGGAATGTGTTACAATGTGGAATAAATCCCGATTTACATGGGATTCTTCGTCCCGACTTGACTCCTATTATTCACACAATTACATGAGGGCGAGTGCACATGGTGCACCCCTCCGAGGTAGCCAATATTTCTCGGTTTCCGCCTCTGGACGAAATTCTTCACGACATCCGCCCCCACCTAACCGCACGTCCACCGGTACGTGCCAAATCCGGTGGAGGGTGAGAGATTTCGGCCGGTGAGAAACTGGTCTTCCGTAATCCGCATCCTGGCTCGCTGCCGGTTTGAACCATCGGCTTCGGTTCTGCCTTCACGCTTACCTCTCCGTAGGCTCATTCGACCCGTCGATGGGTCCTTCGCCGCGATCTCCGTAGTACGCGTACTTCCGCTGGCCCTTGTTCGGCCATATGCACGCTCCGTTTTCCGTCGTATGCCCGATGTCCTCCATCGATCATTTGTGTTGTCCTGATTGTCGTCCCATGTTGTTTCGCGTTGCCTTCGTCCTCTCGCTGCCACCTTCCTTCTCCATGGTCTTACATCGCCGCGTCGGCTCGAACCGCCATGGTCTCCGGAACAGTGTGGAGGATCCTTTTCTGGCCTTCTACGCGCTACCTCCGAACCGCGCAACCCATCTCCGCGCTCGCCTTTCCGCTCCGGCACCTCCGTGTGCCACATACCCTCGTCCGTTGTTTGGCACTGCCTGTGCCGTACTCCGGTTCATTGCACGCTTTGTTGGCCCCTTTCCCGGCCAGATCGTGCATCGCCGCTCACCCGCATACTGGTGTCCTCCGCATCCGAGGAACACCCCGTAGTAGCCCGCTTGGCCCCTTTCCCGGCCAGATCGTGCATCACCGCTCACCCGCATACTGGTGTCCTCCACATCCGAGGAACACCCCGTAGTAGCCCGCTTGGCCCTTCCCGTCTTCGTGCTGCTGCAACAGGTCCCGAGTCTTCCGCTTGCCATCGTCCCCTCGCCCCCACCAGCTTGTCACCCCGAGCTTGCCGTGTCAGTCTTCACTACTTCGACGGAGCTACCGAGATCTACGAAGCGAGTGTGGAGGATCGTCCTCCGGCCTCTCTTGCCATCCCCTGGCTCCGACCTTGTGCAGTCCACTAGGCACTTGTCACCTCGTTCCCGGCACCTCCCTTGTGCCGTCTTCCGCTTCCTTTGTTTGGCACCGCCCGTGCCGAACACTGTCCCGTAGTCACGCTTTGATCCGGCCCGCGATGGCCACTTGCGAGATTCTTATTCCGTCCCAGGTGTGCCTTTTTGGCCCGACACACCTCCTCGTGTTTGCCCCTACCGGCTACTTCCGAAACCGTAACCGGCCGGTGAGGGTTTCGCACTTCGTCCGCCCCGTCTTACCGACTCCCGATCCGCTTCCCCGTGTCGTTGGGTCCCGTTCCCTGCTGCCACCGTCCTTCTCCCTAGGTCTCACGTTGCCACGTTGGCCGAACTGTCGGATGTCCGGATCAGTGTGAGGGTCCCATAGGGCCGGTCTTCGTTTCGTTGCTTGCCGAGATCTGGGTGTCTTTTGTTTGAGTCCCTCCCGGACTCTCCTTGTGTCTTCCGCGTAGTCGGGTCCCGTTTCCCGCCGCCACCAACCTTCTCTCTCAGTCTCATGTTGCCACGTTGGCCAAACTGCCGGAGTCTCTGGTTAGGTGTGGGGATCCCGTAGGACCGGACTTCCTTACACCCACTCACCTCGCTGGAAGGTTTGAGATGGTCCGTAGCCACCTTGTCGGCCTCATACCTCCTTGTCGTTCGTCGCCTCCTGTCGTCCGATCACGTTCTCCTGCTGCCACCGATCTCCCCTATAGGACTCACGCCGGCACTCGGGCCGACCGCCGGATCGGTGTGAGTGTCTTCGTGGGACCTCCCCTTCTAGCTTCGGTTGCCCGCCTTGCCGCCGCCACCGTCCCTTACTCTAGGTCTCATGCCTCCTCTTGTCGTTGGCTGCCGGAGTCTCTAAAACCGGTGTGCGTAAGGTCGCAGCTGCACCGCTCTGCCTTCGACATCCTCTTCTGTTGGTCACGTTCACCTGCCACCACCGTCCTTTCCTATAGGACTCATGCCGGCTCTCGGGCCGACTGCCGGTGTCTGTAGAACCGGTGTGAAGGATCCTCCTCAGGCTTGCCGTATCTCTTATCCTTATCCCGGGTCTTCCTTCTTTTGTAAGTCGAGAGGGTGGCTCGCTCCACACCCTCTCCCGTGGTACCGACGTACCGTGTTCCCGGCCTCTTCGTAGGCCTGCTCTCTCCCTCCCTCCCGGAATGGTTTTCCGGAAGTCCGTTCCGCCCGGTTCTCGTTTGGGTCCATCCATCATTCTCTGGATTGTTGGGTCCCATTCTCCTGTCGCCACCGATCTCTCCTATAGGACTCACGCCGACACTCGGGCCGACAGCTGGATTGGTGTAAGGATCTCCGTAGGACCGGCCTTCATTCTCCTCTTCATCCCTTGTACTTCTCCCTAACTCATCGTGGCTCTCCTTCTCGCGTACCCGCCTCCATCTCCCATCTCTCTAGGTCTCACGTTGGCGCTCGTTACCGGTTGCCTGAGTCTCCGGATAAGATGTGGTGCTTCCGTCCCATAACGATTTGCGGACGCTCGTTCGGGGTACTGCTCCCAAGTACGTTCGGTGAGAAGAATCTGGTATGTGATCAACCAAGCCCCGCCTGGGCTTGGTTCTCCAATATCCGTAGTTTCGGTTCTGATGCCGACCTCTCCAGACTCGTTCTGAACCCTTGACCACTTCCCTTCCAATTCCCGACCTTCGTCCGGTCGGTCTTTCTCCCCATGTAAAAGAGGGCGGCTCGTCCCGCACCCTCTTCCGTATCGGCACTTTCATGCCGAATCCGGCCCCGATCGAACGATCCACGACCGGATTCTGCTCCATCCGAATCGGAATGACGATCTTCTCGTGCTGCTTCCGTCCTCGGCCTCCTCGCAGGCCGTTTCCCATCCCTCTTCGTTGGCATCATGCCAGGACTCCTCGTCAGCGCCTTCCTTCTCTCCGGTCTCATGTCGGCACACGGGCATGACCGCCGGAATCTCCGGAATCCGCGTGGAGGGCTCTTCTCCGCTCTCGACCCAGTCCTCGGTCGACAATTCTCCGCAAGTCGAGAGGGCGTTTTGTTCCGCACCCTCTCCCATGGTACCGACGTACCGAGCTTCCGCCATCTCGTGGGGCAAGACCGTCTCCCCGGTCTCAGCTTGAGGCCTCGATCTTTCCTCTTCCTCGAGCATCGCTTCGAAAGTTGCGTACGCCTCTGCAATCCTGGCCTCAACGCCGACCCTTGCCAACTCCCTTTGTCGTTCGGCCTCTTCCCACTGTGATGGCACGCCGTCGCGCCCCTTCCTCTTAGCCTTCTCGGCTCGCTCGTTGTCTAGCCGTTGGCACACCCTTCCGACCTTTGACCAGTCCTCCATAAGCCCATTCGCTCCATCATCGTCTTCGAGCTCAATCCCGATGGCTTCCCGTTCCGTTCGGTCGATTGACCTGACGAACAATAGGACTTTGTCCGCCCCCACCAAACCTTGTTCCCGCTCCGGGAGCCGAGCAAGCCGTCGCTCGAACTTTCGGAACGCCTTGGTCGCGCCCCGGTGGGTCTTTACCGATGCTACCCACTGGTCGAAGTCGTGTCGTCCCCAGCTCTTCCGCCGTCTTTCGTATGTCTTCAGGAGCGCCTCTTCGAAGGCCTCCCACGAACTATGAGCCTCACGGAGCTTCTTTACTTCCGCATGCATTCGGACAGCTACGACCTGACAGAAGAACTCCAGCCTCAACACCTCGTCTACGCCACGTTCCTCCATATCCGCATTGTAGGCTCCCAAGTAAGATGGGACTTTGTCCCCGTTAAAACGGCCGACTCTTTCGACCACTCGCTCAACCGCTTGTTGCGCTGCTTCTCGCCTCATCACCACTCGTGCCGACTCCAACACCACTTCGGCCACCATCACCGCGAGGTCGTCGTCTTCCGACTCCATCCTCCCTTGCCGCCTTTCACGTCGGGTTCACCAAATATGTCGCGTTGTTACGCGCGTGCGTGGAGAAAGGCGGGACCACTGGGGTCTTGGACTAGGGAGTGACGGAGCGTAGGAAGTCGTACTTCACCGTTTCCGGGGCATCCCAAAAGCACAGCGGAAGCAACCGAAGGGAGAGAGAGAAAGAGAGGGAGTGCGCTCTTGACACCGACTCTCTCTCTCTCTCACACACACACACACACACACAGGCTGACCCGACTCACGCCCTTATGTACAGGAAACACAGGAAAGGGGAAGCACCCGACACCAACAGAGACACGAATATACACAGACAGACACAAATGTAAGTATTACAAAGGGAAAGAATACAACCCCGGCTTTGAGCCGGACCAAGCTAGGGTAGGTTACAACAATAGTCTGCAACCAAGCCGCCGTTCGGGGGAGCTATCGGGCTCGTCACGCGGAGCGGGGTCTTGCACAGGAGACCGAGCAGCAACAGCCCTCAACAGTCCACCTACACCGCGAAGAAGAGGAAGAAGAAGTAGAAGAACTAACCCTAAATCTAACGGTATACCCTCTAACACAAAAATGGGCAACCCCTCTACAAGGGACCATCCCTTCCTTTTATAGAACAAGGAGAGGGATGCATTACAATGTGGAATAAATCCTGATTTACATGGGATTCTTCGTCCCGACTTGACTCCTATTATTCACACAATTACATGAGGGCGAGTGCACATGGTGCACCCCGCCGAGGTAGCCAATATTTCTCGGTTTCCGCCTCTGGACGAAATTCTTCACGACACCGCGAGTTGAGAAAGCAAGAGAGTGCTTCGGCATATAATAGAAATAAGGATGGAGCTAGTGGGCATCCCTGTCATACACATCGAGATATTCGGAAAAAACGGCCCCTTTCACCTACCAATGAAATGCAACTACTGTCATTCCTATAAAGTCTTGCAATGCCTTTGATCCATGTCTCTTGAAAGCCGATTTTCCCCATCACATTTTCTAGAAAGTTCCAGCATACCCTGTCATATGCTTTCTCAAAATCTAGTAGTACCATCGCTACCTTGTTGTTGGTACGCTTGGCAAGGGATATTGCTTCCCAGAATGAGAAGAGGTTGTCTAGGATGCTCCAATTTCTAACGAAACCTATCTGGGATGGATGAATGAGTTGAGGGAGAAGAGGTGTTAAACGACATGCCACGATTTTTGTGAGCAACTTATAGATAGTATTGAGAAGAGTTATGGGCCGCCAATTGCTAATGTCGTTTGCACTCCCACCACTTTTAGGAATGAGATGTATCATCCCTTGTCCAAATTCCTCTTGCATGTTTCCAGAGGTGATGATCTCATATGCCTGAAGGAGGTCTTCTTTAATGGTGTCCCAAAGGCATGTGAAAAGTGAGGGGTGAGGCCGTCGATTCCGGGACTCCCATATCTCGATGATTGATAGGGGACGCACGAGCCATGTATTCATTTTCGTCATGACTTTCTCGGGTATGCTTTGGAGGATAATATCATCTCTTATGTCTTCCCCTGTGGCCATAGTATCTTCGGTAACTAGGTGCTTATAGTAACTTGTGGCAATATTCCTCATTTCGTCGCCATCCTAAATTGTCGTTCCATCCTCTCGGTTGAGGTTGCGCATCATTGTTCTAGCGTGCCTCGGTCCTTTGGAGTGGAATAATTCATGTCCCCTACTCGAATCCATCGCGCCATGCTTCCATGAAACTCCATTCATATATTTCCTTTTCCACCATGCTGAGTTCATGTTTGGCCATGGTAACTTGTCCTGCGAACTACATGACGAGTATCTTTGTTGTAGTCGTTGTAAGGCTATTAGTCCCCGTTTTGTCCTCTGTTGCTTTTCCTGAGCATCCTTGCTTCTGGTCTTGACAATCTCATGTAGGAGAGTTGAAGCTCTTGTTAATTTAGCTAGAAGTTTGTCAGATGTTGATGAGTCATTGACGGGTAATGACCATTGGTTGGAGAGTTGTTCCTTCACTTCTATAACTATGTAAATAGTGTGCGAATTGCGAGGCTGGAATGGGCCCCATTTTTTGTGCAATTGAAAATGATCGACTATCGGGTAATGTTTAGAGAAAGTTGTGCCTGGAGTTATGCAACACCACCCTCCCTTCGCTTCTCGAGCCTCGACCACATAAATGCGGTCAATCCGAGATAGGGTGGGTCCACTATTCTGCCCGTTTGATCGGGAGAATAAGAGAGACTCCCTTTTTCGTTGGAAATTGTCAGAATGCCAGATGTCTCGCAGGTTAAGGTGTACACATAACTTCTCCCATTGTTTACGTTCCCTTCCTTGTAGAACTATGGGGTTGTTGTTGGAGCTATCGTGAATGGATTCGATCATATTAAAATCCCCTCCAATGCACCACTCTTCCGCACCCGCTACTTGTAGGCGGATGCGTTCCCAGAATGTTGCCCTTTCTATTCTGCTATTTGGAGCATAAACATTGATGAAATTCCAGTGTTGCCCTTGGATGGCCAACGTGCAAAAATGTGCCCTACCAGGTATAAGTGATTTTTGGTGTACTAAGCCTTGGGCTAGATGTTCCCGAATCAAAGTGCAAATACCACCATGATTTCCATCCTCCCCTATTGCTAGCTCCCAAATTGTTCGCCATGATCATAGTAGAAGGTCTTCGACTTCCTTTGATTGCGTGCTATCGAGGTGGTGTTCCTGCAACATGATGATGTCAACAACACTCCCTAATAAATATTCCTCAAGATCCCTTCTCAGTTTCCATCTGTTTTGTTGGTCTAGTCGACTTTTGTGCCCTTGCACGTTCCATGTTACAATCTTCATACTCATGGAATGGGGTGGGAGATTGATAGTTGTTCCTGGTGCTTTGCACAACAGGTCATGAGTGGGGAGCACTCACCATTTAGACATCCAATCATTTCCAGGGATGGAATGTTGGTCCAAATCCAAGAGTGAAGGTTGTGGCCTATCCGGTGAGCTTCAGTAGTCCCTTCCTGCTTCTCATAGAAATTATAGAAGAAGCATTGAGTTAGTTGGGTGTCTATGATAGTCCGCAGGTGGATGTGGCAGAGATGAGGTTCCTCTTCATCCATGGTGCACCAGAATTCTGTGTTATTCCAATGCTTCTTTGTTACAAAACAGGCATAGGGTATCTTTGATCTTGGACTTGGACCAATCCTCTTGTGCTGGAAGCAAGAATGGAAAAGAAATTGAGGTCGTCGGTACTCCATTCTTGTGTATGGCTGATACATGTACCTTTATTTGGTCCATTGTCGTATGCCCTATACCTAGCCATTTCAGGGCATTTTGCGGGTGTGGTTCAAGGTCCTGGCTAGATGTATCACACTCATTTATGTCTGGGAAGGCTATGAACTGAGGCGTGATATTCAAACTACTGCCTTGGTTTGTTGTTTCTCCATTGGGTGTAGTTCCGTTAAAACTCCGCATTAGGGTCTTAACATGACTTATCCTTTGCCGCTTCCCTGTTTTGTAAGCTTTAACAAGGATTTTCTCTTGTGTGTTTGGAGTCACCTTGGGCCTTTCCTTGGGGCTTAAGAAAGAGCTAAGGGAGTGTTCATCTATGGGGGGGGGAGCTCTTGTAGTAGATCAAAACTATTGGGGCTCACTGGCGATAAGGGATTTTGTGACTGTGGAGTTTTATGTAGGACATGGGATTTCCCCACCACTCGCCATTCCATCACAGCCTTATCGAGGCGTGTTGGGCGAGGCTTTTTATTTCCTATGGTGTCCCGACCTTCCAAGGTCTCCTTGGTAGGATCCTTACTGCGTCTCATGGGGCGGTTCTTTTTTAAATGACCAAGCTTTTTGCATGCAAAACATTGTCCCAGTGTGCCGATCACTTCTATGCCTTGTTCAATCTGTATTCCATTTTCCCCCAAAATGAGGATCTTGGAAGGAAGTTTGTTGATGTCATGCACCAAGAGACGGATAGAGGGAGGGCCTTGGTGTTTCTTTAGCCTGTCCGCTAGCGTTAGTTCCTCGTCGAACATCATACCAAAGGAGTTTCCAATAGTAGGAAGTAACGGCAAGACTCAAACTGAGCTCCTCCTCTTTTTAGAATTAAGGCTTATGAGATATGATTTAACTTTCTTTCTCTTTATATTTACTATTTTTATCTTACAAAACTTGCTTACAAAAAATAAATTGTTTTGGTAGACTTAAACTCACAACCTTTATTTGAGAAGAGTGTTTAAGCACCTCAACTTCTTCTTTTTGCTTTCCTTTTCTTTTCTCTAGGTTTTGTCCTATATTATGTAGGCCACCATCTTCTTGTGTGTCCTTTGCTTCCTGCACCTTCTTTACCCTTGCGAGCTTATTCACACTCTCTTCTTCTCCTCTCCCCCTTCGGCCACCACAAGACTGGCTTTTATAGGGGGATCAACCGCCCTGCCACCCTCCTTGAGTACCGCCTCATGCATGGGCGGTTGCGTTGTGTGAATTTTTTAAATATTTTTTTATAAATCCAAAAATACAAAATACAAAATGGTCCTTATTTGATTTCGAAACTCCCCCTTTCGATATAATTATATTTTTGTCCATAGTAACCTTGAAACTAGCATTGATTCTTTTAGACACGGTATCTTGGGTTTCCGAACTCCGATGCACGAACTGTAAAATCGTAAACGTTCCTTGTCGCAAGCTCTAGATGGAAAATGTATTTCCCAAGATTTTGAACATTATTTGATATCGTGAAACCTCAATTTCACGACTGTGGAGCGTTGGGACACAGATAATGAGAGTAGTCGACTTGCACACTTTGCACTAAACAAGTTTGGGCTTGTCTAAGTTTCACACTTTAATACAATGTTATATATACCTTTGATCACATCCGAGTACGTTTTCCGCACATATTCACGTAAACCCAAACCTTACATAAATTTCTCTCACATTCACAATGTGCACTCTCAAGTGTGGCATTCATAAGTAAAGTTTTTGAACGTCGAGGGCCATTACTCACTTTCACGCATACTATGTGAAAAGGTTATATTTTTTGTCTAATAGGTCATATTTGATTTTCGTAGGCAAGAATAGAATCTATTTGTCTATTTCTTGGCTTGTTGGTTTACACTATAAGACCAAAGTCATAATCTTGAGAGAACCCGAGCTCAATCATTTTCACGGGCTACATCGCCACCAATGTCAACAATGCTCCTCTCAAAATGTGCAAAACAAATTCATTTTAGACGTGATACTTTGTCTTTGCAAAGCAGATCCTAGAAATAATCCACCCATGATGACCCTCCAAATGAATGCCTTAGTTTTGAAAAGAACACAGGTATATTGCCACGTCATTTGTATGAAACTTTGAAATTCCCGCAACCTACTAGATCTTGTGATTTCCTCTACCATCCATGTATACCTATCAATTAGTTTATAATATACATAATTTGTTATTACATTGGCAAAGCTTTTATGAATTGCAATCGTCCGGTCCGGTCTACCTTAGGCATAACTTCATTCAAATGGAGAAATGGATATATTGCAAAGTTGTCATGTCTTGCATATGAGACCATATAGCATGGTAATTGCTAAGAATATGAAATCTTATCCTAGTTGTCCGAAAAGTGATTATTATTTTTTGGTTTCCCAACATGGCATCTTCTACTTTACCCAAGTCCAAGCAATGATTAGTAGCTTAAGAGTAATTGAGAATCACTCTTCACCGTCCTCTCTACAATAGGATACATTTTGACCCCAAAGATGGTCTTACTACAATAGGATACATTTTGACCCCAAAGATGGTCTTAGAAAAGGGAAATGACTTTGGTCCAAGTAAAAACATGATCTTGATGCAACATACATAGAAGCCACACAAGTATCCTTCCCAATACACTTAATAATAATAATAATAATAATGCAAGAACTTGGACTTCAATTTATAACTCATGATCATCACTCTCAATTATTGATACAAGTCTTAATAACGACAATGGTAGTGACAAAGTTCAAGTCGTTTTCTCTTGTTCTCTTCCTTCTTAGTCATTGTTTCTCTTTCTCTCTTCTTGGGTTGACAATCGCCTCCCCATTACATGCAATTCCTCATCCACAACATGTTGCACCAACATCCATTAGGACCATCCAATGCTTTGTTTTTATGAAACAATTAGATAATTCCTCTCATTCGTTCTAGCTCTGAGATGGTTGTTCACTACATAGGGAAGGCACCCTCTGAGGGACAACATTGTATGTTGGTCACCCAAAACGCACACAAACTATTTGCACATTAATATTGGTACGAGTTTCCTCTAGTTTTGCCATGCTCAAGCATAGTCACCATCTTTCAACTTCCATCAAGGTACACTCCCACTCAACCCTTTTACAAAATATTACAATTAGTTAATGGTGCACTCCACAAGGGGGATCCCACTAGCGTTCCGTGTTGGGATGCTTTAAGCGTTCTTTAAGACTATTGTTCGATGCTCAAGCTTCTTTTTAGATATTACAATGCTCAAAAGCAAATGCAAGATCATCTTAAAAAACAATCGCCAACTATAGCATCATCCCATGTAGTATCTATCTGAATTTGATAAGATTCTTAAGCTCATCAATATAAATTGGATGAGAACATTGCTTGAAATTGGCATGTCTCATTTTTTTGTTGTGTTTTCAATTAATATCCCCAAATCATGCTTAGGATTGACAGGTAAATACCAAAAAATCTTGCAGTGCTAGAACCTGCCTTTTTAGTGGTGCAAACTAACTAGACTAACTTGTGGATTATATGTTGAATATCAATGAGGATGGAACCTGATAATCAATTGGATTTGATTGGGGAACCCCAAAGCTAATGGTTGAGTTCAAGAAAAAATCCTTAGTTATCTTAGGGTCTTGTAGTGCCACATGGGAACTTGATGGAATGCATGTGAAGTCATCACTCTTTGCGTTCTTGATTAACCGCTTGCAATTATTGGCAAACTTGATTAGGGTGTTGAACATGTTGTAACAAGGATGCCTTGCCCTCCTTGCTACAATATCCTCCATTCATGTAGAAATACAAGTATAGAAAATGAATAACTTAGGCATATAACACATCAGAACATGGTAAAAGATTCTAGTTCAAATTGTCATGAACTTGCAAAAAGAACGTTAGAAATCTACGAACATAATTACTAGAAATTATATTGAAAGACATGATATATACCCGTAGGAGTGTACGGGGCAGTGTAAGGGTGGAACACGATAATGTGGGGGATGTGTATGTGTAATGTTTATGAATGTGTGAGGATGAGTATGTGTATGAACACATGCACATTTAGGTGCATGTGTAACGGTTTTATTTGTAACGGTCATATTATGTAATCGTTACATTATGTACTATATAAACCCCCTATGGGGCATGTAATGCAATATAGACATTTTTCCCTCTCACATTTTGTGTCATTCTTTGTTTCTCTCTCTCCTTCTCTCTTTCTCTCTCACGTAACCCCCTTGGGAGGGGGGTGGAGCCATCCTTGGCTTCACCCCCACCCATTAACAAGGGAAACTCAACAAAAGAGTTTCAGAATTGACATTGGGGCAAAAATGTTCAACATGAACATGGTACCTACACTTCAAGGTCTTGACTTGTAGTTGAAGGATCATGTTTGCACCACTTTGAAGGATGAGATTACAACAACTATCGCTAATGTACGTAGTTTTTGGAATCTTTCTCACTTGCTCAAGTTGTATCTCTCACAACAATAAATTTGCATGTTCAAACTTTGGTTTGTTGGACTAGATTATGCATCCATGTAATGAAAATCTTTGTAGGCATGGGTATTATATGCATATGAATGTCACACCTATTGTCTATTCTTCTGTGAAATTCCTCTATGAATGAAAATCTCTTTAATACTTTGATTTGAGTCATCTAATTAATAACCTTCGCAACTCCAATTTGACAAAGTAATCATTAAGGAAGGTGGAAAAACTAGCAAGAGATGATGAGAACTAGATCATGTCAAGTCACCCCCATCTTTTTACAGTTGAGTATAGTACTCACTTGGTTGTCACACTTATTGCCCATTATTTTGCGAAATTACTTTGATGTGAATAATATCCTTAAAAATATGCTCTGGTTGTATGGACAACAACCAATCAGTAGGCTAATGTGGGACCTAGGGGGATGGTTCTGGACCAATCCCGTGATGGATCCATTGCAAAAAGCTCCATTCTTTCAATACACTGTGAAATTTGGCAAAACTTTACTCATGTCTAAGAATATTCTAGCTCGTGCTGCTCAAACGCACAAGAATAAGTGGGGTGTTTCAAGCATTCATTTGAAGGTTTATTGGAAATGGATTTGGTATTTCACCGGACCAACCAAATATATTCTCTTCAGATGGCTATTACTACATGAAAGCACTTCCAATAGGTCAGTCATTGAAAGGAGATGTGGCAACCATTCTTAGACAATGTTGTTATTGCGGTGACATGCAGGAAACTACCAAACATGCTCGTTGGTCCTGCTCACTAGCCCAGCAGGTATGGAATAAAGTTCTTTCGTGTTGAGATATCAAGCTCAACTAGATTTAGTTAGTTAGTCAACACACATAACTTAGTAGTTACATAGATAGAATCTAGTTAGTGTATTGACCTTAAAGCCTTAAATAGGATTTTGTACTTGAGTGGGATACATTGTACTTCCTCCACTCCCATGATCATTTAATATGGGACTTACACCTTTGTACCTATATTCTACTCACACATGTGCACCTTTGCACATGAGATGTATATATACCTCATTGTGGGTATTTTTGTATTTGATGATACTTTTTAATATACACTCTCGTTAATCATCCCCCATTTATATTATTGTTCATAAGTGTAACTTCCTCTCTCTCTTCCTCTCACACACATATGCACACATATCACATAATCTTCCGCCACTTAACTTAATAACATAATTAGGTACTAATTAACCCTTGCTTAATTACCTAATTCTTGACAAGGTATTAGAGCGCGTGGTTTAGAAAATCCACTAAGCCCACTTGACTCCGTGATTGTGTGTTCAAGATGCCGACGACAAATCTAGCTATCAACTACTGTAATGCCACTACGTAGCACGTGTACATGACCATAGGAAGAAAAGACAAAAAGGAATACATTACAACAACATGAACACACAAATGGGTAGCTCGCTTTCTAGTGAAAAGCTAGACCAAAGGAATTATTTATCTTGGGAGTACAAGATGAACCAATTGTTGGGAATATATTCCTCCCGTGGGAGGAGCCGACTGTCTGAAAGTAGTCGACAGTCGAAGACAAGGAAGAGCCAATTGTTTAGAAGTAGCCGACAGTCGAAGACAAGGAAGAGCCGATTGTTCGGGCCGAGGAGAGCCAACAATCAAAGAGTTAACAAATAGGGAGTCGGCTTATTAACTGTAGACTATTATTATTATAGTTATAATAATAGTATTGATGTGTAGTAGGGGCTACAGTTGTAACTAGCCCATATGATGTATTAGTATAAATATGCGTGGGGCAAATGTATAGTTGTGATCCTCTATTGTAGAGAACGATAGAGAAGAGTGAGAACGGGGGGAGAGACTGTGTGAGCGGTGCCATAGCCGTGTTCTGTAAGAGCCCTGCGTGGTTGACACACTCAGATCAGAGAGTGTTGTACTCTAATCTCGTCCTTGTATATCCATTATATATAGTGAAGCTCCGTTCTTCGTGGTTTTCTCCCGCTTTAGGTTTTCCACGTAAAATTAGTGCACATTGTCTTCTGTGTTTCCCAACTATGTATTTCATCGCGTTCCTTTTATTGTGGATTGATGATTTGTTTCTCGATACCAATACCTTGTCAGCCAAGGGTATTGGAGCTAAATCAATGCCGCACTCAAAAACTAACCCAACATCACAAACGCCAACTACCCAACGTGGGAGCAAGGAGAGAGTTGGGCAATGTATTGCTTGGCAACATGTGTCTATGACCACATTCTTAGCCACATTCAAGACACCAAGATGCCTAAAGAGGCGTGGGAGAACTTGAATAAGATGTTTGCCACCAACACGACCGCCCGAAAGCTTCAACACCGACAAAAGTTTAACAACATTCGGCAAAAAGATATGTCTATGTCGAACTACACCACCAAGATAAAGAGCATTTGCGACTCGCTTGGCTCCATCAACATAAACGTCGATGAAGACGAGATGGTTCAAGTATGCTTGGGTAGCCTCGCACAACAATTCGACTCGCTAAGGACGGTTATCCTAGCAAGAGAAAACCCTCCGATCTTCGACCTCCAATCAATGTTATTGGTGAAAGAGAACCACGTCTGAACAAAAACCAAGATGTCGGAAGGATAAATGTTCTTCTCGAATTCAGATGGTGGCCAACGACGAGGTCAAGGCGGTAGAAGTGGTCAATTCGACCCATCTCACACTCTCTCTTCTTGGCCACGTACCAGAGGACGTGCGGTTTAGTGGGGGTGGATGTCGTGAAGATTTTCGGCAACGGTGTGAAAATTGCATGGAATGTACAAAATTAAGTGTGGTTCTTCACACACAATATAAAACAATAATAGTGAAGATACTATTTTATATTAGTTTAATATCTTGGTACAAAAATATGGATGTCTTCAAGAGCTTCCGAATACACTTTACTACATTTGAAACAGACAACTAAATGTCAAGTTATGTGAGTGTGAAGTTTGAGAAGAAGAAGAGTAAAACAAAATTGTGAGATATCCCACATAGATAGGAGAAATCAAGATCCCACAGTATATAACCAGAGCCAGAACTTCTTACATTTTTTCTATGTGTGGAGCTTAGAATGTTCAAGGTGACTTGGGCTAAACTATTCGGATGGATGGATGGATGTGGCTTAACTACTCATAATGGTTTTGGAGAACCGGACGGCGACGGAACCGAAACCGGATCGGACTGGTCGGGACCGGACAGACGCATCGGTCGGGTCGGTCAAATAGGTTGATCGCGATGCACGGTGTCGTGAAGATTTTTCAATGTGAAACGAACAAAATTGTCTAATGGTTCCATCGGTTCATTGGAGGTCAACTGAAGGTGTAATATGCAGTTAAACATTTGTAAATGCAAGACTAAAGCCTTACAAAATTTTGAGTTTACGGGGGTGTAAGTACGAATTTGAACCTTGCACCTCTTAAATAAGAGCCACATGACTTACCACTAAGCTAAGTCATGACTTTAGGGTTATAGATCATTGTACTTTTCATATGGAAAATCTCATACATGAGAGCTTGGATGAGTGACATGGCAAACATGCGTCGCATGCATTTCATGCATTACGTGCATGTCTTGCACCCTCGCATGCATCATATGCATGGGGGCATCTATAAAAGAATGGAGGAATCAAGCAAGAAGGGACTAATGATAACAAGTTAATAATAATTATTAATAATAATAACAATAACAAGTTATCCTAATGGTGATGTATCTTGTCTCTCAAATCTAAAATCAAAGGTTCAATCTCTATCTCTCTCTTCATCCATCCATTTATCTATATATCTCCAATACTTTCTCGCTTACGCTACTAAAACATCTCATCCTTCCAGTCCAGGACCCTGGTGGTCTCGCTTCATTTCGCGAACAGAGGAGGATTTCCTCGACATCTTAAGTGGTGAACCCGACGTGAAAGAGGTGGTAGGAAGGATCAAGTCAAGGATCAACCGATGCTTGGAGATGGCATCCTCAAGCAATCAAGCGGGAGAGTTCGAAAAGATGATGCTAATCGTCGGACAAATGATGAGATTTCGGGACAACGATGCGAGCGTAGAGAAAGTCGTTGACCGTGTCGTGGAGATCGAGGGTCAATTTGATGGAAGGAACATTACGAAGTTCCTGGATGTATACAAAAGGGAGATGAATCAAAGGGACATGTCTAAAGCACGTCAAATCTCGAGTTTCAAGCGAGTTGCCGCCAACAACATCCAAAGGCGGGTCATCAAGCTTCAAGAAAGGAAGACAACGTGGTCAGAGTTTGAAAGAGCAATATTAGCGGAGTTTGCGATGGAGGATTTTTCGAGGACAACTCGACATGAATTGATGAAGTGGATAGAAAAGAAAAATAAGAAGATGAGCACCTCGAGGGTATACAACGAGTTCAACCAGATGTTTAGTCGTCTCCCTGCCACGGACCAAGTGCTACTTGAGGAGGACAAGACTTCATACTTCCTGAAAGTTGTGGATATAAAGGATAGACGAGAATTGGGGACTCTCCTCGAAGATGATTCCCAAGCAAATGGGCTTGTGGCAGACTAGGTTGCGGTGAAGCGAGCGTGCAACAAGATCAATAGGCGTTGTCAATGGCTTGATGATATTGACTTGGCAAGGACAAGAGTAGAAAAAACAAGACCACCTAAAGAAGTTGAGCCGCCTAAACAACACAACCTACATGAAAAGAAGATTGATGATGACTCGAGGATGGAGAAGGCCACTTCGAGGGAGGATGAATGTTTTGGAACATGTGTCATGTTCGAAACATCGAATGATGAAGGAGAAAGCCTAATCGAAGCTTGTGTCAATGGAGATAAAGAGTGTGAGGCTTGCGTAATTGAGGATCTAGCCGCTAAATATGACATCAAGGAGGTGACTATGAACACGACAACAAGCATCGACAACGACCATGGCCAGATTTTCTCCGCACTTGTTCTAGAGACTTGGCCAGTTGTGTCCAAGAACCAACGTGAGACCCAAGAGATGGAAGGTGTCGACGAGGAGCCGAAGGTCGAAACGAATACATGCGACGAAGAGAGAAACATAATCGAAGTTTGCTCGATCAAGAGGTTCAATGGGTACGAGGCCGATGAAATTGAAGAGATGGCCACGAAAAATGACATCGAGTCAAAGGTGGCTATGGAAGAATTAATGGTTAATGGCCACGTCGAGAATTCCTTCACACAAGTTTTAGAGACTTGGGCAATTGTAGAGAGCCAACATGAGACCCAACAGATGGAAGATGGTAGTAAGGGGAAGGACCAAGATGGTGTGCACAACATTGAGGCGAAGATAGATATGGACGAGTCGATGGTGAATGATGGCAGTGACACGACTTTCCCCACATTGGTTCCAGAGACTTGGGCAGTTGCGTCCGAGAACCAACATAAGACCCAAGAGAAGGAAAGTGGCAACAAGGAGGAGTTCAAATCTGATGTGAAAGATGACATCAAGACAAAGGTTTTGAAGGCAATTGACCAAAGACAAATGGATTCCTTCGCACATGTTCTAGAGACTTGGGCAGTTGTGGTTCAAAGCCAACGTGAGACCCAAGAGACAGAAGATGATGACGGGTAAGCGAAGGTCCAAGTTGCTGCAAATAACAATGTTGGGGAGTGGCCGACAAACATATATGGATCTCTCCACACTCGTTCTGGAGACTTGGGCATTAACTGATGTAAGAAAAAAGATAAGGACAATGACAACGAAGATGTAAGGGTTGACATTGAATTGTGGGAAGAAGAGGTCAAGCAAAGTATAGAGACAAAAGTTGGTGCGTACAACAAAGAGTCTGAGCAAAGTATGACAAGGGATGATGAGTGCCAAGCGAGCCATCAAGATCCGAAGGATGTGATCAACACATCTAGCAAAGACGCTAATGTGAAGATTGTCAACTCTAACATGAGATTGTATCATGAAACTGGACAAAGTGAGAAATATAGAGCATGGTCGCGTAAGGATCTCAAAGTGGGCATGCACTTCAAGGTACTGCATGGGGTAGTTAATGTCATTATTCAGATAAAGGCTTGGGGAGAAAGACACAAAACAAAAATGTGTGACAGGTCAAAGTGCCTTGAGCAAGGAGACAATCGGGACAAAGGTGGAACATGCATAAAACCTAAACAATTATGTCTGGAAGGAGAACAAGGGGCCATGACAACCCCATGAAAACTGGTCCTGGTAAAACAAAGAATGAGTGAATGATATGGTGGATTGGGTGGTGACATGGTTCAAATGAAGGGAATGGACATGCTCGAAATGGAGGAATCGTACTAATCACCATAGTTGAAATCTCACACTCTCTCTTCTTGGCACGTACCAGAGGACGTGCGGTTTAGTGGGGGTGGATGTCGTGAAGATTTTCAGCAACGGTGTGAAAATTGCATGGAATGTACAAAATTAAGTGTGGTTCTTCCCACACAATATAAAACAATAATAGTGAAGATACTATTTTATATTAGTTTAATATCTTGGTACAAAAATATGGATGTCTTCAAGAGCTTCCGAATACACTTTACTACATTTGAAACGGACAACTAAATGTCAAGTTATGTGAGTGTGAAGTTTAAGAAGAAGAAGAGAAAAACATAATTGTGATATATCACACATAGATAAGAGAAATCAAGATCCCACAGTATATAACCAGAGCCAGAACTTCTTACATTTTTTCTATGTGTGGAGCTTAGAATGTTCAAGGTGACTTGGGCTAAACTATTCGGATGGATGGATGGATGTGGCTTAACTACTCATAATGGTTTTGGAGAACAGGACGGCGACAGAACCAAAACCGGATCGGACTGGTCGGAACCGGACAGACGCATCGGTCAGGTCAGTCAAATAGGTTGATCGCGACGCACGGTGTCTTGAAGATTTTTCGATGTGAAACGAACAAAATTGTCTAACGGTTCCATCGGTTCATTGGAGGTCAACTGAAGGTGTAATATGCAGTTAAACATTTGTAAATGCAAGACTAAAGCCTTTCAAAATTTTGAGTTTACGAGGTGTAAGTAAGAATTTGAACCTTGCACCTCTTAAATAAGAGCCACATGACTGACCACTAAGCTAAGTCATGACTTTAGGGTTATACTTTGATCATTGTACTTTTCATATGGAAAATCTCATACATGAGAGCTTGGATGAGTGACATGGCAAACATGCGTCGCATGCATTTCATGCATTACGTGCATGTCTTGCACCCTCACATGCATCATATGCATGGGGGCATCTATAAAAGAATGAAGGAATCAAGCAAGAAGGGACTAATGAAAAAATGGGGAAGAAATTAATAATAATCATAATAACAAGTTATCCTAATGGTGATGTATCTTGTCTCTCAAATCTAAAATCAAGGGTTTAATCTCAATCTCTCGCTCTCCATCTCAACCTCTCTAAATCTATCTTAAATCTGTTCTCGCTCAAGCTAGTGCAAACTTCGAATCCTTCCGGTCCAGGACCCCGGCGGTTCCGCCTCATGATCCGCACGTAGTGACAGATTTTTCACGACAATGTGCGGTTCGTCGACTCAGTGCCTCACATCATATGACGTCACACCAAGAGTGGTTTCGTGACTTACAAACGCCGGATCGACCCGGCTTCATAGAGACGGGAGATGACACCACACATCCCATTCGGCACATCAACAATGTCCATTCAGGAAAGAAGGCGAGCAAACTTGCATCAAGAATATCTTGCACGTGCCTACAATAACAAAGAATTTGGTCTCGATCGGCCAAATCGTGGAGCAAGGCATGCAAGTTCGGTTCAACAACGAAGGATTCTTCATCGAGAAAGATGGCCGACTCATAGCTAAAGGACGGAGAGATGACCAAATGTTCATTCTTGATCCGAACGAGGTAAAATCGACCATGTATGCCAAATGTCGCAAAACCGAGACGAGCATCGAGTTGTGGCACAAGAGAATCGGTCACATCAACCTCCAACGGCTCTAAGTTATGCAAACAAAGGGAGATGTCATCGGACTTCCGACCTTCGAGTCAACCGAGTATGCGAAGCATGTCAACTCGGCAAACAACATCGACTCCCACTTCCGAAGGAGAGCTACGTAAGCAAAGGCCTTCTCAATGTCTTACATTTGGATGTATGGGGACCAGCTCAAACACCGAAGATTGGCGGATGCCGATACTATGTCACCTTCATCGACAACTACTCGCGCTACACATGGATCTTCCCAATGAAGAAGAAGAGTGAAGTGCTCTCCCACTTTCAAAAGCTCAAGAGCCAAGTCGAAAAAGAAACCGGTCAGCACATTCAATGCCTACGATAGGATGGAGGCAAGAAGTACTTCTCCGACGAATTCATCTCCTACCTCTAGGGTGAAGGCATCCGGAAAGAATTCTCATGCCAACACACACCCCAACAAAATAGAGAATCGGTACATACTCAAGGTAGCATGTGCCATGATGCATGAGAAGCACATGCCGAAGACCTTCGAGTCGACCGAGTATGCGAAGCATGTCAACTCGGCAAACAACATCGGCTCCCATTTCCGAAAGAGAGCTACGTAAGCAAAGGCCTCCTCAACGTCATTCATTCGGATGTATGGGGACCGGCTCAAATGCCGAAGATCGGCGGATGCCGATACTATGTCACCTTCATCAACGACTACTTGCGCTACACATGGATCTTCCCGATGAAGAAGAAGAGCGAAGTGCTCTCCTACTTTCAAAAGCTCAAGAGCCAAGTCGAAAAATAAACCGGTCGGCACATTCGATGCCTACGATCGGATGGAGGCAAGGAGTACTTCTCCAATGAATTTATCTCCTACCTCCAAGGTGAAGGCATCCGGAGAGAATTCTCATGCTGACACACACCCCAACAAAATGGAGTCGTCAAAAGGAAGAATCGGCACATACTCGAGGTAGCACGCACCATGATGCATGAGAAGCACATGCTGAACTTCTATTGGGCCAACGCGGCATCCACAGCCGTCTATCTCATGAATCAATGCACCAATAGTGGAATACTGAGCTAACTCTATACGAGCTCCTTGTCGGAAGGAAGCCGATCCAGTCGCACCTCAAGGTGTTTGAAAGCATTACGAATGTACGCATCCCGAACGAAAACTGACAAAAGCCCGACACGAAGTCAAAGAAATGTATCCTCATAGGATACTCATCTGAGAAGAAGGCATACAAGTGCTATAACCCTTCGACTCAAGCGGTTTGGGTGAGTCGAGACGTAGTCTTCGACGAATCGGCATCATGGTATGAGCCGATTCGGCTCCACCCGACTTGACCGAAGAAGAGTTGAACGCCAAGCCCTTCACCAAAGGACTATCCAAGCTCTACCGAGCTAAGTGGACCACACAAGCCTTCAAGCCTTCCAAATGCAACTCAACTAGGGGCTAGATCGAGCAAAGGCAAAGGTAAGATGCCCGAATATGAAGTCAACCACCCCGACAACAGTGATTCGGATGTGTCGGCTCCCTCACTAGATAGTGAGTTTGGTTTACCCACCATGCAGGCACCCGGAGTACAAAAGGCGCTCACATCGGCGAGCAAAAAACTTCGACGCTAATCTAGAGAGAAGAACCTCGTCGCTCCATTCAGCTACAACGAGTATATTATTAGAGATATGATCTAATGTAAGCGTATGATAAGGAGAAGAGAATGATAGATAGATAGATAGAAAGGAGAGAGAGAAAGAAGGGTGTCGATCCACCCAACCACCCCCGAGCGAAGGGATTGAGACAGACTCGAGCCTCGATTGGCATCCCATACCACCGTTGTGGCATCGAGTCATACATGGTACTAGCGCGCTCGTGTCAACAGTTGAACCAACACGAAACAGAGTCTCGACGTAGTCAAAAGATGATCAACTGAGGGTAGCTAAGCCTCTTATTTATAGCGATACCCAAGGCCCCCATGCAAGTTCACACTTGGCCTAATGGGTTGTCTCTATCCCGAGGATTAAAAGTAATCCTCCCCTTTTTTACACTCTCGTTTAACCCTCACACTTATCCATGTGGCTAGAATACTACGGTAAATTCTCACCACGGGATATTATATGGCCATGCCCGTAACATACTCCCCCTCTTTAAAACATTGCACTCTTGCAATGGAAAGTAAGGGAAGTTAGTTCCAAGAGTATTTTCGCGTTCCCATGTGGAACACCGGGTCATTTGAAACAGGTAATATGTCGTATTCTCTTTTGGCATAGTTGGCCAGATGTAGAAAAGTACCCTATTTTAGCCTGATATCGAAAATATACAATGCATGCGTACCCCTTTTGCGACTTGATGGTTAAATATAGAACAAAAAAAACCTAGCAATTACTAAATTGTATATGTGTCCACATTCGTGTCAATTTGCATATCATGGAGCACAATTGAAGACTTGGTTCAATATAAAGTTCTAAAATTGGTATCCATATTCAAATTGTAGAGTAAAACTACATAAACCGTAATTATAAATATGTGGTTTTGGGTTTAGGAATAAAGTAGTACCCCACTTGTTGGACGGGTATATCGATAGTTTCATTGTATAATGTCATATAGTTCATGACAATGTAATTGGTAAGAGTAACAATTACGTACGACATTCATTTATACTATGTGGAACCAGTAGACTTGAACCGTAGGTAACTAAAAGCCTCTTATTATCAAAAACATTCGCCTTTTCATATACAGTCATGCTAACGGAAATGAGAAATTACGATATCATGTTAATATCTCAAACTGAAGAAGAGCATGGTGACCAATTATATGTAAATACAAACTACGGTTCCAATAATGATTAAAAAGGGAAATTATGAACAGGTGAATTTAATTAAACGATAAACAATTACAGATGTTCTCATATACAAATATAATATGAAGTGATGGTGAACATTATGCCTCAAAATCCTCAATTTTTACATTACGCCATCTACATCAATCTATAAGCAAATCAGGCAGAGCAGGCTCCTCTGGCGCTGATTGTTCTAGACTGTTTTCATTCGTGTCATCTCCAAGCTCTCCCGAATCTGATGTATGGTCAAACTGTGCTACATCTTCCAGGTCCACCAGCTCCCCTACTTCTTCATCAATTGGTTCCATTGGTTCTCGTGAAGTCATCTGGAACATCTCTGTCTCGTTGATGTGTTTTGCTCCGACTTCTTGATCCTGATCTGGACAATCCCAGATTCCTGTGATCCTCATTTTGATGAAGTTAACTTGAGCAGGGTCCTTCTCCAATGCAACACAATTTCTAAACATCTTCAATGCACAAGCTGTCGTTGTACCTAATGGTCGCATGAACACAAACAAGTATATATGAGAAGTAACGTCTTAAACTTGATCGACAGTATTGAAATTAAATATATATATTATACCTGTGCCAGAGAACAAGTCTAGGACCCAATCATCTGGATTCGAGAAGAGCTCTATGAGGCGGTTGATCAATCTTTGAGGTTTTTGATAAGGGTTCACCATACTTTTATCCCCTGACACATGTCTTAATTTTTTGGTTACAGCTGGGCACATGATGTAGTTAACCACGTTACGCTCATTGACATGTGCTCTAGCCTTCTTCTTTGTAATTGAATCATAGTAGCCCACACAAAAATGTTCGACCGCACTAACCATTCGATCGCCAGGGCTACGTGTAATATTTGTTTTGATCCTATAGAGAAAGAAAATCAAGTATTAGAGGTGTAAATGTGTACATATAATAAGAAGTATTGTAATGAGTAAAAGCGAACTATAACGCACCAATGCATGTGTTTAGTGGCATGACAACAGGACTTCAAAGCTGTTGTGACTGACAGTGATTGCCCCATGCTATGAAATATGACTATCCTCCACAAGGGGGCCAATGTCAGTTCTGCGAAATCCTTTACCATTTTCTCGATCTGAGGGTACTTGAAAGGCACATCATCATATGTTGATCCCGCAATACGGAAACCATATGGTATGTCAGCTATCAGCAAAGTGTAGTGCCTTCTCGGTAACAGTTCGAGCATCTGGGATACTTCGCCATTGAAAACACTATAATGAAGCTGTTTGAAAGGATCGGACCTATGCAAAAAACTCTTTACAGTCTCCGAATCCTCGGGCAGTTCCATTTCCTTCCCTTTGGTCATTCTCTTCTCATATTTCGCACGTTCTAAGTGCATGATGAAGGCCGCTGGAATACCGTCATTATTGTCGTTGTTCTTTTTCGATTTTGATGGTTTCTGCAAGTGTCATTGTTGTTAGCAGGGAACATTAGTTTCTAACATATCAACATTCAAAAGACACATACCCATTCTCTAAATACAATAAAATATTCCTCCAATGCCTTGTAGGAAGAAGTTATCGGGCAGGCTTGTTCAACTTCTTCCCATGTCGGTAAACTCAGTTTTTGCATCATCAACTCCTGAATCTTCATGTATACCTTGTGACTGCACAATCAATATGAAATTAGAAATAAGATATTCAAAATAATTGAAGACTTTCATGAAAAGGTATACTATAAACACTTACTTTTGCAAGTCTGTTACCATCTCGTCCAAACTAAATTCCTTGGCGACCACTCGAGATAGCACGGATATTAACAATCTATCATCTTTGATACCTTGTAATGATCTCCAAGGTAAAAGTTTCATGTCCTCTGCTAACTCCTCGATTACCAAGTCGCTTTTTCCCTTGGTCTTTGATTTCATCTCAACTTGTGGATCAATTCTTCCCTTTTTTTATCTTTGCCCCTTGACTTCTTTCCGCTCCCACATAGAGAATATTTTGTCTTGGAGATCCCACACCTCTCCGGTCCGAAAAGCTAGTTGAAACCAAGAATCATATTTTCGGAGACCTTCGGATTTGGTACTCTCATCCACTGCAATCCCTACTTCCAATAAACACTGGCGTCGCAATCCAGGCCACAATCTTGGACCAAAACGATTCAAGGCATCCAGGTATTCATGATGAAAAAATCTTATCCTCTCTATACATGACATCTTTTGCCTATAATCGTTGTCATTGTTATGGTCCCATGCGAGCAGCTTCGCCTCCTCGTGAGTTAGTCCTGCGTATACATTCGGCGTACTTGAAGAACGGCGTGAGAGGATATTCTTTGACAAGCTGTCGTCGAGCTTCGGCCGAATGTGATCCTCCGATTACATAGTATGTGTAATCGTCTGCAGAGCTATACTTGAAATCTGCTACTGTTGGGCATTGTTCTTGATCAACCATTACCAAAAATGGCACCACAGTAGCGTGAGGATTGATTTTCATTTTGCTTTTCAGGTTTTGCACATGGACGGAGTGCGGCTCCCTAATTTCCAAGGGACGTCTTCTAGTCACGGGGTCAATGGGGGGCCTTTGGATAGAAGTAATGGGCAAATGAAATAGCTGGCCCCTGCGCACAAGTTTAGTCTTCACAATATTTTCTCTTATTTTATTTTGTTCTTACGTCAGGACACCAGAAGATAGTTGTCCGCCTGGAGCCACGACGTCGACTTGTTGGTCGTCTTCTTCTTCCACGAACTCTAATATTTCTTCTTCTTCTTCTTCGGGTCGTGGTCGTTTAGTATATTTCTTTTGAACAGGATTTGTCTTCCTAGACTTTTTCGGTGGAGTTTCTGCTTCACCGGTCATCATCTCTCCTGTCACGTACGGCCGAAGAGCTACCAACAAGTTATTTTTCGTTTGCAAGTCTTTACGCAAAGCCTTGGGATTGCAAGATTCGGGTACTAGGTTTCCCTCATCAAGTCGCAATCGCTTGTTGCCAACTGAGCTCGAGACGTCGATTAAAATACATGTAGAATCAATGTCTTCGTACTCTAGCTTGGTTACATGCCCGTAATTAAATGTTTTTCCAAGCTGAAGTTTCCCTTCCCCGTCCAATTTTGTCGTTATCAATAACAACACCCCATCCTCCTCGACATAAGAGAGACACCATTCAAGTTCGGGGTAATCCTTATATTTCACCTCAACCGTTTTCTCCTCTTGCGTACTACCTTTGTTGATTTTGGTAGTAGCCACAGATGACTTGGATCCTCCTTCCCCCGTTGAGTCAAATAAAATCTTTTTACTCGTGTCCTTGATGAAGGAGCCAGATTCTCGTTTTGTCGGAGATCGAATCTTCAATCTAAATGAAGGAACTTTTTGTCTGGGTTCACTGAAATTAAAAACGTTGGTGAAAACATAGAAACAACGTACAATTTTATCTAAATCACGTAAATTATCATTTAAATTACGTCAATTTTATGGTCCCATGCGATAGTTTTTTATCGCAAAAACAGCATTGTTTTCAACCAAAATCCGATGCAGTGCATCGGATTTGCGTTGAAAGGTAGGACCAAAATCCGATGCAGTGCATCGGATTTCGGTTGAAAGGTCCTGCCTTCAACCCAAATCCGATGCACTACATCGGATTTCGGTTGAAGGTCCTGCCTTTCAAAATTGCTTTCCAAGTTCGTTGTACAAAATAAAATAAAATTTCTATGTGTTGAGGAAAGGAATCTTTAAGGAATCTTTAGGAATCTTAAAAAATGTAAAGAATATTACTAACCTGACGATTTTCTTTCCCTTGTTCATGGTTCGTGCTGGAGGTAGTGCTGTCGACAATGTGCTTTTGAGTGCTCGAAAATTGGCCTGTGCTCTGAGCTCGATGGATTCTTTCACGTGATAATGAAAATGAAATTTCTAACCTCCTTATATAGAAGACTTTAGCATTCCTTTTAAAATAAAAAATAATTTTTAATTATTTGTTTTTTAGGAAAATTTCGGAAAATAATATAGTTAATCTAAGTGTTCGGGTAGTTATAGAGTTAGGCTTTAGCATTCCTTAATTTTCTCAAAAGAAGGTTTTAGAATACAGTTAGACTCCCTCAAATGTCTTCTTCTACAAGTAGAACATCTCTTTTTTCTATTGCCCCCTTTTCATTGTCAGACAACTCGTATTTCTCAATAGAAGAGTACGACCACAAAAAACATTCGCGGCTTAAACAGAAAAGTGTGGCTCCTAGTACTTCGAATTCTCTGTTTTCAATTGATCCTGTCGATGGCTCTCTTCATGCAAGCTTACAAGCGGACAATTCTTCATCGATAGATAACAATAGCATTACTAAACCTCTAGCATTTAAAAGAGTTCCTCGACAAGTTAGTGAAAAGAGATTTAATTTCTTATGTTCTGATCGTCAACTTCTATGCGACTTGAACAAATCGTGTTGTGCGAATCTCTGTCTATCAACTTATGGAAAGTCAAGGTTACGTGAAACACGACAAAAATACTTGTCGCTTAATGGGGAAGAGCAAGATACATTTCTTCTTACACATATGCAACTTAAATTGGATCACAAAGCAGGGCCTAATTCAACACAAGTTGAATATTTCCTTGGACTAAATACCAAGTGTTGTCGAGCAGCTTTTAAAATCACTCATAGCATTGGAAATATGCGGCTGCAACGAGTTCAAGAGCGACTTCTAAAGGGCTCCTATGTACAGTTCGATCAAAATGGTTCTGGATGTAAGGGTCAAATTGGGCAACAGGCAATTAGGTGGATGGAGGTATATTTTTCAAAACAGTGCGAAGTTATGCCAACGATAGGAAGACTTCATTTGTCAGATAACTTTACTCGAAGGGAAGTTTACCAATCGTACAAGGACGACATGTCTTCCGATGTTGAGCCTTACATACAGTACAGGCATTTTAATTGACTATGGAGGTTACAATTTAATAACGTGGTTATCCCACGAAAGGTGCGAATGGGAGTCTGCTCAATATGTGCGAGTTTAAAAAGTATGGCCAAGGGTGGAAAATCAGATGTAGAGATCAAGAATTACAAGAACCTGTTAAAAGAACATCGTGAAAGTCAGGCATTGGAATGTACTAAGGCTATGCATCACCGACAAAAAGCGTTTCAATCTCCCGAAAAGTATATGTGCATGATTATTGACGGCATGGATCAAAAGAAAACTTGTTTGCCGCATTTTCAAAGACTCCCCAAGGATATTGGAGATGAGTGTCTTGTGCAAATGCATCTAGTGGGTTGTTTGACATATTGTCAAACTATAAGACCGCAAGTGTTCTTAACTTATCCCAATATCCACAACGACCCTAATCTTACTATCACTGTCATGCACAGGGTATTGCAATCATGGTCAGGTATACTCCCGCCAGTTCTATATGTGCAACTAGACAACACAACAAGAGAGAATAAGAACTCAACTGTCTTTGGCTATCTAAGCATGCTAGTAGAGAGGGGCATATTTAAAAAGATAAAGGTTAACTTCTTGTTGGTTGGTCATACCCATGATCACATAGATCAAATGTTCAGTAGGTTCTCAAAGAAACTTGCTCGCTGTAATGCTTTCACACTTCCCATGCTATCCAAATTGATTAGTGAAGCATATACACCAAAGCCTGAAGTACAACACTTGGAAGAAGTATACGACTTTAAACGTTTCTGCATGGATAGTGACGGGACTAAAGGTAGGGTGCTTGCACCTCTTAATAATATAAGTTTCAACCATGTCTTCCTCATAAAACAAAGATCGGCCCACCTGAAGATGACGGTGTTGTTTGTGAAACAATACTCATCTAGTGCACAATGGGAGCCCCAAGAAGGTTGTAGGCTCCTTCTTCATATCCCAGATGAACCTCTACATGGTGCACAACAAATGCCATATGATGATCATAAAAATGTAGCACCAAATAGTACTATTGATGAACAAAGTGCATATTGGTTGAGATGTCTAGCATAGAAACAAAATAATATTGATCGGACTAAGAAGTATGTCGGTGATGAGGATGTTGAATGGTGGGAGATTTTCTTCACCCATCAACGCACCATTTTAGATAATTACATCGCCGGTTTATGGCCAATCCGTATCCCATTCACATGGAACATTGGGATGACATCAACGATATCGCAGACTCATCACCAACAATCGAATAATATGGAGCTTCATGATTTAGTTCGGCCACTGCAAAGAGATATTTATGTGGGACCAAGAAAGTCACGTACTGTTGAGGCAAGATGGCAAGGTAATTTGCAAGAACTACAAGTGGGAATGTTGGTTGCAACATTAGCAGGGGACGATACCTTGGGCCATCCATTTTGGATTGCAAAAATTATTGAATTAGTAAGGGATGAAGAAAGTAGTCAAACAAAGTCAATAGTAGTCCACTGGTATCAGACAAATTCACCTGATGCATTTACAGGAAAGTATTCTTTAGAGATGGTTAAGGATGTCGGATGTTCAAGCAGAAAGAGAAGAAGAAAGAATATACCGAGCACGGCTACTCTCGCACTAGACCGTGTTGACATACTAGTATATGACTTCTCATTGACAAAATCAGGTCATCTAAGACAAGCAACTATCAAGATAATAAAGGAGAAAATCCCAAACATGGTGTCAAACGAAATACAGAGAATAACCAGAAGCAATTCTCATAACCACAAAGATGTTGGGTTGGAATTGGATGAGGATAATGCTTTGATTGCCACTGATGATGAGGATGAGACGTCAGAATGCTCTTCTAGTCCATCAGACATGTCTTAATATATTGGTTTGGTTCAAGCTAGGGATTGTTTTACTACATGATCGGAAACTTTGTAAATTTGTTTTGGATGTAAACTCACGAATATGTATAATTGTAACTGGTAGACATGTTGTACATTATTTTGTAATTTTGGTGATGTATTTTTGGAGGCATTTTACTTATGCCTCAAAGTGGTAGTCATGTTGAAATTCAATATATTTTGCCACCTTTTCTGAAAAGCTTTACGCATGCGTCGTGTCTTTTTGAAAACTGTGTGCTTTTGTGCCCTTTTTCGACGTAGTGTTCTCATAATGCGACATATTACCTGTTTCAAATGACCCAGTGTTGTGGCATCTTTTATTGATTTATCCATCCATTTTATTTTAAATTCTCGGATTTCTTTAGTACGTAATTTTTTTGTTTTACCATTGAGAATTCTTTCTGGTACATGTGGTTTAGAAGATAATTCTTCAGAAGTAACCAGAGTTTCAGTTGTAACTGTATTGTCGCCAGAACCTAGAAGTTCTTTTAGACGACTCACATGAAAAACTAGATGAATTTCCACACCATCGGGAAGAGCGAGATGATAGGCTAATGACCCAATGCATTTGAGGACTGCAAAAGCTCCACAAAACCATGGGGCTAACTTAGCGCACTTACCCTTAGACAATGTCTTAGAATTGTGAGGTACACGTAAAAATACCTTCTGTCCAAGGTTGAATACAGGAGGTTGCCTATGATGATCGGCATAAAAATACGCTCTATCTTGAGCTGTTTTTATATTATCTCATGCAATATGCAACATATCTTGCATATCCCGAAGAAAGTTTTGCGTACTTCGCAACTCATCATGATGTATATTAACATCAATCGGGGCTTGTGGCTGAAAACCATACATCAACATAAAAGGACTATATCCCGTCGATGTATGCTTGGAGTTGTTATAAGAAAACTCCAAATTTGGGAGATAACGTTCCCATTTTGTTGGTTTTGTACCAACATATGCTCGAAGCATGTCCTCAATAATTTCATTTACTCGTTCTGTCTGTCATGCTCAATGTAGTTTCTAACTTCTTAAAGACTTGCATCCAGAAGTCACTAGTAAACTTTGGATCTCGATAACTCACGACATCCATCGGTAACCCATAAAAACAAAATAACTCGTCAACGAATTGGTAAACCAATTCAGGAGCTGTTACCGTGGTTTTCGTAGCAATAAATCTGACCAATTTAGTTAGTCTGTCAACCACAACCCAGATAGCATCATGGCCTTTTTGGGTGCGAGGAAGGCTAACAATAAAATCCATGGATATACTTTCCCACTTATTATTGGGAATGTCCAACGGATGTAAAAGTCTTGCGGCTTTAAGTCGATCGGCTTTGTTAACCTAACATTGGTGACATTTTGTCACATAGCTATGTATGTCATGACGCATCTTAGGCCAATAAAATTGAGTGGAGATGAGAACGAGTGTACGATGTATTCCAGGGTGCCCCCAAAGGGTGCATCATGGCATTAAAAAAGAATTCTCTTTTTTACCTCAGGCAAATCTGGAACACAAACCTTCCCATTACGGTAGAGCGGATTGTTAGCAATGTGGAAGTATTCCTTCGAGGATGTGGTGGTGTCTGATCCAGACTCAACTCTTGCCCAGTATTTCGCAAAATAGTTGTCATCACGATACTTTCCTCGAAGGTGATCATAAAGATGTGATGTTATTTCATTGAAGCTAAGCATGTTAACTTCACGGATGCGACTTAGTGCATCAGTGACAGTGTTGATGGAACCTTTACGATATCGTATGGAAAAATCAGATGAGATCAGCCCATCGTGCCTTACAACCTTTCAGGTCTTGTTGGTCACAAAAATATTTCAAGAACTTCTGGTCCGTAGTTACCACAAAATGATTTCCATAAAGATAATGGCGCCATGTTTTGAGCGCATGTATAACTACAAATAACTCCTTTTCTTGAACGGTATACCGAAATTGAGCAGAATCAAGTTTCTTACTCTCTAATGTTATTGGTTTACCATCTTGATATAAGACAGCACCTATAGCATAATCGCTTGCATCGGTTTCAACCTCAAAAGGTTTTGAAGGATCGGGTAAAAGAAGTGAAGGAGCCTTGCACACCAGGTCCTTGAGTTTCTTAAAGGCGAGGTCTAGTGTAGCATTCCAGACAATAGGTTTTGTAGACTTACACATTTGACCTTTTAGAAGATCAGTAAACGGCGTTGTCAATTGGGAGTAATTACGAAGGGATTTTCGCAAAAACCCAACAAAACCAAGGAATGATTGAACTTCTCGAATATTCCGAAGAGTGGGCCAAAGCTTGATTTTCTCGATGCGAGAAGAATCAATTTCAACTCCTCGTTTGGTTATGAGATGTCCAAGCTAATTAATTGATTTCTTGAAGAACTCACATTTTGAGATCTTCGCATAAAACTGTTTGTCACGCAATGTTTGTAAAACAAAGCAGACATGTTTAGCATGTTCTTGTAATGTACGGCTATAAACTAAAATATCATCCAAGAAAATAACGACAAATTTTCCAAGTTGTTCTTGGAAAGTGTCATTCATTTCTTGTTGAAATGTAGCCAGAGCATTGGTCAAACCAAAAGGCATAACCAAAAACTCATAATGGCCATAGCGCATACAAAATGTCGTTTTAGGAACATCGTCCTCACTTATACGAATTTGATGGTAGCCAGTACGGAGATCAAGTTTCGTAAAATACCGAGCTCCCTGGAGACGGTCAATTAGATCGTTAGCCCGGGCCAATGGATACGAATTCTTGATCGTCACTTTATTCAAACGTCGGTAATTAATACACATACGCCATGTGCCCTCTTTCTTTTTAACCAAGAGAACTAGTGCACCCCATGGAGATTTACTATAATGTATATAACCCATTCGTAAATAGTCCTTGAGTTGCTTAAATACCTCATCCTCTTTGGATCGACTTAAGCGATAAGGAGGTATACTTATTGGTGCAACGCCAAGTACAATATCTATACGATGGTCTATATTATGTTTAGGAGGCAACCCATCTGGTAGTTCACTCGGAAAAACATCACGAAAATCATTTAAGATTTCATTAAGTTGTTGTTGTTCAAAATATGTTAATTGAACCAAGACATTATCGATATTGTAAACGTGAATGTTCGGATCAAGTACACAATAAAATAGAGTAGAACAAGACAACTCAAATATTGATGGAGAGGAAACAACCGAGAGGAATTGCTTTTTTACACATTGAATAAAATGAGTACAATCATTCAGTACAAATGTTCTTGAATGATGAACCCAATCAATAGATAAAGAAGAGTTTTTATTATAGAACCATGGATAACCCAGTATTACATCAGTGGTACAAAGATTCATTACATGGAAGTCTACTTCCTCTATATAAGTATCAATAGAAATTCGTAATGAATGAATCGCCATGTTGATGTATTGTACTCTTCCATCAGCCAAGTGCACCGTATAGGTGTGATCACTTACGGTGGGTTGGATTCCCCATATCTGAACCAAACGATCATTCACAAAGTTGTGTGAGCTTCCCGAATCAAACAAAAATTGTACGGGAGATCCATTGATATACTCGTTTGCACGTAGTAAATCATTGGGACCCAATACATAGTGAAGGAAAGAACATTGACAATTACTTAAATGATGTGTATAGACCTAGTAAAGGACATTAGGAATATGACCTTTATGGTCTGCAGCTTTAGCTTTGCTATTGTGCTCTTTCCGTTGGAGCTTTCGACATTGCTCTTTTGTATGACCCTTCTTTTTGCAGAATACGCAAAAATGATGTTGTCGCTTACAATCGCAATCCATGAATTCGTTGGGTGTCTTGCATTTCCTAGCGAAATCAGTTCTTGCTAGTATCCATGACCGTTGAATAGGAACATTAAACTGAAAGCCCAAATGAAATGAGCGACTGCTTAGTCCCGAGCGCTTCGTTGAGTTTGTTGTGTTCTTCTTCGAAGTGCGTTGATAGTGAAGAACTATTTCAACGGCCTCTTCGAAGGATTTTGGATCCTTATCGTGCTCTATCCAGTGATAGTTCAAATTGGGGATGCCAGTGACAAAACAAGTTATTAACCAATTGTCCCCTTCTAGACCCAATATTTGGATTTGGGTTCTAGCATGGTGGACATAGTTTTCTAGCGAAGAAAATTTCCAGCTAGAGAGGTTTGTTAAAGCTTGAGTTGCCTAGGTTCGAGAGGGAGGTTGCAGAAATTGGCCCTTAAAAACTATGACAAAATTTGTACAGGTATCGGGCAATTTCCCCAAAGTTCAGAGCCCACGCCACCAGGCGGCGGCCTTACCCCCTAGTTCTCAGCCGACATATGCAATCTTCGTACTATCTGGCGTGGGATAGACCTCAAAATGAGACTCCCATCTGCCCAGCCACGTGCAAATTGCTTCTTCGGTTCTTTCCTTTTTTTCTCCGGTAAATGGCTTAACGACAAACGATGGTTCACCTTGTCGCTCATCAGGTCTATTAGTCTCACGTTGTAAACTAATGACACGTGCCTCGAGAGCACTTTGAGATTGCCAAAGTTCGGTCATCTATTGAGCGGTGAAACTAAGGTATTGGCTTATTTGTGAAAAATACATCTCAATGGACATTTGTCTAGGAGGATTTTCTTGAGTTCCTTCCACTTGAGCGGATGACATCGGGTCGTTATTTTGACCCATGGAATGATTATTTCTGGCAAAGAAATAGGATAAGGTTAGACAAATAGTCATAACATCATGTCGTGATGTAAACATATTATGGGCAAACATTAATCGATATCATGATCTCACGTCAATACCCCTCTAGACGTTGAGATGAGGTTGAAGATCAGGTTACTATGGTAACACAAAGGTGTTTTAAAAACCATGGGGGTAACAAATTAATGTCTTTCCCTAATCTCTATATCGATTTTTTCATGGCGGCTCCCCGAGGCTCAGCCATGTATGTACGCATCATGAATAGTTTATACACGGAAAAAATGTTAACAATAAACTATGTTTTGGTGCCCACATATGTGGTTTCGGCTCTTTAAGTCCTATTATGAGGACCCCGAAGTGCACTTAGACCTCAAGTCTAAACATGTGTTATAGTCATATGTATCAACGATGTTCTACGGTCTTGGTCATATTTGAACTCGAGACCTCGAGAACAAATGCATTAAACACTTGAGCTAACCAAATAGGTTGCTCTTATTCCCCCCTCATTTACACAAACTATGTTGGTACGTTACCTAACCTCAAGTCTCATAATTACGATGGCATACGCCAAAGTGAAACCTAATGGTCAAGCCAAATGAGCCCTCTTTTCGTAGTAGGTCCACGTGGCCCATCACATGGTTACGTCATTACGAATGCCTTTCGTAAGAATGATCTCATGGTGGCATCGTATCCATGTAATGAGGGAGGGATGTTGGATATGTGTGTCCTAGGAGCGACCTCACATGAAGTGGGTCAAGCCCTATGTTCTCACCATCATCGTGGCTATGAGCATTTTGTTATGTAACGAAATCGAAGTGACAAACAGGGATATCAACAAAAAAATTGTTGAAAAAAGGATGGTGACTACGCCATTCTCACAAAAACGTGAGGATGGCCACCAAGATCCTTTCCCCGAAAAGGACAACATTCGATATAGAAATTACGTTATAACTAACATACACATATGTATATTTATCACACATACATGATCAAATACGTATACACGTGACCACATATGCGTATATTAAGAAAAATCACAACATCAAATAGCCAACATACGATGAAATCGAGACACGTAATCGAGGCATATAGCCTCTACGCACACAAAACATCCAATAATAAGGGTTAATCATAATACGCAATTGAGGTATTGACCTCTTACGCATACGACACCAAACGCATATCATTTACAAAAAATCGAGGTATTGACCTCATACGCATACGTAACATATGTATGTGAACGTAATACGCAATTGAGGTATTAACCTCGTACGCATACAACACTAATCACATATTAAATATATGTCAAATGAGGTATTGACCTCATACACATGTGAACGTTTTATACAACCAATTAATTACCACTACAGCATCATTGAATCAATGAATAAATAAATAAACCATATTGACCATATACATGATTAGAAGGGAGAAGAAAAAATAGAAAACAAAACAAGAAAGATTACCGAAGTTCCTTTGTTGATTGTTGTTTGGAACAAGGTTGACTGCACGTTGATCGATCACCATCCATCAAGAAGACAAAACCAACAAAAGAAACATTAGAACATGAGCTCTGATACCAACTATTAGAGATATGATCTAATGTAAGCGTATGATAAGGAGAAAATAATGATAGATAGATAGAAAGGAGAGAGAAAAAGAAGGGTATCGATCCACCCGACCACCCCCGAGCGAAGGGATCGAGACGGACTCGAGCCTCGATCGGCGTACCATACCACCGTCGTGGTGTCGATTCGTACCTAGTGTTGGCGCGCACTTGGCCTAATGGGTTGTCTCAATCCCGAGGATTAAAAGTAATCCTCCCCTTCTTTACACTCTCGTTTAACCCTCACACTTATCCACGTGGCTAGAATACTACGGTAAATTCTCACCACGGGATATTATATGGTCATGCCCATAACATATATGGTCCATCATTATGCCTTCGCGATGAAGGTAACGGCCGAACAAGAGCCCGAGAGCTCTATCGAAGCAACTCATGACCCATGATGGGTGAAAGCAGTCAACCCAAGCCTTCGTCATAGGCTTGATGGGGAGGAACTGAAATTCCCACAAAAATACCGACGTCGAAAGCCGAACAGAAGCCGACATCGAAAGCCGGACAACGCCAAAAGCAAAACCAGATGTTGGACGCCTCACACTTGAGCTTGAGGGGGCGTGTTGAGATATCAAGCTCAACTAGATTTAGTTAGTTAGTCAACACACATAACTTAGTAGTTACCTAGATAGAATCTAGTGTGTTGACCTTAAAGCCTTAAGTAGGATTTTGTACTTGAGTGGGATACATTGTACATCCTCCACTCCCATGATCATTTAATATAGGACTTACACCTTTGTACCTATATTCTACTACACATTTGCACATGAGATGTATATATACCTCAATGTGGGTATTTTTATATTTGATGATGCTTTTTAATATACACTCTCGTTAATCATCCTCCATTTATATTATTGTTCATAAGTGTAACTTCCTCTCTCTCTTCCTCTCACACAGATACACACATATCACATAATCTTCTGTTGCTTAACTTAATCACATAGTTAGGTACTAATTAACCCTTGCTTAATTACCTAATTCTTGACATTTCTTTATTCCTGATAATTAATGCAGGTTGCCTCTTCTCCTAGGGATCAACAATATGGGGGTTCTCCATTCTAGTCTCTTGTTGTATGAGGCAAATTTTGCTTCAGAGGCTATGACAATCATCAACAAGCATCTAATTTCTCTCTCCCCTTTTCGGCAACCTCACAAGCAAATGCGTGTATCCCATGTATGGACACAGTATCTACAGTCACATTATGGATCTTATGGAAGTATCATTGTAAAAGATTATATATTGCTCTTATGGAAGTATCCATAATTCCTCTTCTCTCAGATATATTGCCTAAATTATGGGAGAGATTATTAGCGGTAGTGCGTGGGCAATATATCAATATGACAGGCTCTTCGGAGGTTGTTCTTAAGAAAAGGAAAAATTTACTACAATTATGGAGGAAGTTGCTTTTGTTCACAGTCTCCTCTCAAGGACCGATCTGGAAATATCATCACCCTTGGTCCTTACCCTGACCATCTCTTTTGTATATAACATTCTCCGATTGTACATTTTGTAGCATTCCAGTGATTTTCTCAATACTAATGAAGGAAATCTTTTGGAAATAATAATAATAATCTCCTTCGTGACCTTTGCAATCCAAACTCGGCAAAGTAATCACAAAGGTAGAAAACCAACAAAAGGTGATGAGCTCTATGAAAAACAAATCGTAAACTATCTAAGTTGCGGGGTTGATTTAAGAATAATGGTCAAGTTTGCATGTCATACATGTATTGATTCTTTTAGTTCAAGTACAAAAATTCTCTTTGAAGGTTTGAAGTCTTGTGACAAATCTTCAAATAACGTGTTATAGCTACTTTTACATCATGACTACTGCTCACCACCTTGTCGATCATTATACATCTTGAAAAGATTCCTAAGAGATGTTGAAATTGATGGACTTAAAACATTTTGTTTCATTGATTTACCAACATTTAAATTAGCCCATGTTAAAAAGTTATTGTGTGTAAGCTCTTTCAAATTCCATTGAAACTAGTCCATATTTTGGAAAGTGCAACCAAATTCCATGAGAATATCAAAGATTGGATCCATAATACACCGTAAGAAAGAACATAACTTCTCATATTTTTGTCCTCAAAGTAATTGTTCACAATCATGGCATGTCACGTATGATGATGCTCTATGATGGCTTTTCCCTCATAATTCTATAGAAAAAATGAACAAGAACTAAAAGGTTTTGCTCCAAAGAAATTTCTTTTGAGGATATTCTTGGAATATAATGATGGGGTTAGAGATAGGAAAAACAAACCAATGTTTCAAAAACTTTCCTTTAGGACTCATCCATTATGAATGTGGCTTTTGAACTATGAAGCTTGTCATTGGTCGAACATCATTTGTCAAGAAGCAATAATATCATCTAGAGTCCAGTCTATTCCGCAAAATATATAAATTGTCTTATTTGTTCTAGACAATGACAATATAAGAGGAAATGAAATAGTAACGTGTCTTAACTTTCATGGAATTTTCAAGCAAAGTTAATGCCACGAGCTAATCTTGAGTTTTTTATAGACATTATGTGTAAGTTTATAAAAGATGTCAATAAAAAGAACGAGTCAAGGACAATGGAGCCATGAGGCATTTTTTAGCTAGACATTAAATAAGAGTAGTTACAGACTTAAACACGAGGGTTCGAGTAAATGCATGTCTTATCAACATTTTATAATGTTTGGAAAATTGAATGAACTAGTGTAATGCATGAACTTGTATAACCACCAAAGCAAATTTGTAATTACTTCATGGTCCATGTATTGAATTGTATACTGACATAGACCATACAATCGAACTTTTATAGAGTAGAGAGAGACAAGAAACCATTAATGTGTATTACTTTCAATTGAATGCAATAATGATGGGATATGTGAAAGATATAACATCGCGTCTACATCTTAGCTTTAATTATCAATCCTTTATTAAAAGGAGAACTAGATGCACTTTTTTATAAAAGGAAACGGTGCTAGAATACATTTAATGAAGAGATATTGTGGGTTTACAAAAGAGGCCGTGATGACCGGTCTTATGAGGGGAAAATGATATGCAATAGTGTGCACCACAAGGTACCAACTAAGTGGAAGCAAACTTAAGAAAGACTCCACTGACATAGGGAGGATGCCAATGAACCTCATAGGAAGTTTCACGCATTTGTTTTCGGGTTTGAAACTATTTAGTAAGATGATATCATGTCAAGTTAATGACCATAGCATATCACTTCGTCTAGTAAGGGCTAGGGTGTGGTTGGGTTAAGGACCAAGGTGTTCAACTCACAAAGGTCCCTATGTTCAATATCTATTGAGGGGCGCCCCACATGTTGGTGTATGGATGTTGATGAATATGCACAAAACTACGTTTTTTGCATCTAGTAACAATTAATCAACTAATGCTTCACCATCCATCATGTATATTCGAATGATCGTTATTGGTAATGGGTCTAGCTTCATCAACAATAGAGAATGCAACCTTGCGCATGACACATGAGAGAATGATTGAAGTGTATCAGCGTTGACATATATGTTGTGACATGGTCTTCTTCGGGCTCAACTGTACAAGTGGGATGTGAAGGTTGTGTATGGCTTTGCCAATACTTCATAATATTAATCACGTACATTAACGAAGAGCATGATAATGGCCCATTCCTCTCATTCAAGTTTCAAACGACTAAGTAGCTAGGCATTACATTTTTTGGGAAGTAAAAGTAAAAAGGCAAATAAATAAGGGATCAATGAGGGTGTTAGTATGTAACGCTTCAAGCAAAAAGTAAGGGAATTAGAAAGAGGATATGTAGAGCAAACTAGTGAAAGTTTATTTGAGCTGAAACATGGCTTATAGTTATGCCTAAGAAAACAAAATTGGCTAATATTTCATGCAAAGAGTCTACCCTATCAAGGTGCAACAATAAATAAGAGGAGTTCCTTAGGCACCTCCTCTTGAGTGATGCTTAACGAGATTTCCACCACCACTTACCTGCCTTTGGAACACTAGTAAAGCTAGTAATGTTTCAAGTGTCAAGATGTTCGATATTGGGTGAAGAGAATTGTGTTCCCACTAACCCACCCTTGGAATAGAGTTAAACCTAGTGACGCTCAAAGTTTTTAGAGATCTGGAATACAATGCTTAAAAAGAACAAATTGGTCATAGTAAAAATAAATAAACAAATTGACAATGTATTAAGCATTATATCATACATGTGCGAAAGAAGACCCAATAGTCATGGGCAATATACATGAAGGGGATTTCAATTTTGTTTGGAATTAGTTAGAATTGTGTTAACTGAGTTTCAATTCCTATTAAAAACTTACTCTTCACTTGAAGTGGGTTATTTATATTTACGCATTGATCTAGATGCTAAAATGTTTCGAGTCACTTTTGATTAAGTCATTGAATGTACATGCAATGTAATGTAGGAATACATTAAATTGTTAGAGTATATAATATAATGTAATTAAAATTAAGGTACAACTCCTTGGATTGAAGACGGATAGGTTACTAGCCCATCAACCAATGATTTAATCCCCTCTTTGACAATGATAAAAGGAGGTTTGATCATGCTTTCCTCACATTGAAGATATTCTCCTTAAAAAAAATGCCAGTAAGTCTATTAAGAAGTGTAGAATCTAAGGATTCAATCAATTTTAATTTCTTACATCTAAGGACGTGAAATTGATCCATCAAGTGCATGCATGCAATTATGTCACACTTTTCGTCATATCTCTAAGGAGACTCATTTGATGCGAGTTATGTTCGTAACAACGACACATGCATGGTATAAAGTTTGTATAATTTATCCAGAAATGTACACGCGCACGCATTCATGTTTTGCCTTCGAGGGCATGGAAACATGCGCGTCGAATTAGAAGCTCCGCAGTTTAAATGACCCACTTACCCCAGTAGGTGAAGGGAGAAAGAAGCAAACAAGGAAACTAAATTTCCCACACCTAGAGAGCCCAACAAAGTTAGTACTGATCATGGTGGGGGAGGTGGGTAATGAATGAACATCTCTCGAATATGAAGAAATGAGCTTCCGACCGATGAGGCGAGATATATACCGAAAACGTAACCCCAATCCAAGTTTATATCCACTTGCCGACATCAATCATACGTACATACATACATACACAAACACACATACATATACATACATACATACATACATTGATATACATATACGGACATACATTGCATACATATACATACATATGTACATAAACATACTGGCATACATACATACATACATACATACATACATACATACAAAAGGAATATTCACAAGCTAAGGCACTTACTACATCAACTTAAGCTAAAGCAAAAAAAAGAAAAGAGTGTGTACAACTCTCTCTTGTTTGATGTACGTATCTCTCATTTCAGATGGCCCATTTACTCTGGTCTAATATATCTATCTTTCTTTCTATCTATCAATCCATCCATCCATCCATCTGAATCTGTATTATGTAAAAGAAACAGAAGAATTCCTCCATTGATTTTCTGTCACTAGTAGAAAGATGTTAGGCGACTTTAAAGGAGGAACTTTACTCCTCTTGGCGGCTTTCATACACAAGGGTATTTTATTCTTCGGTAGGACATTGGTCCACAAGGATTGATCGATAATATCTACACAGTGTTAGCCCACAGAAACAGGGTATTATGACAGTTCCATTGAAAAAACGCTTCCCATTTTGTCTTGATTTCGACATATTATGACTCCAGGATGAGATTTTAAGGCCTCCATCATATTATGTTTTAATGCGTAGTAGGATTTACTCATACTGACATTTGTGCTCTTCCACAAACTACATAAATTTGGTCACGAGACAAGCTCTCGAAAATCAGGATTAAACAAATAATTAACCAACCTTGAGCAATAAGAATTACGAGCATTTTGATTACGAAGGATAAGTTGATTACTGCTTTCTTCTCTCAAATTCAAAATATAAATCCCCATTGCACTCATCCGGAGAGATTAGGGGCACTGACCGCAACTCCTATTCTTTAGTGTCAATAAGAATGCAAAGGCAGTTTCAATGAATGGAATGGCTCATAACCAAACGTCCAATCAATCAATATTATTAAGCAAATTAAGTTAATCGATTATTTGGTCAATGGAGTGGAGGATTTGGGTTTTACTTTAAATCTCTCCATTAATCAATCCATTGATTTTTGGGGAACAGCCATTTGTTCTTTGTGGTACCAAGTCCAACATCATCATAAATGGTGATGGTGGCAATTTACTTACCAATGGAGAAAGAAATCATAAAGAAGGCCTCTGGATTAATGGCAAAAAAAATGTACAAAACGATGAGTGATTATCATCATTATAGAAAAGAAACAAGTGGAAATGTAAATTTTTTGGATCCTTCCATATGATTGATCCAAAAGCTTACCATATGGTTCTTCATTAATTACAAGAATGCGGATGTGGATTCATGTATCTATCTAGCTTATGTGGAACCTTAGCCTCCAAGTTAATACTATGATCAAGATCATTGTTGCTCTGCATGATAGCATTGTGAAGAGAGGATCCACATTTGGGGCATTTGGGATTTGAACTCATGGACAGCATCACAAACATCAAGCAATGGGGGCACCCAAGGGTAATCATGGGTCCATCATAACTGCTAGATTCATGATGATTATTATTGTGACTAATCGGCGTGGCATCATTAATCCTCTGATTTTGATGAGGGAATAGAAGCTGGACAAGATTCTGCTCACAAGGATAGTGGTTAAGTCCATGGCTAGGTGGTCTTTCTCTATCAAGGCGGGACTGCGAATTGTCAAGTGATCTTGCGGAAGAGGTTGTGGTGCTTGGTCTTCGGCCAAGCCCGAGGGAGAGATCCAAATTGCAGAGATTAGGGTTAGGGTGAGTGTCGGCGACGACTTCATCGGGCGCATGGTGGGTCTTCTTCTGAGGGGCCGACAGAAGGTCACCGATTGGTGGGGTAGGTTTGATGAGTATGGGATATGTGGTGGTAGATGCAGAGGCAGAGGCTGTGCCTGCAATGGTGGGTTCAATGGTTAGATCAGAGGAGGATGGAGAGTTTGGCCAATTCATGGTGGTATTATGGTGGTTTAGGGTTTTGGCACTTGGTACAGCTGCTTGTGGTGTGGTAGCACCATTACTGGTTAGATGGCTTCTTGGATCAATGGAGGTCTGAAAGCCTGTGCTTCTGTTAAGATAGTACATGCTCCCAGTCTGCAATTTGCATGTCCATACACAGAATGAATCAAACCATTGAAACCCACAACAATCTAAGCATAAAACCCTAAAAAAACACACACCCCCCAAAAAAAAGAAACAGCACAATCATATCGCATATTCATAAGCCATATTTAGATGAAGAACAAGAAACACATGATACCAATGAGAAGGAAAGCTAGGGTTTTGATGGAGATCAAAACCTAAGTAGCTCTATGATTCCCTCCACAGAGACGGTGATAGTGATGACACAGACAGACATAGACATATATGTATATATACATATATACAGACATATAAGTATACATACATATATACAGACATATATGTATACATACATATATACAGACATATATATATATATGGACCATGGTGGATGTATAATGGGAAAATATTGAACAGGTTTGGATGAGATTAGCGTGAACTGTGACTGACCTCCAAATCCAAGCATTTCTCCCATCCAGGTGGCAGGGGAAGGGATGAAGTATCTGAGTGTTCAAACTCGAAGCTATCATCGCCATATCCATCCTTAATCACTTTCTCTGCATGATCACGATGGTGCTGGTGATCAAACTGATGATGATGATGATGATGATGATCGTGATGGGCCTCCTCTGCCTTTGCGTATTGAAGCTTCCCTCCATCCAGGAGATTCAGAGTCATAGGCCTGACGCTCGGATCATAACGATTCCAAGAGGTGGGCGATGATCGCTTCTCGAAGGATGGGAGCGAGTGATTAGGGTCACGGTTAGGGTAAGCGTTAGGGTAAGGGTTAGGGTTAGGGTTAGGGTTAGGGTAAGGATTAGGGTTAGGGTTAGGGTTAGGGTTGGAAGAGCCGGTGGAGCGAGAGAAACCCATCATGAGCTGGAGGATGGATTGTTGTTCATCATCATCCCAGTAGAGCTTGCGTTTCTTGGATTGCAGAGGGGCTGCCATAGCCATATAAGCAGGGAAAACAAAAAAAAAAACACAGAGAGAGAGAGAGAGGAGGAGGAGGAGGTTGAATGAATGAATGAATAATAGAATGTGATTTTGATGGAAGGGAAGAGGGAAGGAAGTGCTTCTGAGATTTTACGGTTTTTTGCAGTGTATGTATGTGTGGAATTTATGTGCTTCTGGTATTTAATACATACATACGTATGTATGTGTTATACACACACGTATATGTATACGTATATACATACCGTATGACAGAGAGAGAGAGAGAGAGAGCATTAATGTTGCATAATACATACTACTTGGGCACACTCTCTCTCTCTCTCTCTCTCTACTCTGTTTCGATCATTCATTGTTCATGTAACACTTTGCATTCCACATTAATTAACTTGAAGGAAAGAAGGGGGGGGGACTCGGGAGCATTCTCTCTCTCTCTCTCTCTCTCTCTCTCTCTCTCTCTAGCTAGATAGATATAGCTAATAATAGCTAGCAGCTACCTTTTGCTTGCTTGCTTGTTTGCTTCTTGTTTTATGTAGGCTGTAGCAAAAGCATGATGTCACTCGTTTACTTATTATATGAGCTTTTCATGCATACATCCCCCAAGATCCATCCACATGCACATGCATGGCATCCCATCCCATCCCACCATGATACACACACACACACACACATACATCCCATGATCCATCCACATCCACATGCATGCCATGCCATCCCATCCCATCCCATCCCATCCCATCCATGCCACTAAGCTTGCATCAATTTTATTTATGTTCTTTTTAAGAACACCCCACCATTTATGAGCTCTAGCCTAGCTGCTATGCTATATATTATATATGTGCATTCATTCAGTTATTTTAGTTATGTGTAAATACACCTCTCTCATTTATTTCTCTAATTGTCTCTCTTTTAAGAGCAATAATATACACACACATGTTTGATGGCTAGCATATATGCCCATTCATTAGCCATGGGCCATCACTCATTCATGGCCGATACATACCACATACCATATATTACACACTTCCTTCCTAGCCCCGCATTTAATACTCCTTAGCTAGCCCCCCCACATACACATACATACATATATGTATGTATATTACCACATTTAGCAGTACTAAGTGTAGGCCTTTTATTTGCTAGTATCCATGAATTAGGCAAGGCTCATCAATGTTTGGAAGGTAGAAAAAAACTCTCTTGCCCATCAGCACTTTATGTAAAGGAGAGTAGGAGAGTTGGGCACTTTGATGACACATCCCCCCCCCCCCCCCAAATTAATGTGGTGCCAAACATTTTCGTATGTATGCTAGCGTAGACATTCGACAAACAACTGACAGTTATATCATTTTGTGATGCGTTGACAAGTAGTGCACTTGGAAGTTGGAAGTGTAGAGCAAGGGAGTGGAACGTGTAGGAATGGAAATGCCAGTGGGAAGGAGGAGGGTGGCCATTCCCTAGGTCAAGAGATGAGTATTAACCAAGACCCTACTTCAAACACCTAGGAATGAACTATCTATATCACCCTTAGCTATTTACTTCCATTATCATTAACGAGAGGCCTCACCTGTCGATAAACTTGAAAGTCAACCTCACGACGGGAGCTATCTTTAATGACCTCATCACACGTCAACATGAACAATATATCACATGGTGAAATGTGATTGATGAACTTCCATGACAAATCGATAGTGCACATTCATTACATTCATCAAATGCGCCTTTACTCAACATTATCACATTGAAGCCATTTAATTTGATCTTTTTCGTAATCACGTATGAGCACTTCACGAAGGAAGAAATCTCATTGGTGCACATCAATTCACATAGAACAATACCAAGTTTACTCTCTTGAATCTCCCTTTACCTCATGATGTATGTTTCCTTTCTCTCTCTACACACACACAATCAACCAGTTAAAACAGAAGGTGGTCATTGTTTCCAACCCAAGTGCCTCCTATCCATGATTTGGGTGTGAAAATATTATTCCTACCTCTTTATGTGAATGGATCCTTTGAGATGATACTTCTTATTTGACCCCCATTTTTTTCTCCTCTTCTTTGTTGTCGTGTTAAAGCAGGAGTCTTCTAGGAGGTTAAAAACTTCTTCGTTGCATTTATTTGAGAACCCTTTTTTTAAATCGGATGGACATATATTCATTGCATAATTGGATATCAATATGTTATTCTTATTCAACTTGTAGCTAGCAAAGTGAGGATTTTTCATGCATGGCACACCTACGAACCTCTAATTGTATTGAACGCGTGTTACTAGAAACAAATTTGACAAGAGGCAAATGTAGGTAGGATCATTTAAAACACATGGAAGATGATGGCTAATAGGGTTTGTTTATCAATCAATATAGAAAGGTTCACATGTGCACAACTATGGAAGATCTTCAATTCTAGTTGATATTTCAACATTCTAGTGTGTCACATTTCAAAAGCTTATTACGTTAATTACGGTGGATCTTGTCGTGTTTCTCCCCTCAATATATTGAGAGTCAACTATAACGATGATAGTATAAGAGCCCGAAATTTTAAGACACCAAACTTTTAACTGAAATAAATAAAGTACCTTCCTAAGTTGAGATTTTGTTTTCCATCAACAAAACAAACTCGCCGACATATCAGTTCTACAATAGGATCCCGAGACTTGAAAATTATTGCTTTATCTAATCAAAGATGAAATTTATAAGTCTTTGGGTGTCATGTCAAAATGCCAAAGGAGTATTGCTCTTCACCAATTTTTATTAATAGAAAAAGGTTTAATGGTGACACAATCAACATTTGGCATTGTGTAGGACTTCTTAATAATAATAATAATAATCACACTTATGAAATGATGGCTTGGGCCCTTGGGGGTCTGATTATAGTCAACCCTCTTAAATTATTAAGCTTCTAATCGAACAACGAGAAATATGTAGTGAATGAATGCCAAGCGTAGAGAATGATGAAGCTTGGGCATCTATCCAAATTATTGCTGAAAAGTCTTGTAATTCAGCTAGTCTTAGCATGGGGGGTTCTGATTTTAAGAAAAGTTGTGTTCCAACTCTTCTTATATGGAAAGTATGCAAATACCCCTCATATATTAGAGTGATATAGAATATACCCCATCCCCTTAACCAAAATAGATTAGCACGCATTGTAGTTAGGTTGATGCTAATAAATTATGATACATTTATAGCGGCATGCTTTACTTAAGTATTTTTTATTTTTTTCCCTTCATTGACTTACACTCCCATATTTAATCACATGCCACACTTCTTATTAAGTGTGAGGTTTAACAAAGGCACCCTTGACAATGTGTTGTTTGACTAGAGATAGATTTTTATATTTGAAAGGTACTAGGGTTACAAAGGTTTCACCCCATTTGCAAAGAAGGTGCATGACATGATGTTCTTCCTTTCTTTATGACATTTGCTAGAATTTCATGTGTGCAACCATCATGCCACATAACAAATGTATGATATTAACTTTTACAAATCTGAACATGAGTTGAAAATCTAGAAAGAATGTAAACACAACATTTTAGAAAGTAAACATTGAAAATCTAGAAAGAATGTAAACACAACATTTTAGAAAGTAAACATTCAAAATACAGGCATACATGTACCCATCAATGTTATCGGAGATAAAGGAATTGTCATAAGAAAGATTGGCATCATTAGCAAATTGTGAATAATCTATATTGTCCACAAAAAGCCCAAAATATGTCCATGTTAATGAGACAACAAAAGGGTCAAGTTTTGTGATACAAAATGCCTCTTTCAAAAAGAATCATAACTATACAATGCAGGTGACTTTTAAGAAATATTATATGAGAGTTACTCCTCGATACATGAAGAAGGTTCTACGTTCTTGTTTGAGACATTTGTAAGTGCCATTGACTTTAGCAATATATGGATGTGGCGGACATAAGTAGAAGGTGAGGTAATTAATTCTTCCACGCCCCTTTGCCTCATTCTTTCCTTCGAACATGTGTCTTTTGCATATCCCATGGGCCATTAAAATGTATTCATCCATGGTTCTGATTTGTTAAGCAAAATGGTTTTTCGGGTTAAACCATGATGAGAAAACATATCCAAATCCTCAATCGATGTTTCATCAAGAAATGGAGGCAATTTTTTTTTTCCAAAACAAAATATCCTTCCATTAGTTTTTTAAAAAGTCATAACAGCTACAACATACAAAATGTTTTTTCCCAACCCGTCTTGTGTAAGACAATGGCTGAGGAAACACATCTATGTACTCCAAAGTAGAGGAAAACAGTCAACTAATTTGCAAGTTATTCCATAGACAACAACAAAAGTATCTGCATCCGGAGACAAGCCCTCGCAACTCATAGATATGAACCATTTCAATCTTCTTCAACATGCTCATGTTCAATATAATTTGCAATCAACACATTCCACGTTATTCCATAGACAGAAACAAAAGTTGTGGCATCTAGAGGCAAGCCCTCGCAGCTCATAGGAAAGTTGAAATGGAGGTAATTGCGGATGTGCAAAAGAAGTTGGCCATTATCAAGCGAAAGGGGGTTCATACTTCATACCAAGGCCATTCCTTTTTGTTACATTTGAGAAATCTAACATATTAGCATCCACCAAGACGATATACATTGTGAGACAAATTATTCTTCCAAAAAAGTTGCAATTTAGCTAATGGATCTTAAAAACAACACTACTTATTCAAATTCTTTGAAACCTCTTATGATAACTATCCATCATTGCCTCAAGTTGTTTCATCACCTTTTTTATGTAGACAATCACGATGGAGTTAATGGGGCAACTATACTTCTTGAAATCTTGCTCGCAAATGTAGTTGAAAAAGTAATGTACTCATGATAGAGAGATAAATCATATGATTGAATTGTAGAAGTGGGTTACAATAAAAAATTTGAGCTTTTTTATTTCCAAAAGAAATATCCAATTATATTTAATGAGAATTGATGCTACAATACATGTTTTCCATTGCAAACATTAACAATTGAAGCCTAGTTAATTGTGTTTCCACTACAATCTACTAATCCGGTTTATTTTCAAATCCTTTATGTGAAACTTTGTCCACCAATCCAATTTCAGGAATGCAATGAAAATTTTGGATGCATGTAAATGATGTCCACAACATGTTATGTTATTTTACTCCATCATATGGAAGTTGTCTATCTTAACATAGAATTATTCGTCACGAATTGGATGATAAATGTATCTTGGAGGAGTGTGAAGTTCAAAGTTACATGTAAGATGTGTGGGCCACCGGCCCCACCACATTGATGTGATGAAATGAAGAAACCACATTAACCTTGATCTATTATGAATATTGTATTGTAAGTACAAATACTTGACAAAGTGACTTCTGTAGCATCCATTTCATGTGTGCACCTAAATTGTCATGAAGAATGAGAATTTGCGTATTCATAAACAATATCAAAGGTTCAGTATCAATCACATAAATATTGTATTCAACATCAACCGCATAAAAAATAGGATAATACTAATTTTTTGACGTAAACACCCAGGAATCAAAACTTATTACATGACTTCAAACATTGCCACTCTTGTTTGGGATCACTCATGATAAGCAAGAGGACTTCGTTGTTCCCTCAATGGTACAAATCCATTGGGATGAAGCAATGTATTGTGAAATCATGTAAATTTTGTGTGTTAATCAAACTTCCCATGTTTGAAGTTTCTTAATGATGTCTACCATCTTACATTGAATGCAAATCCTTACCCTTTTCAAGTAAGTCATACAATTCTACACTCACAAAGGGGAATACTTCCCTTGCATAATTAAATCCCAAATTTGAGTAAAATACATTGATGAAATAAAATGGGTATTATGCTTTGGAGTTTTCGATAAATGCCGTTGATGGAGATTATCTAAAAACATGATGGTATGGAGATACTTGCCATTGATTCCGTATTTCCCGCGAAAAAGGTCCATAAACAAAATTTGAAACAATTGTTGGTGACAAAAAAGTCTGGTGAACCAATTGTTGGTGATCTTTATTGCAAGCAACTGTCACTAACATGACTTAAAAATAGTAAAACATGGATATAAACATCATGGTTGTTGAAAACTTGCACACCATAATGCTCATAGCCTCATTCAATATTCCAAAAAGAAGAACACAAGAGGAGGGAGTGGAATTAACTTGTGGCATATTTACTTATCATACGTATTGGATATATATATTGTACAATGTCCTTGTATTTTCTCCAATGTAACAACTATACAATACAAGAACATGGACAAGATAGAGAACATTTAAAATTTTGTGTGCAAAAGGAAACATTAAAAAGGTGCAAAATGACATTAAAAGCATGGATGAAAAGGAAGACGTAATGGAGGGGAAACCATTATATAGCTAAAACCAATTATATCCACATCGAACCCAACCTAGTAAAGTGTCACTCACATGCGAGCAATAATCCATTGTGTTGATGTCCACAAATACTTGTGATTCGCCCATTGCATATGCATTGCCAATTTATGATCGAGTTTATTTCCTCAACGACTTTTTTTTCAATTTCATTACCACCTTGACATTATTCAATTGATGTGATACTTCAACAACTATTTGGACATCATTATAGTCTTCATGCTATTTAATGTTTGTTATATTTCATTAAAAACTCAATTCTATATTATATTGTTATCAACTCTTTCTACAGATTATTATATAATTTGTGAAGTACCAACACTTAACCCAATTTTTTGTTCAATTCCAATCAAGTGTTTTATCATTTTGCTATTGAATGAATGAATCATACACATCTTTTCCAATGTAAGTTGAATAAGACCAAAGCATCTTCAAGTGACAAGCGACAATGTGTTTCGTAGAAAGTCGATGAATTGTGATCATGTGGGAAATGCATTAACTACATATTCAAATTTGAAAACCAAATCGATTTTGAGATGTTCCTTACTTTTTTGTGACAAAGAATATTTCTGAAATACCATTTTTACCGTGGTATGTTATTATACTCACAAAGATTGCTTATTTTGAAATGAAAATAATGCCATCTATTAAAAATTGCCATAGCCTTCAACAATGACACAATGCTATCAATTAGATTAGTATCACATTAGAATAGACTATCAATGGGTCATGCATGTTATATAGTTCATTAACAAGAAGCATGTGTGCTTGATAATGGCTTAGGTTTATTTGAATTGATCTAGCTATGTTGGCATAAAACACACAAGGGTATGCCATCTTATTAAGATGTGCACATTTTAGCTATAGTACAAGAAACAACGTAAGTAGTCATTGCCATACTTGTGAATGGGTATAATTGTCAACATCTTGGTTTGATTGTTACAAAACTTTGACATTTACATTTGAAATGCTTGTAAAATAGGGGTTGATATGTTAGATGGTACTTAAAGAGGCATGGAAAAGTATTTCGCAAAGCAATGTAATTGGATTAACCTCACAAAGAAAACACAAAGTGGTTATTTTTTATAATAAATGAAATATAGTATACTTTTATATAAATTATATAATATGCATTGCCCTATTTATCAACCTTAATGTGTGTAAGGCCCATCTATATGAGTTCACTGATGTGATCCAAGGCCTTGTCCAACAACATATACTATTGCCACAACATACATTGAACATGGATCAATCCAAAGGTTGGCCTTAGCTCACATAGATATACATTGACCCCAATAAAGCCTACAATTTTCCTTGTGTACTACTAGCACTTACCCAATAGACATACTACAATCGTCTTAAGGATGTGACGTGCACAATTGCATAATGTCTTTGTTAGCAAGGGCTACGACGCGAGAACACTACTGTCCGCACTAAATGGTTGAGCACATGGTATCCATACAACTATCACCCTTACTCTTGGGGTATCGACACAATTAATTGAGCATGTGGCATCCATACGACAACATGTTGTTGATTTGTTGTGATAGATGACATATACCAAGTTCCTTGGAAGGATATGACGGTGTACAACAAATTTGAAGATGAGGTTCCTTCACTGCCATTGATCACACATCGATCTTCATTTAAGCGTATCATTCAGATACTCACAAGAGAGGTATATTCTTTCAATCACGAAGATACAAACAATTTAACTCGATTCATTAAGTATCCATCTGGTTATATTATGCACGAGAGACCTAACTCATATTTGAGGCTAGATCCACTTTGTGTAATTTTAGTATAAAAAGATATGCAAGAGATTTAAACAAGGAGGATAACCCATGCATTGTATAAAGTAATTTTGTAGCATATTTGTAAGATACATACATATGTGAATTTATTATGGATGGTGTGTATACTATGTACTACTATGTACACACAAACACAAACATAAACTCATATACATACTACACATACACAACACACATATTTATTGATTGAACGCAAACATTTAATGAATATAAGTTTCTTGTCAGCAAACATATTTAAGGAGTTCATTCATGGTGAACCTCACCACCCTCTCTCTCTCACGCATACAAAGAATAAGACACCACCTCTTTCCAACTACTATTTTAAATGTTTGGCTTTTGTAAGAGAGTGTTCTACTACATTTATTATCGACGAACGAACCATATTCCTTAGGTTCCACCCCAGTCCCTTAACCTTATGATCCAATTCCTTTGTATTCCCTCCCCATGTACTTAGAAGTTAGATGTCCCTTGATAGAGGTCATACACATGTCACTTGACCTCATGTGACTCTCTCTCTCTCTCTCTCTCACACACACCCACCCACCCACCCACACACACACACACACACATGTTGACTTGAAACATTAGTTCTTTTACAGACATGCAACACATCTATCATAAAGCTTCCTATATACATGTGGTGCAACATACTTGGCATACAATGTTTCGACTTGATGAATTTCCTTAACATCGTCTAGATATTGTTTCCTTGCCGATAGTGAGTTTTTGCCTTCCCTTCCAAACAAGCACACATTGCTATGTGTAGTAGTTGAAAGCAAATTTTGAAATCTTCCACTTGACCTAATGTGAATGTGAGTGGTTTGGAGCTAAACATATGTGTATCCGAATTGAAATGTTAGGTTTCTTTTGCTCATGTAGTTTGAAAAAGCTTATGGCAATGGTTTTTATAGTATTGGTATTAAAAGCTATGATTTTCAACTATACCAATGATTTTTATAGCTCAAAAAGTTCTTTTAAGGGGATATAATGATCACTCCAATGACAAATCATATTATGTTGTTGTAATTGGACCACACATATCTTAACTTATGCACCTACCAAAGTTGTCATGAACCCAGAAAACATCTTCAAATGATCATTATGAGAAACACGTTATCAAGCCAAACTCGCAGGCAAGACCCCAACAAAAGCCATTGACAAATTAATAAACACAGTAATCGGACACGAGAAGGGGAACATTAACTAGCTTATTTGTACATTGCTAGTCATATTTACTTGAACTCCTCTAAATATTAGCTTAGAAACCACACACTTGCTTTGGTCCCTTTATTTCTTTCCCTCAATTTTTAGTGTATCCGTTGACTTTTTACAATATAGTAACCTTCCAACATATTTTCATACTTTAATTGACTTGGTGATCTCAACAATTGTTTGAAGCATAGATGGATGCTCACATGGATTCACTCTAATAAGGCTAAGTCACTCAATATGTCATGATATGTAGTTTCTACATTCGTTGTCTTGGAAATTCCATAGACATTTTGATCCTCTATACATTACCCTTCATTTATCATAAAGTGTTGGAGCCCATAGGACATATCTGGCACCCTTACATCACAGTTTGTTTAATTACGAATTATTGGTAAGGCAAAGATACTTTAACAAGCAATAATGTGGGAGTCTTGAATAAGAAAAGTATACGAGGCCATTGTGCCTCATCAAACTTGTGTCGGAGTTTTCATGGAATAAATACATCCTTTATCCAAGTTTTCGATAATTGATATAATATTGAACTTTAAAGGTGGCTTCACACTTATCACTTTCCACAACTCATAAATGCAACACTAACAAGTTTGTAAAATCTTAGAGGTGAACTGTGAAACCATCAATAACTATCAAAGAAATATATCAATCTCAAACTCAAGCTATCATTCATGGTAAAGCTAAAGCAATTAGTAAAGACTATATATCCTTTTCTAAGTAATTAGTTGTACATTGTTTGACATCTTTTTCATTGAATGATGGAATCAAGGGAATATAAATCTAGACAAGATATATTGGTTAATAAAATAATGCATTAGAAAGGTATAAATATGTTTCTTGAAATAGTATGCATTGTTATTATTAGAGTGAACTTGATGCTCATTTGCATATGATGACTACCACATTTCAACTCATATATAACTTATCAAATAGTGTGTTGGATGCATTTTGGTTTGGACAAGTGTCTCTCAAATTGCTTCATGAACCATCTTCTAGTGATTCATCCACACGCCGTATTGGTCGTAAGTTATGATTACATGATGCAATATCAAGTATATGTTGTTAGTCTTGGATGCAACCGATTGGAATTTGGCTTGCTCAGTCTTGAAACATTTAGCACATCAACAATACCATAAGAAAGATTTAGACCTCGAGGTGAACATATGCATGCACCTTTGTAACCATATAAGTTATGTTCGACATCTCCTTAAATTAGTTCACGGTTTTATAACTGTATATGTAATTAGTTACTCTCCACTACTTTCTAAAAGTGAAACACATATTATGTTCACAATAGAATGGATGAAAGACATGATTAAGGTAGCAATAACTATGTGAACCTAGGTAGGTGTTCATAATTTTTGTATAGTGAATTGAAGTGGATGTCGTGTTAACATATTTTCCAAAGTCTCATTAAGTTTGAATTGTGCTCAAGTGTTGGTGTGCTTTTGTATCCTTTAATGTAGATGAACCCATTTTTTCTGAACTAAAAGATGGTTTCCTTTAATTTCACTTTCTAACAAGCTACACTTCATCGACAAACTTTGTTCCCCTCGGAAGCACATTAGACAAATCATCTCCATTGCTCATTTCACGTTAAAAATATAAAAAAATCAAAAGTCATGCGGATAATTGTATCCCTCGCATCCTTATTATATTGTTACCATTATTATAATGATCAACGTTCTTATGTAATGTACATGATTTAATCACTAATGTATTATTAGAAGTTGATATGAAGTTTCACTGTGTCAATATTGTGGCCTTGTATCTTTGAGTCCTTTTTATCTCACACCACAATCTTAATGCCCATGAATTAAAATTTTGAATTGGTGGTTCCTTCTCCTCTCCCTTTTGTAAAAGTAAGGGCAATTTCCACACGCATTAAAAAGTTTCAAAACAATCAACCAATATGTTATGGTAGATAATATTAACCCCAACAAGAAACATAGAATACTAATGCTAGAGACATGAGAGCATCTCATCAAGGTATTAAATTTCACATTTTGGCCTCTTATTTCAAATAGTTCTTGAGATATTCAATAATGTCTAATTTCATTTTTAATTATGTAGTTATCAGGGAGTTATTGTGCATATGGAGGAATGAATAATCACACTCTTAATCTCGAGTGGAACTTGCAAGAACATGACACCACCAACTAAAGGAAAGGATGGTCATTGCCTTGATGTTTGGTTATGATGTTAACATAGGACACTTGATGAATCCTAGATAAAGAAAATTGAGATAACCTAAGTTACATTCTTGCCTGGGCTTGGCCCTATCCAATGTATCACAATATGTCTCCCATGGTTGTTAAAATGATATCCATCTATGTCTCTCTTTTTGTAGAAGCATTGGATAGCTTGAAGCAACATGGCAAAACAAAAAACCTTTGTGGTTCCTACTACAATAGTGTGGATCTTATGGCAACATAAACTCTCTAAGGTTTTGTTAGGCTAAGTGCAATAAGGGCAATACCTTCGAGGACAAGGTGCCCATAGAACTTAGTTGCAAAAATTGTCTGGTCATTTTTACTTTATATTTGCCTTACATATTCCATAGAGACCACACTACAAAAGAATAGGCAATCAACAATGCCAAAACACGTCACTATCTATGCCCCTAATGGCATCGGTTACGTACTATCGCTGTGTGACACATTGTGTGACACACGTTGCTAATTGTGTCACAAGTGAAGTATTTTTAAAATAATAATTTAATTTTGTACTTTTTTTAATGATTTATTATTATTTGTATGTGTTTATATGTATGTAAGTACGTTTATTTGTTTGTGTGATGGCATGGATATATCTATATTGGTGTATGTATATGAGTGCCAAGAAAAATAACTTTGATTGATTTCATTCTTGACAATGCCTCCATTCCTGATTCACAAGAGTGCCAAATATACATTGTGTTAGAATCTCAATTTGTGTTATGATCTTTATGCACTACTTAAGTCTTATACATTTGGTCCATTGGAATCTATAGCTTTAATGGATTCAAATTGATAAGTAATGCTAAAAATCTCATCCTTGGGTTATGATGAACGTATTGTAAGCATTGTACTCATTTCCAGATCCATCCCATGCATAAACCAAAACGTCTCCACTCATGAATATTCTATCACAAATGTTGTCACCATTACAACAACAAAATTTCCACTAACAAAGTCTTTAATAAACATAAGAATATCACAAAGATATTACACAATCTTGCCTAAATTACAAAGCTTTCTACACACACTTAAAATGATTTGAAGTAGTTCAAGACTCTAGCTTGAAGTTCAATAGAATCTCTTTCGGTCACATATACGTAGTGAACTATAGATTGGTTTTATTGAATTGGATAGTGAAAGGACACTGGCACCCATTTGCGTTGTTGAGTCCTGGAATGAGAAGACACTCTTAACCAAATTATGAAAAGATCAAAACACACTTGGTGCATAATGCACCCATTGTTAATACACATAAGAAGACAAATGTAATGGCACCCAATCCGAGTGGTGGTGCAAGTTGATAACATCTAGAAGACAGACCCGAATGTTGCTAAGGTGGAACCCCATTGGAAGTTATGGGTATACGGTTGTCGTCCCCTTGTCGAACTAGAATGGGACCCAGGGGAATTTAGGTGGAAACATGATGACAAATTCCGACATTTCTTCGAGTACAACACTAAATTGGGCCGGACTTTACAACTGCAGCTAGACGGCCCCTTACGCAATGGCTGGCGAACATTGGGCATCCCTGATGAGGTGCTCATTACCTTTTGGAAGGGTCTCTAGCATCTCCACATGCCTGAAAAGATCAAGCTCTTTTGGTGGCAAATCGGTCATAATGTGGTTCTCGTTGGCGAATGGCTAGGTAAACGTGGCGGCCCGTTAGGTTGCCCACTTTGCTCTTCACCTATTGAGATTCTGAGACATTGTTTGTGGGATTGCCCTCAAGCTCAAAAGGTATGGGATAGAGTGACTCGCCTCCTTGCGGCATGTGAAGCGGAAGGAACAACATCGTGGAGTGCTGCGGCATGGATTGATCACTCTGTTGATAGGTGGATGGAGGCCTTCAATGCGGATAGTTGGTGCTACGTATGCACGAGAGGCAAAATCGCCAACATGAGAGGCTTTCAGTCTGCATCCCCTAGGTTCCCGGAAATTTGGATGTTGATCGTAGGCTTCACCCCGTGGTATCTATGGAAAGTGCGTTGCCTAAAGGTCTTTCAAGATTTGGTACGACCCCCGGAGGAAGTGATCATGGACATATGGTTTGCGTTTATCAGCTGCCTATGAGGGCAATTGGACGAGGTTTGCAGCCATTCCAACGACGTGGTCACTGCCCGTTTGTGCTTTTGGCAGAAATGGCGGAACGCGCCTATGGTGATACAAGGAGAAAGTGGCCCGAGTTGGAACTACCAGCCCCCACGCTGGCTGTTTCCGACTCACTTGCCTCCCTCCCTTCGTTGTAGGCCCCAAGACTTGGCTCGTACTAGCCAACATTGAAGGGCACCGTTTTTAGCGATAGGTATCTACTTTCATTAAGTAGTTAGTTCGAAAGGCTATGTAAGTAGTTTCATTTTCTTGAACTTGATCGGAGGGAGATTCCCCGATTTGTGTATAAGCCTCCTTGTACAGTCTCTTTGTAATAATCCGTCCTGATTAATGGGAAAGTAGCTTCATTTTGGAAAATAAATAAATATAGAAAACAAAAACAACATGCAAATATAATATAGTGTCCAGATCTACAACGCATTTAAAAGACAATAACAAACACATCTATTATATATTCTAAATTCTAATATTCACATGTTTAACATCTCTTTCTACATAAAATGCAGATGACTTTATGTGCACACCTATGTCGTAAAGATTTTTATTCTTACTTAGACATTCAAGTTTTTTAGAAGTAGTTCTAGTTTTAGACGTCTCCACAAACCAAAAATAGTTTGAAGGGATGAGGAAATATTTCATAATTAACATTTGAGGACTTGAAGCCAACCTCATTTTTGTAATCTCCTTAGTTTAGGCATTCTCTAGTATATGGATGGCCTAAAACATAGAAAACAATAAAATCTCTAATGTCTTATCAATTTCACATAGATCTAACATATGTTTCATAGAACAAATCTAGAAACAAACCTCTACAGGCAGAAGTGGTCTTGAGAATCTAGGATTGTCAACAACAACATGAACACTTCTATCTATGAAGCTTGAATAATAATACATCAATGTGCATCTCTATAGTATCAACATCTGCCTCTCCAAAATTTGGTGTTCCAAACCTCTTATTGACAATTTTAAATTTGATATCTAGGTATGTCACATCATATTCTTTCTGCAAAGAAAAACCACAGTTTCTTATCATCTTCTCAAACTGAAATTCAAGTATTTACAAAGATTACTTCTATCACACCACACTATTGCATTTGGTTAATGCTACAGTTCTTGAATGACATTGGTATGATGGGTAAGGTTGTGCCCATCCTTGTTATGCTTCAAGTACAATACATGGCCAAGGTCATGTTTTCAACTCGTTTTCAGTTAAAGAGAGAGATGGTATGCTTCTTCTACTAAATCCTCTTCTTTGTTTGTTTCTTCTACATCTTCTTCTTTGTAATTTCTCTTTCTCTCTCTCATCAAGATTCTAACGTTTAAGATCAACCTTTTGCCAATCTAGAAGATGATATTGCTTATTACAAATACAAAGGGGAAGTTATTGTCTTTGGTGACATGAATGGCGATACAAAAAGTTTCCAACTTGATGCACAATAATCTTTAATGCCACATGATCTAGGCTCCACCCCCTCCAAGGGGTTGAGCGTGAGGGGGAGAGAGGGAGAGAGATGCGTGTGTGTGAGAGAGAGAGATTAGAGAGAGGAAGCTTATTCTTATTATCATTCTTGCCCCATGTGGGGTTATATAGTACAAGAGGATCATACATCAACGTGATACACAGGGGTGCATACCCCTATATCCATTCACACACCCAACTCACTCACACTCTTTCATAACTACACGCATGCACACACATGTGCATGTGTTTATACTCATACAAACATTGTTACTCACTCTTGTGCACATTACACATACACTTACAACAATACGTTTCACACAAAGACTCTCACTCATCCATCTTTGTACCTCTTGTATGGATACCACATATGGCATGCCCGTGGGACAATGTATTGCACGACTGAACCCACATGCCTACATAAAAAACATCAACACTAGTCCTTGGACTGGAACTCCATCGGTCTTCTCTTCATCGACTCCCTTGATTGGAACTCACTTGACATGAACCTCTCGTTTTGTCGGCACATTAACTTCGGCATTATCATTCGGGTCTTGAAATAACGTTGTATGTATGTGTGTGTTCTTGCTCCTTTTATTTCATGTGAGTTGACTTGAATTTTTGAAATTCTATCGATGCTCTCATGTTTGTGAAATTTCCCCTCTCTTTTTCTCTTTTCTTTTTCTTGTCATTGTCTTTTGATTTGATTATTTTTTGCTAATCAAACTTCCCCTTTCTTTTACATCAGTGTCTTAACCTTGCTGCATTAGTGCTTGTCTATCTATCTTCCTCTTGCCTATGCGTCTCTCTGTCTCCTCTTGCGATTTCTTCTTCTTTGATTTCTTCTGCAATCCTTCTGATCTCCTCGTTTGTTCGTCCCTTTCATCTTCTCTTTCTCTTTCTCCGTCTCCTTCATTTTCTTCAGTCATCGATGGAAATCTTGATATGTACGTAAACATTGGCAACACGAAAGCAACCATTTTACTAGATCATGTCTTCGTAATTCCAGTTACATCTCGTTGCTGAAGTCCTATTGGTATTGGAGCCATTTGGATAGGGGAATGCTTTTTGTAGGGCCAACTTTATACAGTGCTTTTAACAATTCGAGCTCAATCCTCTTACCAATTACACATTGGCCTTGGGACTCTGGAGCCCTTATATGATATATTGAAATTCTTTCTAAAAATCTTCCAATCTCTATCCGTCATGTCCTCGAGCTTTTTGTCAGACCAATGACTCGCATTTCAAAAGTGTTGTATACATTAACAAAAACATCCTTTTGTTTTTGGGCCTCTACTTCCGCTGATTTCTCCTCTACTCCATCCCTTTCCCATATCTGAGCTCTCAAATCCTTCTCGTTCTTTGCAGCCAACTTCTTATGAGGAGGGATAACACTGTCTGAACCATTTGGTTCACATGTATTAGCACCATGTCCATTGATCTTTGCAGATGATGTTGCTTGTGAGGCAAAGCTTCGATGTGAAGTCACTGTAGATGAGACGTGGCTTGAGACAATATCCAACATATCTCGTTGAATAGTTGTATGAGTATACATCCCTATACCTCTCGTAGGGATAACACCACATATCTTAAGGACGCAAGAGGATATACAAATGTATTGTCGTTGTTCTAGTGATGATAAAGATTTGGACCAATTTGGGAAGTTACTCCTACAAATGTGCAATAGTACCAGATTGCTTATTGCAAATGGTGTATCCTTATAGCCCAACATTGATGGTTTTACCTTTAGAAAACGTGACAATGGAATAGTGTGATTGATTATGTGCTACTTTTCGAAGGTATTTTGGATCATTACATAAATTCTCACTTGGTGAATGGACATCAGAATCCGAACATAGGACTTTATGTATTGACCTCAAATGTATGCATATGTTTGATTATGAGAAGGCCATTGAAGATAATAAACAACTGCACTTGAGCATGAACCTTAAGCGAGTGGCCATGCATTCCAAGATGGTTGAGGATATATCACAAATGTATGCATATGTTTGATTGTGAGAAGGCCATTGAAGATAATAAACAACCGCACTTGAGCACGCACCTTAAGTGAATGCCCATGCATTCCAAGGAGGAGTGTCCAAAAACATTTTCTTCCAAAGTTTCTATAAGTTACGAAACAAATGCAATACACCCTCCTCCTTGAGATGTGATCACTTCCCATTGAGATCATGGCCATGGAAAGGGTAGTTGAATAAATGCTTAAGGTTCAAAAAAGTTCCTCACATTGAATTCCTAGAATTGCAAGCAAAAAGATCCAAAAGATGCGTAAAAGCAAAATTTTGTGTTCCGGTTGGATGCAAGACATGGGAAAATGGTTTGGTAGATGGGATGCAACACACTTGCTTCATGATGCATCACTACATTCCTCTGTAAATGAGGCATTTTTGCAATGCCAATGTATGATGGCATGGGACAAATGTGGAGGCTCACGCTTCACACATTATACTACACATGTTGCACCTAATTATAAAACCATATTCTTTGTAGAACAAGTAAACCGTACACATTGATACATATTAGAGCCCATCCCATTATTTGCCATTTCAAGCCATTGCTTCCATGCGACTTAGGTCACATGCATTGCGATTTAAGACGGAGCGTTTGGGCATAAGTGATGAGAGTGGTAAGCTATGCACACTTTGCCCTAAACAAGTTCGAGAGTTTGATATTGCACTTCTTCGACCATGCTTTCCACACATCTTCGACCAAGCCCAATCCTTGCACAAATTTCTCCCACAACCACAATGTGCACTCTCAATCGCAACATTCTTTGATAAAGTTCTTGAATATCGAGAGTCGCTACTCACTTTCACATGTATAACGTGAAATGTACTATTTTTTGTCTCATACATCATATTTGACCTCTGAAGACGATAATAGAACCTCTCTCTCTCTCTCCTCGTCTTTTTATAGAAAAAAGAGTTGCATAGAGAGGAGATTTTAACCTCGTTGTTTAGGGGTGTGTTTTGATTACAAAATGTCACTAGGTTTGATCAGGTGTCATTAAGCGATGCAAGCAGTGACACCCACGTTAAGCATTGCTTCGCGCCATGTCTTAGAGAAGTGGGGTGTCACTAACACCCCATTTTGTTGTAGTTCTACTTCACCAAATTGTGGATTGCTTTCAAGGTGACTAATTGTTAAGAGTCTATACTAATCAATAGACCAAAATAAAGTAAAATAAGGTAAATATATTGGATAGAAGAACCCGTTCTACCTGACCACCCTCGAGCTGTGATCAAGACATAGCCAACCTATCACCAATATCCCATATTGCCAGATATTAGGATGACTAATACCTTGGAAGAGATTAACACAATCGTCGTGATGAAAGCCTAGCCCACACCACCAACGTCTAAGACAACAACCTTCTGATGTAATGTGCTTATGAGGGTAGCTAAGCCTCATATTTATACCTCTTCCTAGGCCCCTTGAATAATGTGCCTTTCTAAAAGACTCTCCATTCATTCGTTTTCCAAATTATGATAATGCATGCACCTATCATTCCTTCTATCCAATCACATTAGTTCCTTTTTAACATGATTAGTGAACATACCTTATGTAAATATTAGTTACCTACCCTCACTTATGAGAATCAAGATCTTGAATAGGTTTATCCATCCATTTGATCTTGAATAGCCGAATCTCTTTAGAACGTAAAAGTTTAGTACGAGAATCAAGAATTCATTAAGGAACATGAGGTTTGTAAGAAAAATCCTCGAATGTTACAAGATCTTGGTCTGCGATGGTGTTATCACTAGAGCCTAAAATGGTTTTAGACGACCGACGTGGAAAATAGGATGAATACCAACATTACGGGGTAAGGCAAGGTGATAAGTAGATGATCCAACTCGCTTAAGGATTTCAAATGGGCTAGGGCTAACTTAGTGCACTTGCCTGTAGACAATGACGTAGAGTCAGTAGGGACACACAAAAAACTTTTTGACCAATATTAAATGCACGATGATGTCTATCCTGATTAGCATAAAATCGGATACGATCTTGAGCTGTTTGAACATTTTCTTTGGCAATATGCAACATTTGGTTCATGTCTCGCAAAAAATTGTGCATATTGTCTAATGCATCACGATGAATTGTGACATTTACTAGGGCACGTGGATAAAAACCATGCATCAACATAAAAGGACATATTTGTGCATATTGTCTAATGCATCACGATGAATCGTGACATTTACTAGGGCACGTGGATAAAAACCATGCATCAACATAAAAGGACATATCTAGTGGATGTATGTTTTGAGCTATTATAGCCAAATGCTAAGATAGGAAGGTATTGCTCCCATTTAGAATCGGTTTTTGCTACATAAGCTCGAAGCATGTCCTCAATAATTTGATTAACTCCTTCGGTTTGTCCATAAGACTAAGGATGATCTATGGAACTCATGCTCAACGTAGTTTCTAGCTTCTTAAAGACATGAGTCCAAAAGTCACTAGTAAACTTGAAATCTCGATCACTAACAATATCCATTGGTAATCCATAAAAACGAAATAACTCATCAACAAATTGATAAGCCAATTGTCAAGCGGTTGCCGTGATTTTGGTAGGAATAAATCTAGCCAATTTTGTTAGTTTGTCAACGACAACCCAAATGGCATCATGACCCCTTTGCGTACGAGGTAAACTAACAATAAAATCCATCGAGATACTTTCCCATTTGTTGTTGGGAATATCTAAGGACGCAAAATACCAACAACTTTAAGTCGTTCCGACTTATTGATTTGACATTGTAAGCATTGAGTCACGTATTTATGCACATTAGAGTGCATCTTAGACCAGGAAAAAGTACTTGAGATGAGAACGAGTGTGCGTTGTATTCCAGGATGACCAACAGATGGCGTATCATGAAATTCATGAAGAATTTACGTCTTAGACACTAGTGGTGTAGGCTAAGCTTTCTTCATGACAATCATGTTAATCTCTTCCAAGGTATTAGTCATCCTAATATCCAACGATATGGGACGTCGGTGGTATGTTGGCTTTGTCTTGATAATAGCTCGGGGGTGGTCGGTTGGAACATGTTCTTCTATCCAATATATTTATCTTATTTTACTTTATTTTGGTCTATTGATTAATATAGACTCTTAACACTAATATTGCCTAATCAAGGACAACCTAGTTGGTCCTCTCCATCTCACGGTTCTTGTACCTATTCAATGGCAATCAACTCATCTCTTACTTGTGTGAAATGATTTAGAATTTTGTGCGGTAGATTTTTGTCATTGAACATCAACTAGAATGTTGCTACATGTGTTATTGTTAAGTACACATAACGTTGGTGAGGGTAGGTTAGTGATATTTACATTAGTGAAGGGTATGTTCACTAATGTTAAAAAGGGGGTAATGTGATTGGATAGAAGGAATGATAGGTGCATGCACGATCATGATTTGGGCAACCAATGAATGGGGACCCTTTTAGAAAGGCACATCTATTCAAGGGGCCTAGGAAAAGGTATAAATATGAGGCTTAGCTACCCTCATAAGCAGATTATGTCGGAAGGCTACTATCTTAGACACCGGTGGTGTGGGCTAGGCTTTCGTCTCAATGATTGTGTTTATCTCTTCCAAGGTATTAGCCATCCTAATATCCGGCGGTATGGGACGTCAGTGGTAGGTTGGCTATGTTTAGATTATACCTCGTGGGTGGTCGAGTGGAACGGGTTCTTCTATCCAATCTATTTTCCTTCTTTTACTTTACTTTGGTCTATTGATTAGTAATAGACTCTTAACAGTGGTATCAGAGCATTTACTAACAATTTTTTTTTGTTGTTTTGATGTTTTTTGCGTGTGAGTGATGGGAATCTAACAAGGCTCTTCATGCTCTTCACAGGATCAAAACAACATTCTTAACCCGATATTCTTCTTTCTCGATCTCTCTCTCTCCTTTTCTATCATGTGTTCTTCTTGGTCGAATCAAATTTATGTTACATTTTATTTTCTTTCTTTCTACTTTCTACCATGCTACGATTTTAATTATTATTGTGCATCGGGCCGTGCATGTTTGCATTAATTGCACACACTCAACTCATGGCCCTTTTCAATATTGCGATGTATCTCCCACTCTCCCCTCTCTTGAGCCATCTCTTACAATAACAATTATTCTTGTGCATTGGGTCGAGCGTGCTTGCCTAATCGCACATGCTCACGTCATGGCCCTTTTGCATATGATGTTGCGTATGCCACTCTTCCCTTTATTGAGCCATCGCTTGGCTGATTCTATGGGATGTTGTGGCCTTGACGAGGTGTATGTCGCCTACGTATGCCACTGTACTCTCTATTGAGCCATCACTTGACCGATTCTATGGGATGTGGTGGTCTTGAGGAGGTGCATGTCAACTACCCTAGGGTTTCTTACCTTATGTCATGCTTAATGTTCATACACCTAATTGATTATTATTCTACCTATTTTTTAATTACACAAGTTATCTTCTCCCTTTCATAAGATTTTCTTATGATTTTCATCTACCCACCCACACTTCACTATTTTTTTTAACCTTAATTTTTATGTTCATCTACACTATTTACGTGTGTAATGATTTTGTGTAGTCTATTTTTTTTGTATTAACTGGGCCTCATGCCACTTTTTAAATATTTTTTCCAAAGTGTCCTCTAGGTTTAACTCATGTAATTGAGCCTTAGAACTCAATTAAAAACACATGAGTTCCCCTATTGATGTTTTACTCATAAATTTGAGTACTACATCTTTGCACACAACACCACCACCAATTGTATCAATCTGTGGCTTATGTCACAATTGTGCAAATTACAACCACCATATTGGGATGTATATGTGCATACCTCGCACCATCCATTTATTTGTGACATTTTTTTTTGTAGGTAGCACATGGGTTTTTTTGAACCTTGTTTTCGTCACTTCTTGACTCTTATAGATAATGACTTCTTTTTCTCTTTTTTTCATAACATTTGCCTGCTACTCGCAAGATTAGAATATTACTTGTGAGTGCATTTGTTTTTTCACGTAATACACTTTCTCGACCATATCAATATATGTTGGGTTGACATTCTAATATAAGGCTAACTAGGAAACTAAATTGATGTTAGAACCATGGTTGAGCCTCGAGGAGTTGCCATGATGATTCAAGATAGAGATCCGAGAAAGACATCTTAGCTATGTTTTCCCCCATGGTTTTTAAAACACCATAGTGTTACCATAGTTATCGGATCTGGAATCACATCTCATATAGAATCACATCTCATATGTCTAGAGGGGTAAAGATGTAATATGCTTTCTCGGTAAAGTTCTTACAATCAAAATTTCAAGCATTCATTTTGCTTGTGTATTTTCTAAACCTCCTTATTTATATTGCATACCCATAGCTTGCATCATGGAACAAGGCTGTTGGAGTGATCTATCCGACTGAGACCTCTCAACTCCAATCCGCATCTCACACACAAGCTGAGATCACTATTGAGCAATTTCTCATTACTACCTTGAATCAATTGGCCGAAATGAGGCAAGCCAATATGGCATTGGAAAAGAAATTCCAAGAAAGAAGGTGAACCTTCTTTTGTAGTAATTCCATTCAAGGGAGATAAGAAAGAAAGAAAGAATTGAGGAGGCTATTAGCACTTGGCTTGGTCGTTGGGAGTCTCACTTTGAGCTCCACCCCAAGCCCGATACTGTAAAAATTGGTTATGTCGGTCGTGAGTTAGGTGGCCAAGCTGTTGCTTGGTGGCGTGGCCTAAGGACCGCAAAGAACTTACCCACAACTTGGGAAGGTTTCGTTGATGTTTTTAAGAAACCGTTTTTGTAGCCACCTTCTCAAACTGAACAAGCGCAACACTTGCTCATGTTGTCGAGTAAGCCATTTACCTCTCTCGAGGATTATGTGCATCATGCTCGGACCCAGATCCAAAAATCGGTACTTACGGGTGAGAAATGGTTTGTTGCTTGCTTTTTGAATGGTATTCCCAATGGGGATTACCATTGGATTGTCCATGACAAGGACTCCCAACTTTCGAGGAAGCCGTCAACATTGTACTTCAGTACCATAAGACTTCCAAGAAAGACCACAATAAACTTGAGTTTGCCAAAACTCTGAATGTCAAGTTCATTGGGAAACATAAGCAATCCACTGATACTCTTGACCGCGACTCCAAGAAACTGAACCTCTTTTGTGCATATTGCAAGAAGCGGGGCCACACAAAGGATACCTGTCATCGTCTTGAGCGGAAGTCAATGAACACTCCTCCTCAAGACAAATCTACGAGTCACACAGGTGAGTCTTTTGATGTTGTTGAAGTTCATACCAACCACTTAAGTTCATGTGAATGCACTTTTCCTTCACATTTACTTGGACCTAATGATTTACTCCGAGCAGTTGGGTATATCAATGGAACAAAAGCACATTTCTTGTTTGATTCCGGTAGTTCTCATAATTTTCTTAATGATCACTTTGTGCAGCAAATGGAACTCCACATAAATGCAAGTGATCATATCTATCAAGTTCACATGGCAAATGGAAGCGTTCAATACATCAGTGGCATTGTTTGTCAATTGTCAATTCAAATAGATACCTATTTGGAGAAGCTAGACTTTCATGTTATGAAACTACAACCCACAGATGTCATTTTAGGATACCCTTGGTTTTTTAATAAAAACCCTTCTTTGTCCATTGATTGGGTTAATCACTCGATCACATTTGAACTTAATAATTGTAAACATTTTATTCAATGTTCCAAACTTCCTTCTCGTTCACTTGTGTCTTCTAAATCATTAAGTGAGTATTCTAGTTCATTAATTTATTCGTGTGTAATTGATCCTCCGCTTCAATTTTATTATTTTAATATTGACGCCACACAATTACTACATTATGAATAACGATTACTCAACTCTATTTTAGATGATTTTCAAGACGTGTTTCCTAATGAATTGCCGCTTACTTTACCACCAAAACATAATGTGGACCATCAAATTTAACTCATCCTCGGTGCTTCTCCTGTGAGCATTCCACCTACCGACTTAGTTGATTAGAAGAGGATGAGATCGCTAAACAACTTAAGGAATACTTGAGTATGGACCACATTAGGTATAGTAAATCACCTTGGGGTGTGCCCATTCTATTAGTTAAGAAGAAGGAAGGTTCATGGTGAATGTGTATCAATTATCGCCGTTTGAATAAAATGACAATTAAAAATGCATATCTGTTACCTTGTGCCGATGATTTGATTGATCGTTTGCATGGGGCTTGATATTTTACGAAAATTGACTTACGAACAGGTTATCATCAAATTTGCATTGCCGAGGATGATATTCCTAAAACCGCTTTTCGTACGCGCTATGGCCATGATGAGTTTTTAGTCATGCCTTTCGGGTTGACTAATGCTCTAGCCACATTCTAACAAGCGATGAATGACATTTTCCGAGATCAACTGGGTGATTTTGTTGTCATCTTCTTGGATGATATTTTCATATATTGCGGTACCTTGCAAGATCATGTTCAACATGTTCGATTTATTTTGCAAAAGTTGCGTGACAACTCTTTCTATGCAAAACATTCAAAATGTGATTTTTTCCAAAAATCTATTGTGTACCTAGGTCATTTAATTACGGAAAATGGCATTGAAATTGAACCTTCTCATATTCAAAAGGTTAAACTTTGGCCCATTCCTAGTAATATTCATGAATTGCAATCATTCTTAAGGTTTGTTGGATTTTTACGAAAATCAATTCGTAACTATTCCAAATTGACTACGCCATTAACTGACCTTTTAAAAGGTCATCCACGTAAGTCTGTCAAACCGATTGCATGGAATGAAAACTTGACAAATCATTTGAGACACTCCAAGAGCATGTGTGTCAGGCTTCCACTCTTCTATTACCGGACCCTTCTAAGCCTTTCTCAATCGAAACTGATGCTAGTGATTATGATATTGGTGCCATTCTTTATCAAGGTGGTCACCTTATTGCTTTTGAAAGTAAGAAGCTTGATGCTGCTCAATCTCGGTAACAACAGACCATCAATCATTGAGTATTTTTGTGACCAATCAGATCTTGTTGGTCATAAAGGCCGTTGGGTTGACCTTATGCAAGATTTTGATTTTTCCATACGGTATCGCAAGGGTTCTATGAACACCGTTGCAGATGCTCTGCGTCACATTATAGAAGTTAACATGCTTAGCTTCACGGAAATAAAATCTGATCTTTTAGATCACCTTCGAGGGAAATACCGTGATGATAGTTATTTGTCAAAATACTGGACGAAAGCCGAATCTGGTTTAGATGCCATTACTAGCACCCTACCCTCGAAGGTGACATTTCACATTACAAACAGTTTTCTCTACCGTAGTGGAAAGGTCTGTGTTCCAGATTTACCAAACGTAAAACAGAAAATTCTTCATGAATGTCATGATGCACCATCTGCGGGTCATCCTGGAATACAACACACACTCATTCTCATCTTGAGTACTTTTTCCTGGTCTAAGATGCACTATGATGTGCATAAATATGTGACTCAATGCTTACACTGTCAAATTAATAAGTCGGAACGACTTAAAGTTGCTGGTATTTTGCGACTTTAGATATTCCCAACAACAAATGGGAAAGTATCTCGATGGATTTTATTGTTAGTTTACCTCGTACACAGAGGGGTCATGATGCCATTTGGGTTGTCGTTGACAGACTAACAAAATTGACTAGATTTATTCCTACCAAAACCACGGTAACCGCGCAACAATTAGCGTATCAATTTGTTGATGAGTTATTTTGTTTTTATGGATTATTGATGGATATTGTTAGTGATCGAGATTCCAAGTTTACTAATGACTTTTGGACTCAAGTCTTTAAGAAACTAAAAACTACGTTGAGCATGAGTTCCGCATATCATCCTCAGGTTGATGGACAAACTGAAGGAGTTAATCAAATTATTGAGGACATGCTTCGAGCTTATGTAGCAAAAACCGCTTCTAAGTGGGAGCAATACCTTCCTATCTTAGAATTTGGTTATAATAGCTCAAAACATACATCCACTAGATATAGTGCTTTTATGTTGATGTATGGTTTTCAGCCACGTGCCCCAGTCGATGTCACGATTCATCGTGATACATTAGACAGTTAACACACTTTTTTGCAAGACATGAACCAAATGTTGCATATTGCCAAAGAAAATGTCAAGACAACTGAAGATCTTGCTCGATTTTATGCTGATCAGGAGAGACGTCCTCGTGCATTTACTATTGGTCAAAAAGTTTTTTTGTGTGTCCCTACCGACTCTATGTCATTGTTTACGAGCAAGTGCGCTAAGTTAGCCCCACGATATTGTGGCCCATTTGAAATCCTTAAGTGAGTTAGGTCATCTGCTTATGACCTTGCCTTACCCCGTAACGTTGGTATTTATCCTGTTTTTCACGTTAGTCGTCTAAAACCATTTTTAGGCTCTTGTGATAACACCATCACAATCCAAGATCTTGTAACATTAGAGGATTTTTCTTACAAACCTCATGTTCTTGAACGAATTCTTCATTCTCATACTAAACATTTACGTTCTAAAGAGATTCGGCTATTCAAGATCAAATGGATGGATAAACCTATTGATGATGCCACATGGGAATGCGAGCATACTCTTAAGGCACAATTTTCTCACTTCACATTGCAAGAGTGCAATCTTTTAAAGTAGGGGAGTATGTTATGTACACATAATGTTGGTGAGGGTAGGTCACTAATATTTACATTAGTGATGGGTATGTTCACTAATGTTAAAAAGGGGCTAATGTGATTGGATAGAAGGAATGATAGGTGCATGCACTATCATGATTTGGGCAACCAATGAATGGAGACCCTTTTAGAAATGCACATCTATTCAAGGGGCCTAGGAAAAGGTAATAAATATGAGGTTTAGCTACCCTCATAAGCACATTACGTCGGAAGGCCGCTGTCTTAGACACCGGTGGTGCGGGCTAGGCTTTCGTCTCAACGATCATGTTTATCTCTTCTGAGGTATTAGTCATCCTAATATCCGGTGGTATGGGACGTTGGTGGTAGGTTGGCTATGTCTAGATCATAGCTCGGGGGTGGTTGGGTGGAACGGGTTCTTCTATCCAATCTATTTTCCTTCTTTTACTTTACTTTGGTCTATTGATTAGTAATAAGTTATATTCATGATAGGCCCTTTGGCTCAATTTAGTTTTTGAAATGTTTTATGAGTTAATAGGTGTCTCGTATCTTGTGAGCTTTTGACCCAACTTGCTAATTTGCGGAGATATATTGCCATTAGTTGGTTGCAATGGGATTGCATCATCTGTCAACTCCTCTTGATTGTAGAGAATCAATCTTCTATAGGTTGTAATTCCATCCCAAGCTCGAGACTAAGCATGCAATTTCTTTCTCTACAATCGTAAGCATTGAGGTTTGTGGTTTATCACTTTAAGTTAGTATTGTGATAGTTATAATTTTGCACATTGATTGTTTTAAGCATTGATACATTCACGCATCGTGGATCCATGCATTTTAATCCTAGTTGATTGGTCCACATAATGTGGATTTGTGCAATCAAGTAGTCACATGTTTTGTTTTTTTAAACATATCCTTCCATTAGTTTAAAAAAACCATATTAGCTACAAAATACAAAATGATGGAAAGGAGACGATTATCCTTCCCCAACCCGTCTTGTGTAAGACACTAGCTAGCCATGAATCCTTCTTTTGATAGACTTGATTGAACACTTCTTCAATAGTTGAAACATACCATGAATTTGCCATATGTTCAAACCAAATCAATTTTCCTCATCATGTTTATATTCAACATCTCCCAATACCACCTTTGGGTCATCAGATGCATCCAATATGCCCCCCCATTTACAAATTATGACCAAGCATCCTCTATTTTCCATATTCAACGTAAAACTCAATCAAAGCATTATGGTATAGAGGTCATTTTGTATGTCTCGATCCATGATCATTCCATCACGTATAAACATGACGTCATGTACAACCATGTGATCAACACCCACTTTAAGGGATCTCAACCCTTCGAACAGTTTATATGCATTTGATAACCTTCCACATGTTGCCTGCAAATCAACAATGCTTCATGACACCATCCATCACATAAAAAGAAACGGACTTCTTCCGAATGCATACATAAGAGCATCCCCCTCCACCTATTTCAATGAATCCATCCATGTTTCAATAATAGTTAACATATCCCCATGTTTCATATTGGTGGAGAGGTGGCTGATACCTCCGACGTATACAAGAATTAACCATGTAAAATACATTCATCCTTTCCCATGTCTTCTTAAAAACCTCTTTCTTTTGAAGGACTACATCTGAATCACCCTTGATAGCGTCATACTCTCCTTTTAGTGTATGCACCACGGTCAACCAAATCTCCTTGATTACCTCCACAACATTCCATTGAATTTGCTGAAATATCCTTCGACATCTACTAGTCCACAAAACCCACAACGTTATGGAACTAATAGTCTCCCAAACCACCCCATTTTGTATTGAATTACTATGCATACACGACAACACTTCCTCAACATATCGACTTCTTGTATGTAATGCAAATGTAACCTTTTCTTGTTCATAATCTTGTACCTTAACCTTAATAGTAGCCCACATCACTGCTCCCCATTTATATACTCTAGAGCCATATACATCATGCAATAAATGTAATATCCTTTTCCAAACCAATTTGGCCACCATACATGACCATAATAGGTGATGAAGAGACTCCATCTCTCATCCACAAAAATCACACATTTTATCTGCATCCTTACAATGCATCCAAACCCTAACAGGAATTGCATAATGAACAATCAACCATCTAAATAAAATAATCTTCTTTGGAATTTGCATAGCCCATAGCTATTTCCAAAATGTTGTCATATAAGTAGAATCAACATTATAACTCAACCATGTTGTAGCTGTTGTCGGTCAATGAGGTATCCTACGTTGTAACATCTCCCTTCCCAATCGAACTGAATATTGAAAAAACGGCTTCGGCCTAACATCCTCCCCAAAATATGAAGTAGGTAACCACTTCCATTTCCCTGGATCACATTCCAATTCACATAATGGTTTTTTGCCCACTACCCATAGATTCCACCATGCATGGACAACATTAGGATCAGGGTCTAGGATCCAAATCTTATCTACCTTGGCTAGAATTCTAATGGGTTTTAATGTAGCCTCAACGAGACATTCATCTTCCAGGGGGATCAACACTAATCGTCCCTCTTGTAAAACATCATAACTCAAGAAAGAATCCTTATCTCTAAGGCCACGAACTCCAAGAAAAATTTGAAAATTTGAAAATTTGAAAATAATCCCACCCACTTATGACAATCAGAATGTATGTTATCCATCAAGGGTAGTTGCAATTTCCTTAACTCATCAACTATCATCTTTCCTCCTCTTATTCCTCTATATTCTTGTTGCATAATATCTATAGGTTGTGAATAAAACGTCGCCACTTACGAAGAGATGAGGCAAAAGATGAATCCACTTGAGCCAAATTTAATCTCACTCTCCTCCCCAACATAGATCCTTCATCACCTAGAAATAAAAGATTCCAAACCAAGGGTTGATGTAACCATTCATCCATCGAAGTGGGCAAGACTTGTTGCAAATTATCTTTCATTGATCACCAGGCTCTCTTTATCGCAGCAAAGAACCTATCATTTTGAAATACTATATTATGCGAATGAAAGTTAGGAATAAACCACCATTGAAGAGACCTTGTCCATTCACCTCCATATTTTGGGAAAACCTCTTTCATTCTTAACTGAAGAAGCATCTTCCACTGTTCATTTCCTGGTTGTAAACCTCACACTATAAATTTTGCCAATAGTGCCTTACATTGCATAAGAGGATCTACCAAACCTAAACCCCCTTGAGAGGTCGGCGTTATAATAGTTTTCCAAGCTACCTTCGGTCTAACATTCTTAAAATCAGTAGAAACCCATAAGAAATTTCTAATCAACCGTTGTAACTTTGACAACAAAGATCTGGAGAATATACCACATTGAGGAGAGTAATACTTGATTAGAAATAACTAGCCTCCCCGCCAGTGATATACTCTTAGAGCTCCAAAAGATTCATTTTTTCCTCAAAGAAATCAGTAACGGTTGAATATGAGCTTTTGGGGGAAGATTAATTCCCACTTGACACCCTAAATATCTCATTGGAAAGCATTTTGGTATCCAACAAAATCCAACATCTGGACACCAAGTAGGAGTAAGACCTTTAAATCCCACTGACTTGTGCCAATTAATAATGGCACCTTAAGCATCACAGAAATTATGGATCACCTTTTGCACCTTACAAAGATTTCTGTCATCTCCTACAACATACAATGTTGTGTCATCTGCAAATTCACAATCTAACACAACCTCCTCCAGACCTGGCCACTATATACCCTTAATAGATGACTTATTCTTATACAAGAATGCACTAAAGGCTTCTCCTACGAGTAGAAATAAATATGGAGCCAAAGGACATCCTTGTCTCACGAATCTAGTAATCGGAAAATTATTATCTAGTGCTCCACCAACAAGAACTCGACTAGATGCTGAAGTATATAATGCAAAAACAACCTTAATATAATCACATGGAATACCTATACGACTCATAACCTCATATAAAAAATTCCAATCGACTCTGTCATAAGCTTTCTCAAAATCCAAAAGCAATATTGCTGAGTCTTGTTTTGTTTCTTCCGCTATTGCTATCATCTCCCAAAACATGAAAATATTATCAAAGATACTCCTTTCCTGTATAAAGCCCGTCTGATTCTTATGTATAATATGTGGAAGAAAAGGATCCAAATGAATAGCTAATAATTTAGCATAAACTTTATATATTGTATTTAAAATAATTATATGCCACCATTTCTTAATATCATCCACCACACCTTCTACCTTTGGAATCAAATAAATCATTCCTTCATTCCACCCAATAGGCATCCTTCCCAAATGAAAAACCTCTTGTAAAGCAGATGTGAAAGCATCGGCTATATCATCCCAATACTCTAAAAAGAATTCTGGTGATAATCCATCATTTCTTGGACATACATTCTTCCCAATAGCCACCAGTGCAACTCTTACCTCTGTAGAAGAGATTTCCTTTACCAATGATTCAACCATCTCATGTGAGACCTTTGTAAGTAGATTTTTATAAAAGGTCGTGGCAATGTACCTCATTTCATTCGTGTCCTTTGTAATTGACCCATGTTCCCTTTGTAGCTGTCTCATACAATTACCAAAATGAACACCTTTATGATATGCGAAAAAATTAGAATTCACATTATCAACTAATCGAGTCCACTTTGAAGCAATAGCATGAAACTTTGTTTGAAATATCTTGTCTTCCAAACATGTTAATTCATTTCTTATGTGAGCCAACTCCAATTCAACCCAAGCTGCATGTGGACATTTTATTGAAAATGTTGAAGAGAACCTCAAAGCCCTCCTATTAGCAGCCATTCTCAACTTACATTGCTCCACAATCTTACATACTTTCAATCTAAAAAATTCTGAAGTACCCTGAATAGCAGAGTTGACCCTTTGCAAGACATTTACAACAGATGTAGGTTGCCATTCCGACATCTGTAAAATATCATGCCTAAAGGATGTATCCAAATAGATTCATTTCGGAATACAATCACAACTATTGTTATGATATGGTTGTTTTCCAACCACCATAATCACAGGTGCATGATCGGAGAATAAAGAGCCTGATATAATACCAATCTCCCCACCCTTTTTGACAAAAAAACATCAATGTATATTCTGTCCAAACGGGATAGATTTACCCCTTGTTGTCTTCTATTTGATCGAGAGAAACTTAATGAATCTTTTAACCGACCAAAAGATGTAACATGCCATGCATCTTGCAATCTGAATGATAAACATAAGTGTTCCCAAGTTACCAACTCAATTGCACCCATCAAAGCATGAGAGCCTCTAATCCTATCACCGAAATCTTCAATCATATTAAAATCACCTACCATACACCAATGATCCATTGACGGTAAATCCGATCCTATCTTAAACCAAAATTCCTTTGTAGCCCCTCCCGAATTTGGAGCATAAATATTAAGAAAACCCAACTTAAGGTTTGAGACTGTAAGATGATATATTGAGCTCTTCCCTCAACCAATATACGACAATCTAACACTTGCTAACTCCATTTCTCTGCTAAGGCTATACATAAACCTCCATGTTTATTTTGATCGCCAATCACAGGAGCCCAATAGTATTTCCAATTTTCGTTTAACATATTCCCATATGTATCTATTCGCTTATCCGATAGATGAGTTTCTTGTAAACAAATCATATCACAAACTCCCACATTAAACTTAAGCAACTCTTGATGGACTCTACCGTTAAATTTCTTACTAAGTGCCCCTCTAAGCCCTTGAACATTCCATGATAAAATTTGGAATTTATTCATAGCTTAACAAAAGTTGCTTACTAACCTTAGTTCTCCCATCCATTGTCGACTTTTTAAACTTGCAATCCTTATTGTTAATTTTCAATCCCTTAAGGGACATCTTATTTGAGTACGAAACCGTACTATGTTTCTTTGTATGACACATGAATCGATTAATCATAATATTTCTATCCACTACTTTATTAAGAGTAGTATGTACAACTACTGCATCAAGATATGATTATCTCTTAGTTATACGCCCCTTGTAGTTATGGGTATTCTCCATTGATGAGTGACAAATTTCAGCACTCACAATTTGTAACAAGTTAACCTCTTCCCCACTTTTTTCCGCATTAGAGTCTTCCTTAAGGATTGTGTGACTTTCGTTTTCCTCATATACAACTAATGGCAAGGTTTCATCTCCCTTCATACCTAAACCATTATCATCATGCATCAAGATATGATTATCCTTGGGATAAGCCTCGCCCACCAAAGAGTCTAATAAATTATTATCTCTTATGTTCATTGAAGAATTAGAAAGGTCACGATCTATAATATGGTCCATATTATTTTTATGTTTGGCAATTGAAGCTCCATCTATCTCCTCAACCAAGATAGCATCCCGTGGTAGTGTTTGTCTAAGATTACCAATTGGTTCAAATCTATTTCATGTTGGCATCCATTTATTGGAAAGGTGCACATTCTTTGCAAAAAAACATTTTCCCTTTCTCACCATAGTCCAATCCTCCTCTCCTTCGGTAGCCCCCTTTTCCTTAAATTTTTCATTACTATTCCCATGTGACTCATTCTACCACGTACAATCTTTTGCCATATGCCCAATTTGCCTACATTTAAAGCATTGATTTGGCAATCCAGCATATGTAATCTTTTGCACTCGCACTTTGCTGCCAATCAATGGTGGCAATCGAATTGACGAGGGAAGAACCATATTACTATGACCTAATAGCCTCACTATTGGTGTATTTTGATTTTTTGCATTAAACCTCTCGATTTCTACATCCTCATCTATCAATTGCCCAAGTGTGGATGCAATATCCTTTATTATCGACTGCCACTCTTTGGGTAAGGCCAGGAACATAACAGAAAAAACAAACCTTCTAGCAATTGTCTCCCTCAAGTCATCTAAATCAAATCCCGCATACCATTTCAAAAATTGCATCCATACTCCTTTCATCTTAACACTACCCACTAGAAGCAATTTAACTACCATATCACAACTATTAAATTCAACATGGTAGCAACCCTTACCGAGAAATTGAATGTCGATTATTTGCGCTAACTCACCTTGCAAAGAGCTTGTAATAGATGACACAGCTCGACCCGATTTGGACAACCTCCCACAACATAGATAACGATCGAATGTTGTTGTAGGTGATCCACCTCCGCCTATACCTTCTGTTCTGTGTCTGGAGAGAGAGACAGAAGTCCACTGTGAGATCTGCGACCAGAGAAGAAGCGAAGGGCAGTACACTGGAATCCCTTTTGTATGTTGTCGCAGCACCGAATGCGCTCATCATTTTTTCTCTTCCTGCGTGGGGTCATATGTTTTAATTGAGGTCGTCTCACCTCATGACATCTACGTGGGGCTCATATGTTCTACGTGAGTTCTTTGGGCTTGTGAATTGAAAACTTTGTGGTTTGATGCCTTCATATGTGGTGAAAAGGTGGTTAGGTATCTTTAGTAATAGAGGTGGATGAAACCTCAAAATAGTGCACCCTACCAATACTCTATTAATTTTTGTGAGGGATCTTTCAATTCTTTAACTTCATACATGTATTCAGTGTACTTGGTGGGTGGGAGTTTCAAATGAATAATATTTAATCACATGATTAAGAGGAAAAAATATAACGAAAAAATAATAATCGAAAATTTAAATTAAGGAAAAATATTATGAGGAATCATTGAAGCGGTTGCGGAACCTAAGTTCGTTGGTTTATCATGGCGTAAGTTTTCAAGACACCCTCAACATTCTCTTTCTCTTTGTACATGGTTCCTTCTCCACTTTCGTCAAACAAATTTCTGGAACATTATGAAAGGTTTACCATGGCGTAAGTTTTCAAGACACCCTCAACATTCTCTTTCTCTTTGTACATGGTTCATTCTCCACCTTCGTCAAACAAATTTCTGGAACATTATGAAAAGCTCATTGATTCCTTTGGGCATTGAATCAAGTCCTTGGAAATGGCACCAAAATAATGGTAAGGCTCCAAGAGTTGTTCCTTCAAGCTTTGTCCTACTCGATCGATGATATTTCCAAAGTCGAGGTTATTTTTCAAGGTTTTATGTCTACCCTTTTGTAGGTGAGACAAATTGAACCAATAGTCAAGCTTCATGCATTGTCAATTAGTCTTCTTCTTTTTTTCTTTCTCTTTTTCCAAAAAATAATATACTCCATTAGTTAAAATATACACAAACTCGATCCCTTTCTCGAGTAGGCCGTGCCAAGACTATCCTATCCTACATAAGAGATCTTGCTTATTTATCTTACACTTTCACATATATCTCTAGCCATCCTTTCATACACTTCACCTACATTCACTATCCCACATGCCATGTCTTTCACACCCCTCGTTCAACTAATGGGAGGGGGGAACAACCGTCTGGGTACTTCATACTTCCATAGTACATCCATTCCATTTCATGTGGTCATCGGTGTAGTACACCATTGCTTTTGAAAATTCATCCTCATTATTTCTGCAACATCATCAGTACCATCAATCCGCTCATATTGAACTCTTAGTGTAGTTATTAATATGTGTCAGATTAGCTTAATCAATTCAGCTGGAGGGCGTTTGTGTGCTGAAAATACCCTGGTACACCTTGATGTCCATATACACCATATAGTAATGGGGGCAAGCAACATCCAAAGGTCTCCAAGTTTTTGATTCAATGCACAAGCTATAGGTACTTTGTTGTCAGTGATCAACCAAACAATGCCATTCTTCCCTCTGTACTAAGCATCGCATGTGCTATCATATTTCGCCACATCATCCTCAAAACAAATCCAGCAAGCATGTCCCCAGTTGAGGGTGAATGAACTAGAGGCATGGCAAAGCAAACGTAGTGCCCTTCCCCATACAACCACTGCCTCACGACATTCCCATACAATGGGAAATACTTTCTATCTATCCACATGCAATACATCTAGGGTCTACATTGGGGCCTTTACCCCATGTCCCTACCGGCAAGGCTCTATGTGCAATAAGCCATAAGCATTACCTTGTGGTCATATCTATCATGCCATATCATTTTCCAGAATTGATCTAGTCTCATTTCACTAATGCCCTCCTGTATCCAAAATTTCTTTGCCGCAATCTTGTCGTGTTCTTGTTCTAGAACAATTTGCCTCCCAATCTTCGTGTTATACCTGAAAAATTGAACCAGCTTTTCCCCATCAGTTCGTCCTTGAGTTCTCCAAACATACATTGTTGGGTCCCATGATATCTGATCCAAATGCCCTTCTATAGGCCAACACACTGTCGCCTGTGTGATCTCCCTTGGCTTAGGGTCAATAATCATATTCTTGCCATTTTTTGCGATCAGCCTAATCAGCCTTTCTCTTTGAAAGGCTGGTTGCTCAACTCTTACCATTCCATGCTCTAGTTTGTAGTGGCATACCTCATTTGATTCCACTTTCATTCCCTTAATGCCAATTAAATAGTTTTCTGCATCTATAAGTCCTGTCCACGCAATTTCAGAGGTTGTTACTTCTTCCTCTTCCAAGGTATTCCCGTAGCATGCAATGGCATCTATAATTCTCTTGAGCATGCCTTTACCCCTGCTTATTCTCCATATTCTAGCCTTTTGAGTGCCCAACTCATTGGACAAAAACCTCTCCCACTCTACTAATGCATTCCCTTGGGCATTGATTAACTTAGCCCATTTGAAACCTGCTTATTGTCCTATCATCGGCCCATCCACATACTTCACTCAACAACAAGACTTAATAAGTACACTTTAACAAGTTAAAGCTAAGGAATTCTTAAGAAGCCACATTAAGCCAACTGAGTTAAAGAGGATAAAAGATTAAATTCCTAACAAACAATATGGGATTTTTTGTTGTATAGTGGTGGACCTATGGGACAAAATAAATATATCATCTTGTGTGTGACTCCTTTCGAAGAAGGGTGGCTACTCCTTCCTTGCACGAATTTCTCTCACAGTCGAAGTGTGCACTCTTGATTGTGACATTCATTTGTAAAATTCTTGAACATTTAGAGTCTCCACTCTCACATGGATTACATGAAAATGCTATATTTGTGGTTCTATAGCTCATATTTTACCTTTGAAGGCATAATAAATTCTATTTATCCATTTATCTCAAGAGATAGATAGATAGATAGATAGATAGATAGATAGATTATATTATCGTCTTCGGAGGTCAAATATGACCTATGAGACCACAAATATTACATTTCACGTTGTTGTTAACTCTTCGGGCCGGACAATGGCCTAACACAAGGTGTCTACGGGAGACACTTCACCAAAGGGTGTTACAGCAACCGGATTAGACTTCAACGCTTAATCCGACTTAATTAAGTTACTTATTAGGATCGTCTTTCATAACACGCGTAAGATATAACAATTACGACAGAATGGCAATTAACACAGAGAGATAACAACGCTTAAGCTTTCATTAATTAACTGCTAACTATTACATTGTATCCGGGCCTTTAAATAGGTTTCCGGTCTGTATTACAAAACGGTGCCATCCGCACCTGTTCGGGATCGGTCCGGATCCGGAACGGCATACCGTTTCCGGTCCGTCCGTCCACACTCATAGCTTAATTACAACCACATTCCTACTACTTAATTAGCTCCCCGTTTCCCACTCTAGACTCCTTTGCCGGCCGGTAACACATGGCACGCCCGTGGGACAGTACCTTGTACGTCGAATCCACAACCGACCCTTGCTATTCTTTGTCCAAAATGTCCAGAATGCTTTGTTCGAGAGGCTCCAATGGTTCATCTGGAAGTGGTTATTGTTGTTGTTGTTGTTGCTCTGTTGCTGTCTGCTGCGGCGGGTCCGTTGGTGGTTGCTGTGGCTGCTCCTCTGTTTGTGGCTCTGACACTGACGTCTCTGTCGTTGCTCCCTGTGTCGTAGTGGTCTCCGGTTGACTGGTTCCCGGCTGGCCCTCAGCCGGCGACGGTTCCTCATCACTAAGGTTAACCGTTGCCGCTTCCCGTGCTTTTTCTTCCCGCACCCGGGACCGCTCGTAGCTTTCAAACTGGATTTGAGCGTCCAGCCTATCATCGTCCAGCTGAGCTACGAGCTGCCTGACCTGCGCCAGTTGTTCATCTGCTAGGACTTGGAAGTTGTCGGCCAGCTCGTTCCGTATGGCGGTCACGAACACGTTCGCGTTCACAAGTGGAAGGATTGCGCATTCCACTTGTAGAATCTTCTTAAAACGAAGCAAATACACCCTCTCTACAATAATTGGATGCACTAGTATCACATGTTCCTCAACTTGATGAGAATTTGCAAATATAAAAATACATGATAGATCTACGAGTGGAGATCATTAGAAATCATGCAAGTTTAGACATGTTGATAAGTTAATGTAGGCATAATAAAGTTCAACTATGGCTCAATATGGCACTATTGTGCGACAAGGGAAACACTAACTTAAAGACTTATATTAATTAGGTAGGTTTTACAAAAATATGAGGTGTACTTGTATCCATACTAATAAAATGAGATATAATTTATACTTTGACCCATACGTGCATGTATGTAATTGTGGAAAATGTAGGATAGTGCACATTAGGATAAGTGATTGGAATAACTAACTTATTAAAGTATTCAATACTTGTATTTAAAGTTGATCTAATCTATTCCTCAGTTTGTTCATATGGGATCAAACCATATGTGTATATAATTGTGCACAATGTAAGGCAGTGAACTTTAGGATAATGTCGTGGAAATAACAAACCTATTAGGCTTTCATACCTGTATTTAAAATTGATCTACTCTATTGCTTAGGTGATTCACACAAGATCAAACTCCGAACGATAACGCAACTGGAACCATTATCAACACACTACACAATCTAAGCAGCAATGGAATAGAAACATAATAGTTTTAACAATAGAAGACAAAGATCCATAATAACAACATGGACAGTCATGGCAACAATTATAGGGCCATGTTCTATTAAGGTTAGCTTGGACCAAAATCAGCCTCCATTTAAACTAGTTCATATTTCTCCATAAGTTTGGTAGTCAGCTATGCACGCGGTGAAACCAATGTCATAAATCTACTAATCAAGTATATAAAAATAAAATTGAAACATATAGAAGATTATAAAGAGTAGAATCCACTAGGTAAAACCCAAAATTTGTATTAATAATGTGAAATCTTAACAAATCGTCAGTGTCATATTCTTTATAGAGTTTATTACATAGCAATCAATTCATCAACGTCATTTTCTTCATCATCTTGTGTAGAACTGTCTTCGGCTATACGTGCATTGGTTTCCCCTGTTAGCCGAGCCAACGAAATATCTTCTATAAGCTCATCATCAAGCTCTATTAGCTCCCCCGGTTCGCCGGCTAACGGAGGAATAGGCTCTCGCGAAGCAGGTTGAAACCTTTCTGTATTGGCGAGGTTCTTTGCACCGACCTCCTCATCTTGGTCTGGGCACTCCCACAAAGCCTTAATCCGCATATTAATAAATATAACTTGGTCCTCGTCCTTCTCCAATGCAACTGTATTTCTAAACAGCTTCAATGCACATGCTGACGTAGTTCCTATGATGTAAGTAACAAGAAGATTTAGTTGTCAAACGAAAAAAAAGTGATTGGTTATCTCAAGATCGTTACCCTAGTTCGAGGAATACCTGTGCCAGAAAAGAGATCTAATATCCAGTCTCCTTCGACAGAAAACATCTCGATCAAGCGCATCATAAGTCGTTGAGGTTTTTGGTATGGGTTGACAAGTCCTCGTTCTGTCGTGGTGACATGTCGCAATTTCCGAGTCACTGCTGGATATACCAACAGATTTGAACCTCCCACTTCATTAGAATGCTCTTTGATTCTCTGTTTCTTAATTTCATCGAAGTAGCCAACCGTTATGTATTCAATGGCATTAACGAACCGAAAAGTTGGCCCTCTATTTACATTGGTCTTGATCCTATAAAAAATAATTCATTGAGTTAAGAATAGATTCAACAACCTTAAGAATTGCAATATAATGAAAGACACCTATAAATAATCCTTACCATGCAAGGTTCTCGATGCCATGGCAACGAGATCTCAAAGCTTGAGCTACCGAGTACCCTTGGTCCATACTATGAAAGACAACTATTCGCCACAAGGATGCGGTCGTTAGCTCAGCGAAATCCTTGACCATCTTCTCCAATTGTTTAAACCTAAACGGTTCATCGTCGTATGATGACCCAGCCATTCGAAATCCGTAAGGAATATCCGCAATCATTAGCGTATATTCCTTCTTTGGCACCTTCTGGATCAAGTCGATGACATCACCGCAAACCACATTGTAGTAAAGATCTCTCGTAATATCTTTTTTGTGGCTAAAATTTTTAAACGAGCCATCTTCCTCCATTTCGTACGCCTTGACTAAGCGACGATCCTTTTCTTTTCTGGCTCGCTCGAGATGTGCAAGGAAGGATGTAGGGAAATCGTGTATATCCTTAACTTCTCCTTGTTTCTTGCCTCGACACGGTTTCTAATAGAAGCAATAGGACATCAGGTATTATTATACAAGCTCTACATATGATGAAAGGGTAATGAAAAAACATGAATACTAACCCAATCCTTGAATGCAATAAAATACCCTGATAACGCCTTATACGAAGACGTTAGAGGATAATCCTCGGTCACTTGTTCCCAAGTTATACATCCAAGTTGTTTCATCATAACTTCTTGGATCTTCATGTACACCTTATGACTGTAAAATTAGAAATCAAGATTAGAACTTTGAATTACACCAGATAGACTACAATTTCAGTATTTGAAAGACATACTTATTGAACTCAGTGACCATTTCTTCAAGGCTTAAATCTTTCACCACAACCCTTGACAAAACCGACACAAGAAGCTGCTCGTCCTTAATACCTTGCATCGCTCTCCATAGAGACAGCTTCTTCAATTGTCAAGTCAATTTTCTTGGCGACTTGTGACTTTAACTCTAGTTGAGGGTCAACCCGACATTTCTTTTGTCGTTGACCCTTTACCTCCTTATTCTCCCACATTGAGAAGATTTGATCTTGTAGGTCCCATACTTCTCCATCTCTAAACGCCAATTGAAACCAAGACTCATACTTTCGAAGACCATCGGACCTAACATTATCATCTACCACAATGTTGACTTCATGCAGACATTGACGTCGAAGGCCTGGATGTAACTTCACACCAAACTTTTGTTTCACATCTAAATACTCGTGGTGGAAGAACCGTATACGCTCAATAGACGACATTTTCTGCCTATAGTCATTATCATTATTATGGTCCCATGCCAACAGCTTAGCCTCTTCGGTTGTGAGCCCAACATAAATTTTGCACTCGGCATACTTGAAGAAGAAAGTGGTTGGATGTTCTCTCACAAGTTGCCGACGTGCCTCTGCTGAATGCGATCCACCAATGACAAAATAATTATATTGATCATGCTTTCTAATATCAAAATCTTCAATGGTTTCACATTCTTCAGGATCTACCATAACAATAAAAGGCACCACAGTGGCATGAGGATTAATTTTCATTTTTTTCTTGAGATTTTGAACATGCATGCGGTGAGGCTCTCTAATCTCAAGTGGTCTTCGACCTGTTTTTTCATCAATAGGGGGCCGATGGATGTGTGTTATAGGCAAATTAAATACTTGCCCTTTCCTGACCAGCTTCCGTTGCATTAACTCTCTCCTTATTTTATTCTGCTCGGATGACAAAACACCCGAGGCCAGCTCGGCTCCTGGCGTCCCCTTATTATCCTCTTCTTCATTTTCACTTGTTGAATCCGTATCCGACATTTTCGTTGTCTTCTTCTTTGCTGGTCTTGACTGGACTTTGGATACCTTTTTTGTGGCCTTCAATGGGGAGGGCACTTCATCTCTTAGAGTTACATGGCCTTGTATATAAGGCCTCAAGGTAACAATAAGGTTTTGTGAGTTATCAAGTGCTTTTTTGAACACTTCTGGCCCACAAGATTCCTTTACTAAAAGGTCTTCTGAAAGGAACACTTTACGTACCCCCTTGGAGCACTCTATCATTACCAGTATGTTGGCCGAATCTGCATCTTCGTAGTCAAATCGTAGAATACGGCCATACATAAATGGGGTTTCTTTTCCAAGCTGCCCCTCACCCTTCTTCTTTGTTGTATACAATACGACTTTTTTCTTTGAGTCGACATATTGCATACACCATTCCTTGTCCGTTAGATCTCGGTCAGGAAGGTCTTCGCCTCCAGTAGCGACGACAAGTTTCTTTTGCTAACATCACTATGTGGCTGAGATTTTGTCTCTTCGTTAAAGAGAAGCTTTTTTCCTCTCTTCATGATCTCAGGAGCTACCTTGGTCTGGGCTTCGATTGGAGAACCTTGTATGCGAAGCTTAATTTTCTTCACGGGTCGGTCCGACAGGTTCTCAAACGACCTATTTAAGAAAGTATATGCAAAAACATAAGTTAGGCAGTCACGTAGATTGAGGTTGTATATTATAATGAAGAACAGTTTCCAGGAGCAGTAACATATTCAAAAATCTATTATAGGCAGGGCTATTCAACCTAGAAAATATATATCGTAATAAGTAAAACGGGTTATATATTCTTTTAAATAGTAGGTATGACTTATATAGATTCTAAACCTATATTGAGGAGAATTTGCCATAGTAAAGGCAATTTGTGGATCATTTTCTACTATTTTAAGCTAAAGTAGGTCATCAAGCACCTATAATTAGAGCATGTATTTCTTTAAAAGTAAGTAAAGTCAACATAAAAAAGACTGATTTTGCCAGACAATTTGATATCATTTCCACCCCATAAACGAATTTTCTCTCTCAAAGCCTTCTTATATACAGGGACTCGATACGCCGTATCGAGTTCGTGTTTAAAACCTACACTTTAAACAGGAACTTGATACGCCGTATCGAGTTCGTGTTTAAAGTTTGAATTTTAAATAGGAACTCGATACGCCGTATCGAGTTCGTGTTTAAAACCTACACTTTAAACAGGAACTCGATACGGCATATCGAGTTCGTGTTTAAAACCTACACTTTAAACAGGAACTCGATACGGCGTATCGAGTTCGTGTTTAAAACCTATACTATAAACAGGGACTCGATACGCCGTATCGAGTTCGTGTTTAAAACCTACACTTTAAACAGGAACTCGATACGCGGTATCGAGTTTGTGTTTAAAACCTACACTATAAATAGGAACTCGATACGGCGTATCGAGTTCCTTTTTAAAATTTAAACTTTAAACACGAACTCGATACGGCGTATCGAGTTCGTGTTTAAAGTGTAGGTTTTAAACATGAACTCGATACGGCGTATCGAGATTCTTTTTGAAACCTACACTTTAAACACGAACTCGATACGGCGTATCGAGTTCGTGTTTAAAACCTACACTTTAAACAGGAACTCGATACGCGGTTTTAAACAGGAACTCGATACGCCGTATCGAGTTCGTGTATAAATATTTGTATTGTATACATGAACTCGATACGGTGTATCGAGTTCTTGAGAAACGAAACATATTTACAAAAATGTCCACAGTGTCAAAGGCCTACCTGGAGTCCTCGCGCTCGATTCTCTTTGAAGACATGGTTGATCGTGTTGAAGTGGAGGTGGAGATCGCGCTTTCGTGCTTTGTGCTCTGAGTGCTTTGTGTGCTCTATGTGCTCTCTACGTTCTGTGTGCTCTGTACGCTCTGTACGCTCTGGTGAGTGAAATATGACGAGGTCTTCCTATTTATAGGGATTGAACACATTGGTTAAAGTAACCATAGTCACCTTAACCAAGGTTGGTAACTTTGAGGATAGTTAGTTGGTAACCATAGTCACATTAACTAGAGTAACTTATGATTGTATTAATGATTACAAAGTCAAACTAACACATTGATCAATCTTTTATAGTCATAACAACCTACAATGACTTCAAAGGTTATGAAGGAGACAATGATAGAGGTTCATGAATGTACCAATGATTGATTACTAAAAGCAACAATTTTTATGACTCTCAAATGTTATGTATTAAAGATGTGGGCATGAATTAACCAATGATTGATAAGTCTAATATTTAAAATGGTGAGCATTAAAGAACCAATGCGTGAGACGTTCTATATCAAAATGGGTGCCATTAATTAGCCAATGATTTTAACATTAATCCAACATATTCATGGCTTGTTAATGATTAGTTTTATATTTTACTTGATTTAATATCATTTAGATCTAGTTTATATAATGATTGATAATTTAAGTACAATTACTTTATTAAAAATAATTTTTAGATGTATTGTATTAATAGAATATTACATAATATAGACATTCTATTGATTTGGCTTTTGTTTAGAGAGAAGTTTATGTTTAGGGAGGAGTATATGTTTAGAGAGGAGTGAAGATTCACCGTTCTCGATTGAAGAATATTGTTTGTCATCAGACCCATCGTTTTCTACTGAAGAGTATTGTTTGTCAACAGAGTCACCATATTCGATTGAAGAATATTGTCTGTCGACCGACTCACCATATTCTATCGAAGAATATTGTCTGAGCTCATCTACAGGGAATGTAAATAATGATACATGTGAAGAGTTCTCTATTGAAGAATACGATATTAATAAAGATACCGAGAATGAAGGAAGTGCCCAGGAAACATTGAATAACATTGGCGATGGTCACAACAGAGAATTAGACTGTAACAAGGTTACACCAACCTCTATGCAGGAAGAGAAATCTGGGAGCCCTATGCATATTAGAAGAATCCCACGAAGAATTCGTCTGGCTAGATTTAGCTTGGTGACATCAGATAAACAGATTGGATTTGATGTCAACAAAATATGTTGTGCCCGTGGTTGTATGTCTATGATTGGAAAATCAAAGTTGCGAGAATTAAGGCGATACTATTTTTCGATGACTGGTGATGAGCAAGACACTTACCTCGGATCACATATGCAACTAGTATCTGACAAATGTACGGGGATCAAAGTATCATTCGAGTATTATATCTTCCATGCGCAACAGATATGTAGAGTTGCATTCAAAATTGCGTTATGTGTTAGTAACATGCGGCTACATAGAGTACAACAACGTCTACTTAGCGGGGATCAGATGCTAGTAACATGCGGCTACATAGAGTACAACAACGTCTACTTAGCGGGGATCAGATGCTCAATTGTAAAGAGGTTCCAAGTATGAAAGGTGCAATTGGAAGACTAGCTATTGGCTGGATGAAAACTTACTTTCAGTTAAATTGTGAAGTAATGCCCACTACAGGTAGGATGCATCTTTCTGATAATTATACCCGTCGGGAAGTTTATGATGTCTATCGATCTGAAATGCTGGGCTCACGTAATAAGTCTATCACCTATAGCCAATTCACAAGATTATGGAGAGCTCGGTTTTCAAATATTATTATTCCTCGTAAAGTACGTATGGGGTATTGCTCCATTTGTGCAAATCTTAAAAGTTTGGCTAAAGGTGCAAAGACATCAATGGAAAAGGATACGAGTAAGAAGTTACTACAAGAGCATCGTGAGGCACAATCCTTAGAACGAAGGAAGGCGATGCATCATAGAGAGAAAGTGTTTGAAGAGGCCTGAACAATACATGTGCTTAATGATAGATGGCATGGACCAGAAGAAGACATGCTTGCCGCATATGCGGAGGCTCCCCAAAGATGTCAATGATGAGTGCCTTGTTCAAATGCACTTGGTGGGATGCTTGGCTTATAATAGGTCTGTTCGACCTCACGTCTTCATTACTTACCCCAATGTTCACAATGACCCTAACCTAACAGTTACAGTGATTCACCGAGTTTTGATGTCTTGGGGACAACCTTTCCCCCCTGTTTTATACATTCAATTGGACAATGAATTGTTTAGGAAAGTGAAAGTCAATTTCCTTTTGGTTGGCCACACACATGACCATATAGATCAAATGTTTAGCACATTCTCCAGACAGTTGTCTCGGCATGATGCTTTCACTTTACCTAAACTATTTGATGTCATTTGTGATGCATATACACCACGCCCAAAAGTGTTACACTTGAAGGAGGTATATGACTTTAAGAGATATATATTAGATGGGGGTGGTGGGAATGTTAAAGTGCTTGCTCAGTTAAACAATATAAGTTTCAATCACATTTTTTTGATAAAGAAAAATGGAATAAGTGGTTCTACACTTTTGTATGCTAAACAATATTCATCTTCTACAACATGGGAACCTGAAGGTGGTTGCCAGTTATTACTTTGTATGCCGAGTACAATTGTCCATGGAGCTAAGCAAATGCCAATTGAGAAGAAAGGACAGTTGCAGAGCGACTTGGTATCAGAACAAAAACGGTCATGGCTCCAAGCCTTAGAAGAAAAAAGAAAGCATATTGAGGCCGCCAAGAAATATGCCGCACAACAAGACACGTCATGGTGGGATGTATTTTATAGTGATCAGAAAGAAATTATAGACAATTGTGTATCTGTTGATAATTGGAATTTGGAAACGCCATTCACATGGTCGCTGCAACATGATCGCGTAAATAGAAGTCTGGAGCGACTAGTAAATGCGATTAATGACAGCTTGGTCCATCCACAACAAAGAGACATTTATGTGGGACCAAGGATGACCAAAGCAGCCGAAGCTAGATGGCAAGGAAATTTGCAAGAGCTCACCGCGGGGATGTTGATTGCAACGCCGGCTGATGAGAACTCACATGGCCACCAATTTTGGGTTGGTAAAATTCTAGAAGTGCTAATGCATGAAATAGAAAACACGATCAAGTCTATAAATGTTCATTGGTACAACACTAGAAGTGCAAATGCTTTTACAGGTAAGTATACATTGGAGATGATTGAATGCCAAACAAGAAGGGGAGGTAGGAAGAGGAAGCGAAACATTCGTAACACCTCGACCCTTGATATCTCTGATGTGGATATCATCGTGTATGACTTCACACTTACAAAAGCCGGACGATTAAGGAAGTCAACAATAGATATAATAAAAGAAAAATTACCAGGTCTACAAGGTGGCTCGAGTCAAAGGCAAACGAGATCTGCTACATATAATCTAGAGTCAAACCATTTGGTTTATGACGAAGATAATGCACTGATTGGTACATCCGAGGATGATGAGGAGGAATCGTCATTGTATATTAGTTATAGTAGTGATTCTCCGTAAAGGAGTGATCATGAATGTATATTTGGCTATTAAGTGTAACTACATTCCGCTTGTAACAAATCGAGTAATATAAAATCATGTGTTTTGAATTCTTATGATTTCTAAAAAATCGTTTCTTATAAAATAACATTGGTTGTAAAGTTTGTGATATAAATTGAGAATGTATGTTTTTGAAATTCGTCTTTTTTTAGTTACTTCTAAATCACGAAAATAGTGGATTTTTAACCTTTTTCATAGTATGTTTGAACTTGTATGATACTGGTATCAATGTGTTTTGTAAAATCATTGAAAAACCCCTAAAATTTCCCTTATCCTTCCATTTATGCGCGATCCTTCCACTTGTGAACGCGAACGTGTCCGTGAAGTCCTCGGAAGTCAACGTATAACAGTCATCTCCTTCCTTCCGCCGGTTTGCCACATCCGCCCGTAGCAACTGGAGTTCCGCCGCGTTTTGTGCCCACTTTGTCCACCATTTTACTGAGCTTTCATCAATCAAGTGTTTTGTCTAATTCAGCCATGCCCGGAGGATGGACTGAATCCGGCTCGTACCCAATTGCGATTTGGTTTCCGCCGCTTGCCGTTCCTCCTTCAGTTGTTTGATGATTTTGACGTTGTCCTCCACCTGCGCCTTGTAATGCGTCAATTGCCTTTGATATGTGCTTTGTAATTTCTGCAATACTGTTGACGCTCTCTCTTTGTCTTCCTGCTGCTGCCTCTGGAGCTCCATCCGGACCTTCTCCGCCTCGTCCAAGCGTCTTGTATTTTCCGCCCGTTCGTCGGCGATTGCCGTCGCGGCCCGATCAACTGCCTGCTGGAGCTTGGCCATCCGTTCTTTATGCTCCGTTTCCAACCGTTTGTAGTCCCGGTGCAGGTGCTCAAAATCATCCGTCTTTTGCTTGAGCCGTGCGTTGATCTGACGACGGGCCCGGTCCTCGCGATCCTTCTGCTGGCGGAGCTCATCCTTTAGCCGTTCAATCTCTATTTCCGCCATTTTCCGCAGCTTGTCCTTTTCCTGCAGCACTTTGTCTTTCTCCTCCTTTAGCCGGTTGTACGCTTGATGGCCTTTCCGGAGGCTCTCCTCTGCCCGGCGGAGGTTCTTAGCAGTCTTCTTTAATTCGGCTTCGGCCGCCGTCTTCAATTCTCGTTCACGGCTCCTTAGCGCTTCTTGTGCGGCAAGTTCATCTCTCAATTCCGCAAGCTCCTGAGCTTGTGCCACATCTCTCGCCGGAACGGTTTCCATTGCCGGGGTCTTATTGCTATGTACAGGTCGTTCCGTTTCTTTATTCTGTACACTTACTGAAGTCACCGGTGATTGGATCCGTATTTTGGCCATCTCTGTTGTGACCTGATCCAAGTCTTTTTCAAGGCACCGGATTCTGGACCGGGCCGTCTCTAGTTGTTCGGTTGTGACGAGCAACCGTTCGCTTTGCGCTCTTTCTTCCGCCTCAATATACCCCACTGCTCCGGCTATCTGTTCGCCTATCCACCGGAGCCACAGGCTACCGGTGCCTTGTTGTGCTTGCACGGAGGTTTGACAGATGGGCTCACTTGTAGAGGGGTGGTCCCGCCTGGTTGCACCGAGTTGCAGTTCCGTTTCTACCCGTGGGTCACCTTGCTGTCCTGGTTCCCCTTGCGCTTCTTCTTGGCTGACTGAGGGAGGCTGCATTGACCTTTCCGACTCTGGCGGGATGGGACTTGCCGGTGTTGCCGGTGGTGCCGGGGCTTCTGTTTCCGGTTCCATATGCACCGGTTCCGGTTCCTTCTTTGGCGTGGGAGTCTCAGTATGGGGAGCCAGTGTTCCCTCTGTCTGAGGGTCCGAACGTTTCCCGGCTGCCTCAACGGTCCTTGCCGACGACCGTCGCTGGAGGTGCTCCGTAGGCTCCTCCTCTATTTCCTCCTCCTGAGCTCCGGCATTGAGTTTTTCCGCCAAGGGGTCCGCTTCTCTATTCACCGGTCGGTGGAGTGTGACCTTTACGGGCCGTGCCGGTGGTTCCTCCTGCGCCTCCGTTGGGCGCTTCTGGATGCCGCTTCCTGTTGCCGCCTGTTCTGCATCCGCCACCTTTCCCTTAGTGGCCTTAGAGGCCAACAGCTGTTGCCATTTGGAAGCCATCCTTGGGGTGTCGTCCGCCACTCTTCCTCGCTTCTTGGGCTGGACGGCTGGACGGGTGGCACAAGCAAGGTGAGCCACTGCGTTACGGCGTGCCATATCCTCCATCTGTCTCGACCTTCTTTGCTGTCTTTGCCTCTGACGATCTCATCACCGCACACAACCCGTCTGCGATCAATACCGGCCAATCCACCTTGATCCCTTCATAGGTGGCGATGATCATCCCTACCTGGTTCTGCGGCATGACAGGGGGTCTAGGGTACACGTGGCCGTATTCATGGAGCACACGAGCAATTTCGCAGAACAACATATCTCCGCCGCCCTGTGTCCGGTAGCCCTTGCTGGCTAGAGAATACTCACCAAAATACCTGATGAGTTGCTCCGGGGTTGGATTGTCGATCGTGAGTATGCCTCCCTCCGGAAGGCCTGTTAACGCTCGAATCGCCTCTGCCGTTATGACCTCTGTATCGATTTCCTTGATCACTTTGTCGGCTTCTTTGTGTGGCGGTACTTCCATCATCATCAAGAAGCCCTCGAGCCCGTGTTGCTTCAGCCATGTCTTGGCGGCTTCCAACAGCGTTTGCGGGTCCATGTCTGTGTCGAGGTCGGATGGCGGTGGCGAGGTTGGATGGTGATGAGAGTGAGGTTGAGAAAGAGAGAGTTCAGAAGGCGGGGGTTCTCTGTGCGCAGGTTCTCGTCTGATGATCTTGCAACGTCTTGGTGCTTCTGTGCTCCTGGGTTCGCGAAAGTAGAGGGTCTCTACACGCAGTGGTTTTTGTTTGTGCATTCTGGCGCCTTTTTCGAGTGTGTGCATGTCGCGTACTTAAAATAGCATTATGTCCTGTGGTGGTGCTTTAAATGCCCACTACGTACCTTTTCGCTCCTCGCTCTTTCATCCATTCATTCCTCGCTTTTGCATGATTGTTTTTTTTTTTTCCAGTTATTATTTTTATTAGTGTGACGTCACTTGTTCGTTGGTCCTCTCGGACCCTTACCGGCCTCATTCTCCCCAGTTACCGGCTCGCCTTCTCTACCGTCTTGGTGGTTGCCGTTTCCCTCACTGGTGTCGGTCCTTCGCTCAAATGGGTTCTTAGGCATCGGTCCTCTATATGCCTTTAACCAGAATCCGTTGACCCATTTGCCTAGCACTTCGCCGGCAAGTGTCCCTAACTGGTAGGACCCATTATACTCCCGTGTTAGCCAATATGGTCCGGTCCATCTAAACCGTAGCTTACCTGGCATCTTGCCCATCCGGGTTTGGAATACTAACACCGATTTGCCGATTGCGAACATTTTTTCGTTACCTTTCCTGTGCCGGTCGACAAATGCTTTCCGTCGCCGTTGCTCCAATTCTAAATGTAGGATGCTGGCTAGTCGTTGTTCCTCGAGCTCACACAGCGCTGTCAACCTTATTGCCTCCGACTCCTTCTCGTTCAGCCGTTCCCGTAGCTGGATCCGTAAGCTAGGTACTTGGAATTCTACCAGCATGACCGCCTCTAGTCCGAACGCTAACCGGAACGGTGTTGTTTGGATGCTCGTTTTGTATGCCATCCGGTATGCCCAAGCGCACTATGTAGCTTTGTGTCCCAATCCGTCCGGTTTTCGTTGACGATCTTTCGGAGGATATTCTGGAGCGTCTTGTTTGTTGATTCCGCTAAACCGTTCGCCTGTGGATAGTAAGGTGTGCTCCGTTTGTGTACAACGGCATAGAAGGTCGTCAGGCTTTCCACTACGTGGCCGAGAAAGTGCCCCCCTTGGTCACTTATCAATTCAATGGGGCATCCGTAACGGCACCAGATGTACTCATATAGAAACTTTGCCGTTGACGCAGCGGTGTTATCCCGTAAGGCTTTGGCCTCCACCCATTTCGTGCAGTAATCCGTAGCAACGATAACGTACCGATTACCCGTTCTCATTGCCGGTGGCTTGAAGGGTCCTACAAAGTCCAGCCCCCACTTTTGGAATGGCTCGAGTGGTAGTACCGGTTGGTGTGGCATACGAGCCTGCTCCGTTGGCTGGCCCATTCTCTGGCATAGGTCACATTCTTTTGCGTACCGTACCGCATCTCTTAATGTCGTTGGCCACCAAAGGCCACTTTGCCATATTTTTTTGGCCGTCGCATCTCCGGCATAGTGACCTCCGGCAACTCCGCAGTGGGGTTCCCTCAGTATCAGTTTCTTTTCATTGCTGCGCACCGCCCATCTCCATATGCCGTCCGCGCCCTTGTGGTACAGTGTGTCTTGCAGTAAGCAGAAATGCCGGCTTTGCACCGCCAGGCGTTTCCGTTTGTCCCGGTTCATCTCTTCCGGAGGCAGTCCTGTGCTCAGAAACTGGTGCATATTTGTGAGCCATTTGTCTTCTTGTGCCACCGTCTCATCTGCTGTCGTCTCCATAGTGACTCGAAAAAGCTCTGCATCCGGAAACTCATCCGCTACACCGTCACCCGTCTCTCCGGACTCTAATCGGCTTAAGTAATCCGCCACGGCATGCTGTATACCGGGTCGGTGGAATATTTCAAACTCGAACTCCTGTAACAGTAAGGTCCACCGGGCCAACTTGCCGGTGAGTGACGCTTTGGACACTAGGTAAAGGAGTGTCGAATGATCTACATGGAAGGAAAACTTCCTTCCCAACAAATAATGCCGAAACTTTGTCACACTGTAGATCATCCCTAGAGCTTCCCGTTCCGTAGTAGAGTAGTTCCGTTCTGCTTGGGATAGCTTCCGGCTGGCATAGTACACTGGCCGGTACCACTTTGGTTCCGTAAGCTGCATTAGTACACTTCCGATTGCGATGTCGGAGGCGTCCACGAACATGTGAAATTCTTTACTCCAATCCGGAGGTTGCACTACCGGTGCCTGCGACAATAGTACCTTGAGGGTCCTATACGCCCTATCCTCCGTGTCGGTCCACTGGAATGGTGTCCGATGTACGGCGGCATGCAATGGTGTAGCCAGGTCGGCCAAGTATCGGAGCATCCGACTGTGCCACCGGATCTGGCCTAAGAACCGGATTAATGCCTTTGCCGTTACCGGCGCCGGTGCTTCTAATATGGCTTTCACTTTGTCCGAGTCGACTGCAATACCTTCCTGGCTCACAATATGTCCTAATAAGGTTCCACTGGACACGCCAAATACACACTTTGCCGGATTCAAGCTTAGCCGGTACGCTCTACACTTTTCTAGACAAAGACGGAGGTGCTGAAAATGGTCCTCCTCCCGGCTATAGACGGCGAAATCGTCAAGGAAAACCTACATAAAAGCCATGATGATTCGTTGAAATGTTGCCGGTGCCGTTTTGAGTCCGAACTGTTGGGATTTCGGTCCCTCCGGATGGGATGTCCGGAGATGAATGACGGCAAGCCCGGTTGCGGTTACGGAACCGGAGGATGAAGAGTACCCGGCTACGGATCCGGATGATGAAGACCCCGGCTACAGAGCCGGATGATGAAGACCCCGGCTACGGAGCCGGATGATGAAGACCCCGGCTACGGAGCCGGATGACGAATGTACCCGGAGAGAGATCCGGATGCGGGGACATATTTGTGAATATGTTTGCCAAGGGCCCTTGAGGCTATATTTGTAAATAGCCCGAAAGTCATATGTGTATAAATATGACTTAGGGCAAACAGTTTAGTAGCTGTTACTCATTTTTCTGTTTTTCCACTTAGAGGGAGCTAAGTGAGCAGCCGAGAGAGAGAGAGAGAGAGAGAGAGAGAGAGACGAAGAGGTCGTTGCCTCTGTGTATTACCGCCGCCTGTGGCGAAGACAGTGAGCTCAAGGTTGTTGCCTTGTAGCTTCACCATTGTACATCTCTGTTTATAGTGATAGTTGGAGTTTGAGGACTCCCGTGGTTTTTCCCATTTAGGGTTTTCCACGTAAAACATCCTGTGTACTCTTCTCTCTATTGTCTTCGTGCATTTTGTATTTCCTGTTTACTGTGAGTTGATCCTATTCCTCGGTTGTGGCCGAGCAGTGTGTTTAACAAAGTGGTATCAGAGCGACGGTAACACAGAAAATGGAAGGCGGCGGTAGTGGGCCTCTGGGCATGATGGTGTTGAACTCACAGAACTACGCCGACTGGAAGATAAAGATGGAAGACCTTCTCATCGTCCGAGACCTGTACGAACCGATCGACAATGCCGAGATACCCAAGGGGGTAATAGAGTCGGAGTGGAAGCTCCTGAACCGGAAAGCTGTAGCGACGATCCGGCAATATGTCGATGTAAGTGTTCTGCAACATGTGGCGAACGATACGAACGCCTATGAGATGTGGCAGAAGCTGCCCGGACTGTATGAGAGGAAGAATGCTCTGACCCGGACCTCCCTGATGAGGAAGATAGTGAATCTTAAGTACCGGGACGACGAGAGCATGGTCGAACACGTCAGCACGTTCATGGGATTCGTGAACCAGCTTGCGGCGATCAAGTTCCCATTGGATGACGCAATGCAAGCCATCATGCTGATGTGTACCCTTCCGGAGAGCTGGGAGAACTTGGTAGTTACTCTCAGCACCTCCTGTAAGGAAGAGAACTTGTCTTTACTAACGGTAAAGACAAGTATTCTAAATGAAGAAGCGCGTCGGAGAGATAAAGAACCGGCCTCCGACTCGAAGGCGCTGCTTACCGAATCGGAACGGGGAAGACAACGGAACCGGAGTCCGCAAAGACGGGAGAAGTCGGGGACACGGTCGCAGTCGAGGGGAAGACCTACATGCTTCTACTGTGGGAAGCCGGGGCACTTCCAGAAGAACTGTCGGCATTTCCGGAAAGACAACGGAATCGACGGTACCGATTCGAAGAAGTCACCGGAGCGAAACGGTGCATACCGGGGAGCCACGGACCGGAGAGGTCCGGATCGGCGAGGGCAGGACCGGAAAGGAACGACGGCACTCGCGGCAAGTGAAGAAGAGATAATGCTCATTACCGAAGAGAGGGAGCTGAACCTTGCCGGTGAAGAGATGACCTGGGTGGTCGATTCCGGAGCGTCGTTCCACCTGACCCCGGAGAAGAAATACTTCTCATCCTACACAGCCGGTGAGCATGGCTGTGTTCGGATGGGAAATGAAGGTACATGCCGGATTTCCGGCATAGGAGACGTGTGGCTGATGACATCAACCGGATGCAAGATGCTGTTGAAGGATGTCTGACACGTTCCGGAGGTTCGATTGAACCTGATTTCGGCCGGGAGGCTAGACGATGAAGGCTACACGGGTAGCATCCGGAACGGTGTCATGAAGTTCAGCAAAGGGAGCCTGATAGTGGCTCGGGCCCGGAAGGTCAACACACTGTACCTGATGAATTCCCGGCTATGTCCGGAGGAGCTGAACGTGGCAACTGACACTGCCGGTGAGCTGTGGCACAAGAGACTGTGCCACATGAGCGAGAAGGGGATGAAGAGGCTTGCCGAAGACAACCTGATACCGGTAAAGCACGTACACTTGGGGAAGTGTACCGACTGTGTGGCCGATAAGCAAAACCGGACCTCCTTCCGCTCAAGACCACCGATGAGACGTAGTGTACCATTGGAGTTGGTACACACTGATGTGTGTCAGGTAGAAACGAAGTCACATGGCGGAGCCCAGTACTTCGTAACATTCATAGATGACCACAGCCGGAAGCTGTGGACGGCACCGTTGAAGACAAAGGACCAAGTATTGTCCGTCTTCAAAGAACTCCACGCGAGAGTGGAAAGGGAATCCGGCAAGAAGCTGAAAGCGATACGAGCGGATAACGGAGGGGAATACCGGGGGCAGTTCGAGGAGTACTGTCGTTCGACGGGAATCCGGCTCGAGTTTACTGTGCCGAAGACGCCGGAACTGAACGGGCTGGCCGAGAGGATGAACCGGACCATAATGGAGAGGGTCCGGAGTATGCTGGCGCATGCGAAATTACCCAAGGGGTTTTGGGCTGAGGCAATGTCGACGGCGACATACGTGATAAACAGATCACCCTCAGTACCTTTGGACGGAGACACGCCGCAGAGAGTGTGGACCGGTAGGGAAGTATCCTACCGGCATCTGAAGGTGTTCGGGTGTCTCGCATATGTGCATGTGGCAAAGGACCGGAGAGGAAAGCTAGATCCAAAGACCCGGCCATGCATATTCCTCGGTTACGGCGATGACGAGTTCGGCTACCGAGTATGGGACCCGGTCGACAAAAAGATATTCCGGAGTCGTGATATCATCTTCATGGAGGACAAAACACTCGCCGACTGGGAGTCGGAGAAGAAGATGAAGAGCTCCAAGTCGACTGGTGAGGATCAACTCTACGAGGAGCAGTCCCGACCGGCAAGGGACCAGTTAACACTCGAGGATCCGGCCGAAGACGGTGAAGAAACAGAACCGGCCGAGGAAGATGAAACTGATACCGGAACCGGCCCCGATCCCGAAATGGATTCGGATGAAGAGGAAACGGAGGAGCCGGTTACCGAAGCTCCGGAACGGAGATATCCTCTAAGAGAGAGAAGGGCCCCCCGGAGATTTCCGGAACCAGAGCACGTGCTGCTAACCGACGAGGGGGAGCCGGAGAGTTTTGAAGAAGCAAAGCTTGACACCCATAGCCGCAGGTGGTTAAGTGCCATGCAGGAGGAGATGGATTCCCTGCATGAGAACCACACATATGAACTTGTGGAGTTGCCGAAAGGAAAGCGGGCACTTCGAAACAAGTGGGTGTTCAAGCTGAAACCGGGAGATGCCGGAAACCCCCCGAGATACAAAGCCAGGATCGTGGTGAAGGGGTTCCAGCAGAAGAAGGGCGTCGACTTCGACGAGATATTTGCCCCGGTAGTGAAGATGACCTCCATCCGGACGGTGCTGAGCATAGCAGCAAGCATGGACCTCGAGGTAGAACAGATGGACGTGAAGACGACATTCCTTCACGGTGACCTCGAAGAAGAGATCTACATGCAGCAACCGGAAGGATTCGAGAAGAAAGGGAAGGAGCACCTGGTATGCCGGTTGAAGAAGAGCCTTTACGGACTGAAGCAGGCTCCCCGGCAGTGGTACCGGAAGTTCGACTCCTTCATGACCAACGAAGGGTACCACAAAACGCAGTCCGATCACTGCGTGTTTGTGAAGAAGTTCGAAGGAGGAGACTTTCTAATACTCCTCCTGTACGTGGACGACATGTTGATCGTTGGACGGGACCAGGTCAAGATACGGATGCTGAAGAAAGCGCTTCACCGAACCTTCTCAATGAAGGACCTGGGTCCGGCGAGGCAAATACTAGGGATGCACATCATCCGGGACCGGAAGAAGAAGCAGTTGTGGCTGTCACAGGAGAAGTACGTGACAAAGGTGCTTCACCGGTTCAACATGTCGGAAGCAAGACCGGTCGGGTCGACCCTCCCGACAAACTGCAAGTTATCCGGCAAGCAAAGTCCCAAGACAAAAGTTGAAACGGAGGATATGATGAAGATACCATATGCCTCTGCAGTCGGGAGCTTGATGTACGCAATGGTGTGTACCCGACCGGACATTGGATACGCAGTCGGAGTGGTGAGCCGGTATATGAGTAATCCCGGCAAGGAGCACTGGAACGCGGTCAAATGGATACTCCGATACTTAAAGGGCACTTCGAACATGTGCCTCCGATTCGGCTCCGATAAGCCCGAACTCGATGGATTTACCGATTCGGACATGTCGGCTGATGCGGATACCAGCCGGTCTACATCTGGGTATGTAATGACATATGCAGGGGGAGCCGTTTCGTGGCAGTCGAGGTTGCAGAAGACGGTTGCGTTGTCAACCACGGAGGCGGAGTACATGGCGGCTGTTGAAGCCGGCAAGGAAATAATATGGATGAAGGACTTCATTAGAGAGCTCGGTATCCGGCAGGAGGAGTACCGGCTCTACTGCGATAGTCAGAGTGCCATCCACCTTGCGAAGAACGCTGCCTACCATTCCCGGACGAAACACATCCAGCGTAGATACCACTGGATCCGGGAAAGGATAGAAGACAAGGAGTTCGTGTTGACGAAGATCCACACGGACGAGAACGGGTCGGATATGCTGACCAAGGTGGTCACACCCGACAAGCTGGAAGCATGCCGGAAGAGGATCGGATTGGAGAGACATCCCATGCCGAAGTGAAGGGGGAGTTTGTTGGGATTTCGGTCCCTCCGGATGGGATGTCCGGAGATGAATGACGGCAAGCCCGGTTGCAGTTACGGAACCGGAGGATGAAGAGTACCCAGCATGAAGCCGGATGAAGAGTACCCGGCTACGGATCCGGATGATGAAGACCCCGGCTACGGAGCCGGATGATGAAGACCCCGGCTACGGAGCCGGATGACGAATGTACCCGGAGAGAGATCCGGATGCGGGGACATATTTGTGAATATGTTTGCCAAGGGCCCTTGAGGCTATATTTGTAAATAGCCCGAAAGTCATATGTGTATAAATATGACTTAGGGCAAACAGTTTGGTAGCTGTTACTCATTTTTCTGTTTTTCCACTTAGAGGGAGCTAAGTGAGCAGCCGAGAGAGAGAGAGAGAGAGAGAGAGAGAGAGAGAGACGAAGAGGTCGTTGCCTTTCTGTATTACCGCCGCCTGTGGCGAAGACAGTGAGCTCAAGGTTGTTGCCTTGTAGCTTCACCATTGTACATCTCTGTTTATAGTGATAGTTGGAGTTTGAGGACTCCCATGGTTTTTCCCATTTAGGGTTTTCCACGTAAAACATCCTGTGTACTCTTCTCTCTATTGTCTTCGTGCATTTTGTATTTCCTGTTTACTGTGAGTTGATCCTATTCCTCGGTTGTGGCCGAGCACTGTGTTTAACACGAACATCATCACCACGGCCACGAACACCCCCCATTCGGTGACGAATGCCGTTTTCTCTTGGTCGTCGGGGTGCATCCGGATCTGATTATACCCGCTGAATCCGTCTAGGAAGCTATAGACCTCATGGCCGGCGACGGCATCCAACACTCCATCTGTGAACGGAAGTGGAAACGCATCCGTTACCGTAGCCGCATTGAGTTTCCGGTAGTCCACGCAAACTCGAATTTTTCCGTTCCTCTTCAGTACGACTACAATCGGGCTCAGCCATGTCGCTTTCTTTACCGGACGGATAAAGCCAACTCTTAGCAGTTTGTCAATTTCCTCCTTGACTTTGGCGGCATAATTGGGATTCATCCAGTACCGTCTTTGTGCCATTGGTTTTGCGTCCTTGCTCAAGTGCACCTGATGCTGGTATAACTGAGGGTCGAGTCCTCGCATATCTTCGTATGACCAGGCGAACACATTGCGGAATTTCGTGAGAAGTGTGATCATCGCCGTTTTGTCTTTGGATTTCATCTCCTTGGCGATGTGCACCGGTTTTGCTTCGTCCGTGGTGCCTAGGTTCACCTCTTCCAGTTGCGACGCTTTCACGCACTGTGAAACGGCCATTTCCCGTTCCAATGCTTCCTGCGCTTGCCGTAACTCCCGGATTGCATCTTTATCCGGTTCTGCTTCAGCCTCTTCCGGTTGCGGTAAGTATGGTGCTACTGCTTCGGCAATGTCAATTTCGAAGAGGGGTATGATCTTCGGGTTTACCTGCAGGTATTGAGCTTCTTCTTCGTCCGCTAACCCTTCTAGCATGTTGACGCATTCCGCATACAACTGTGTACATTCCTTGCTAGTGCTCGTCCTTGGCTGTGTTGGTACCCGTACCTTGGCTTTTCCTCGCCGGAAGGTAATTATATTTTTTCGCCAATTCTGTTTGATATGTGCCGTTTTCAACCATAGCCGCCCCAGCAATAGCGGGTATGCGCCTTGTGCCTGTAATTGTAGCACTACGGCCGAGATGTGAAATGTATGACCGTCGACGGTGACTTCTAATTTCCGTATTAATCCTGTTGGCCGCACTGAGCTTGTATCGGCCATCCGCAACAAGAACGGACACGGCTCCCACTCGTGGATTCCTAGGTCATCACACGTCCGGAGGCTTATTACATTCACCCCAGAGCCTCCGTCTATAACTGTGCCGGGGAGTTCTTTCCCTTTTACAATGGCAATGATTACCGGACTGCTGGTGTCCACCACCGTTGGTCCCTCCTCCGGATTTGAGAAGAGTACCGGTGCCGGTGATGGTTCTCCTGCCGTCATGGCCGTCTTTAGTCCTTCCGTGAATCTTGGCACGAGTTGTAGGAGTCTTCCTAGTGGTAACGTAATCTGGCATTCTTGCAACGCCTGCCATGTTTAGTTCTCAGAGTGATTACCGCCGGCAAGCCCTGCGGTGTTCTCCTTTTGCCGCTGTAAGTCTGTGACATTCTGCTCGTTTACTTCCTTTACCCATTCCGTTGCTTGTTTCCGGATGGTCTCCTGTGTCTCCCATTCTTTGGCCATGCCCTTCGACCTTGTGGTCACTTGCTGCAGATCTGCCACCTCAGGGACTACCATATTTACCGCCGGTCGTTTTTCATAGCTCTTCACTGGGCATTGGTTACTATAATGGCCTTCCTGTCGGCAGTAGTAGCAGTGGGCCTTCCGGGTATTGCTAGATTCGGGATTGTCTGTTGTACCCGGGCCAGGTCCTACGGTACGCGCGGGGTTCTGTACCAATTGGCTGCTTGGAGCCCCTTGTTCCGGATCCCGGGGGTAGCTGCCTTTTTTGAAATGTCGTTTTTTGTTATAGCTCTTCTTATTACGGTACTCTTGACGGGGTTGCCCGTTATATCTACCATATTCCTCCCGTTGCTGACGATACCCGGGTGAGTGCTCCCGGTCGTAATGTTCGTATCGTCTATTGTAATCCTGGTACTGATCATGCCGGTCATAGTTATCCCGCCAATCGCCGTACCGGACATCATTTTCCCGTCGATTGCCATACCAGACATCATTTTCCCGTCGATCGCCAAACCGGACATCCTGTGCCGGTCGGTCACGGTCCATTCGCCGCCAGCGTTCGTCTTCTTCATCCCGGCTGCTACGTGGCTCAATTTGTCGAATGGGCGGTGCTTGCCGGTTCAACAGATTATACTCGCACCTATCCGTCGTATGGCTCTTGGATTGACAGATTACACATTGCGTCCTCATAGTGCATTCTAGAGCCGAGTGTCCGGAATTCAAGCAGGTTGTGCACTGTATTGCTTGCCGAAACCGGAGGTCTTCATCGGACGGTAACGCCCGTTGAAGTGCTCCCAGTGTGAGCCAGGAGCTTGTCTTTTCCATCTCTCTCACCCAGTCAATGACCTGGTCGATGGTACTTGTGCGGAAGTCAATTACCGTGCAAACCGTACGTAGGGGTTCCCGGAGCGCGTTTAGGAATATAGTCCGTAATTCCTCTTCCGGGGTTGCACGGGCAAGCTGACTATGCATCCGTTGAAACCGGATGACAAATTGGGGAATGCTCTCCCCTGCCTCTTGCCGGATGGTATAAAATAAGCCTACCATTACGGTCTGGTCCACCTCCTTTTGAAAACAATGCAAGAATTTAGCTTTTAAATAAGCAAAGGTGTTGATGGTAGACGGGTCCTGCGTCCGGTGCCATCTTGCTGCCAATCCCTCCAATGTGACGCCAAATTCTGCTATCTTAGAGCGTTCTTCTTCCTCCGGGGTCAATCGCTGGGACACATGGTTGGTTTCCCATGTCTGTTCAAAGGCGTGCACATGAGCTTCCGCGTCCGGATCATCTCTATACTTGGAGTACTGGAACGACATGTCGTCGTCCGGTATCGGTGCGCGGGCTGGCAGTGTTGGTGCTTGTTCCGGAATTTTCTCCGGCGTCGGTTGTTTTTCCTCTTCCTTTGGTGACGGAGGCCTCTCCTCTTCAACTTCCGGTGTCGGAGGTCGTTCTTCCTCTGCTGGTTCCGGGGGTTCCAGCGTTAGCACTTCCGGTTCCGGTGTCGGTAAGGTATTCGATCCTTCGTCCTCCGGTCCACCCGGGGTTTCGTTGCTGCTACGGTAGTACGTGTGCACAGTGTATTCCCCTTCGGAGTCCAATTCATATGCTGAAAAGGCTTCTGCTTCGCCTTCTCCGTTTGCCAACGCATGGAGAAGGGATTCGGTTTCCCGGAGGCTGCTTAGGCTGCTGCCGTCGTCCGGGTGCGATGTTTGCTGTAACCAGAGGGAGTTTTCCGCTACTCTCAGGATTACGTTGGAAAACGAGCGATCCGCTCTAATTTCCTGCGCCGCTTGCTGGAAAGCCTCGCGTCTCCTTTGCCTTTCGGCAAGGCGTCAAGTTCGATCTGTAACCAGGTCGTGCGTTGATCTAGACATCCATCCGTGTCGTCGTTCGCTGCAAAAACAGGAATCGTGGTCGCCAAAAACTGTGTTAACTCTTCGGGCCGGGCAATGGCCTAACACAGGGTGTCTACAGGAGACACTTCACCAAAGGGTGTTACGGCAACTGGATTAGACTTCAACGCTTAATCCGACTTAATTAAGTTACTTATTAGGATCGTCTTTCATAACACGCGTAAGATATAACAATTACGACAGAACGGAAATTAACACAGAGAGATAACAACGCTTAAGCTTTCATTAATTAACCGCTAACTATTACATTGTATCCGGGCCTTTAAATAGGTTTCCGGTCTGTATTACAAAACGGTGCCATCCGCACCTGTTCGGGATCGGTCCGGATCCGGAACGGCATAGCGTCTGTCCACACTCATAGCTTAATTACAACCACATTCCTACTACTTAATTAGCTCTCCGTTTCCCACTCTAGACTCCTTTGCCGGCCGGTAACAGTTGTCGTGCCTTTCGGCTCCGGATCGTTGCGTGAGTGAGGTGGGAACCGCTGAGGTTTTGGACTAGGAGAAAGAAGAATATTAGATAAGGTTCCTTATGAATCGATTGCAAGAAAGAGAAATATTTGAAAGAAGATATGAACCTCGTGAATCCCACGAGTATAGTGTATTAATTGATACTTAGAATGTAAGAGAGAAATAGATGGAAAAAAAATCGTGAATCCCACGAATATATTAGATTGATCAAAATCCTTGTAAAATAATCAACAACCTCTATACATCTTTCTCTCTTCCTTATATAGTGTTGGAAGAGTCTAAGTTTATCACATGCAAGCATCATGCTTTTCCTATCTTTAGTTTTCATACACACTGCATGTGCATGATTAGCTTTCTATCTCATCTTTTCTTTTAACTCGAGTGTCTATACATGAATAACTTTTTGTACCATGCATGTCTAGAAATTTTACATGGGATAAAGTTTAGTATAACTTTAAAATTCATAATACGCTAGTATAATGATAAGGCTTAACATTATTAACATGGAGGTGCAAGGTTTGATTCTTGCCCTATGCATGTAATATATAAATTTATACTTTCTTCTATTTACAAATATGTCTCTTCATCTGGTGAGAGACTCTCACCGGCTCTTGCCGGTTCTGCTTCATCTGGTTCTCGTCGGTTTTCTTTATCCGGTTCTTACAGGATACTTCTTAGCGGTCCTCTTCGTCCGACTCTCACCGGCCTTCTTCATCCGGCTCTTGCCGGTCTCCTTACCGGTTTCGGTCCTCGCCGGTTCTTCCTTCCGGTTCTCACTGGGTACTCCATATCCTATCCGGAGAAACCAAAAATGTAATTTTTCACGTAGTGTGCGAATTATACTACGACAACGTGATACATGTGAAGGTGAGTAGCGACTCTCGATATTCAAGAACTTTACCAATGAATGTTGCAATCGAGAGTGCACATCGTGGTTGTGAGAGAAATTCGTGTAAGGATTGGGCTCGATCGAAGAGATGTGGAAAGCATGGTCGAATATGATTAAAGGCAGAGCATTGTATCAAAGTGTGATACTCAGACTCTCGAACTTGTTTAGGGCAAAGTGTGCATAGTCGGCCACTCTCATCACTTCTGCTCCAACGCCTTGTCTCACATCTCAATGCGTGCGAGCTAAGTCGCATGGAAGCAATGGTTCGAATGGCAGATATCGGGATGGGCTCTAACATGTATCGATGTGTATGGCTTCCCCGTTCCGCGAAGAATATGGTTTTGTAGTTAGGTGCAACATTTGTAGTATAATGTGTGAAGCGTGAGCCACCACCACATTTGTCCCATGTCATGATACATTGGCGTTGCAAAAAGGCCTCATTTAGAGAGGAATCTAGTGACGCATCATGAAGCAAGTGTCTTGCATCCCATCTACCAAACCATTTTTCTAAATCTTGCATCTAACCGGAAGTTGATGTTAGGGGCTTTTTTGAACCTTAAGCATGTATTCAACAACCCTTTCCATGGCCATGATCTCAATGGGAAGCGATCCCATCTCAATGAGGAGGGTGTAGGGCGTTTGTTTCTTAACTTGTAGAAACTTTGTAAGAAAATGTTTTTGGACATTTTCAAACTCTTTCCACGTAGATTTAGGGATGCTACCGCCCAATACTTCCACCCCATAGAGAAGAACCAGGGTCACCAAAGTGTCAAAAAGATATTTCTTGAGGACCCAACACTTAATATCTCCAAGATTGCATGTGTTCTCAAATGCATAATATGCTCGCTTACCCGCCTCTAAGCGGCGTGTGGCACATTCATTCCATTTATGATTTGAAGGAACTTCAAGGCCAAGATATTTGAAGCTTTCCACATATTCAAGTGGCTCATTGTTGTACATAATGCATGGTTTATCTCTTTTTTGACTCTTCACAAGAATAATCTTTGTTTTAGAGCTATTGACACTTAATCTAGTATGCATGCAAAAAATTTCTAGTGCCTTCATAAGCTTTTGTGCATCTCTTGAAGTATTTGCAAAAAAGCACTACATCATCCACATATAACAAAAGCATAATCACAACATTCCCAATGGCAACTTCTTCAACACATTCTTCCTTTACAAACTTGGTAACCATTTCTTCTAATTCATCAATGCATAGACCAAATAATGTTGGTGAGAGTGGGCATCCTTGCTTAACACTAATAGTGCTATTGAAAAAATCTGAAAGTCTATCTCTCATATGCACACAACATATAACCTTCTTATATATTCGGGAAATTGCAAGCATATATTCACTTGGCACCTCAAGTTCTTCCATCCGCCTCCAGAGAGAGAGAGAGAGAGAGAGAGAGAGAGAGACAGAGCTTATGCATTCCCCCAAATTATGGATTTATATGGGAGAAATTACGAGATATACCATTGTTGCATAGATATTTGTTGTTGGTGATTGAAGGATGATACATCTTGGTTATAGATCACTACAAATATATTGTATCATCATTCAATGGCATCATTGTCTTGGCCATCACCTAAACTAGAAAATGGTGTGGAATGTAAGTCAAATACAAGGCGGTGGCAAATATTGCAACGTGGTTGGTATTCTCATTTTCTATTTTGTGGAGAGGTATTCATATGTAGAGTCATCATTTGTGGGGCCCCATTAGGTTCAACATTAAAGAGGCAAGGACTAGGGTTCGACACATGTTTCTTTTCCTCAATTCCATTGGGCTATCCAATTATTATTTGAGGCCTCAACAATTGGTTTTTGCTTAATATGTTCAAATTGGTTGAAATGATGAGTTACCAATCTTGTTCCAAATTTTTTTATAATATTGGGGATTACAACAAAATTGGAATATGCATAATGCTCCCACGTTTGATTAGAATTTTAGAATTAGAATTTTTATCGTCCATAAAGAGGCCAATTTTGACATATGGGACCAGAGTATACATGTGTTCTTGATATGTGTCTCCCTCCTAAGAAGGGGCATTCATACATTGAAGCACAAAGTCTCTATGTGTGAATAAAGCATACACATATGAGATCAACCTTCTCGGTGTTGTCTTAAGTATGGTACTTAAGCTATCACATGTTGCAGCATGTGGTTATCATTTCCTTGTCCTCCCTAGGTAGAGAAGGCTAAGAAGTTGTACCAATTGTTAATATACCAAATTAATATAATCATGTGCTTTAGAGAGAGAGGGAAAAAGAAAGAAAGAAAGAAATATTAACGTCTTCTAAGGCCAAAATTGGCCCATGAGAAAATTGGTGTACAACAAAATGGGGTATTTATCCAATCATCAAAACTAAAAAAATAAAGTAAAAATAGAACTTAAGATAAAAGAGTTCTAGCATTGTACAAAACGTGGTATAGTGTAACACATTCGATAAAGGAAAATTTAATGACTTTGCACTAAGCCTAATTTCATTTCCACCCAAGCCTCTTGAAAAGAAGTATGAGGTCAAAGGGTTTCGGTATGGGTGTGATCTGTGGTCCCGGTGTAGAGAGTGCTCCAACCATGGCTTCTAGGCGATGTAGCTCACGTTGTCGAGGTTTTCCTCGCGGATGCGTGGAATGAGGCGGGACCTCGGGGGTCCTGTACCAAAGAGCAAGAGAGAAAGGAGAAGATGCCCACTACGTGCGAGAGTAGATTCACAGGGACACGGCCCTTCGACGCAAGGACGCGAGTGGGACAGCGACACAGGAAGACACAAACGTATGTATGTATTAACAAACGACAAACAACACAACACAGAGTCTGTTACAACCGAACAGGCCGGCGAACAGATGCCGATACCTGTTCGTAAACGCACAGAAAGGAAGGAGTAGGTTGGAGGTGCTGCCGGAAGCACTCGGGCATTCCTCAGAGCAGCGCGAGCCTCCCGAAACCTGCACAGAAGGAAGCTATGGCGTTTGCAAACCAGAGAGAGAGAGAGAGAAGCCTTCGCACGCAAACCGACAGCACTTCGTCCTCGACTCCCCGCGATCCCTCTACCCTCCTCGTCTCCCTCCTTTTATAGGCAAGGAAGGAGCCGTTTCCCCTTTACTCCCTACCTACCGAATCTACCTAGGATCTCCTATGTACAACTTAAGGCACACGTGCATGAAGAGTCGGTTTCTACGCTCCGGTGCACGGATTCCGCTCGTGGACGGTTTTCTTCACGACATCCGCCCCCACCTAACCGCGCATCCACCGGCATGCGCCAAATTGTGTTGGGACGGAGAAAACCGGTCCAGCCTTCATTCCCCGCCCGTCGGTTCTTCCTCGGTTTCAGATCGTTCGTCGTCCCGGTCCAGGTTAACCGGATCCGGCTCGTTGTCGTGACGCTTCTTGAACGCTTTGATCCGCTTCCCAGCTACCGGTATCGCTATTCTTGTGCCGTCGAGTTCCGCCAAATGGTACGTCCCGTTGTCGTTGGCGCTTTGTACCACGTAAGGCCCGAACCACCTTCTTGCGAACTTCCATGTCGCTCGGTGCTGGTTGTCGAGGCTGTTGTCGTAGACTAGCACCCAGTCGCCTTCCTTGATCCTCTTCGGTCGGAGCCGGTGCGTTCGGTCGAACCGGGCTTTGTTCCTCGTCCTTGCCACTCGAAGCTTTCCCGCGGCCTGCTCCACGTCCTCCGGTCTTCGCTCGAGCTGTCGTATGCGCGTCGCCAACAGTTCCTCCCGGCTCATCTCGTCTCTCCAGTCCACGGTTGCCCAAGAGGAGATCGTGCGTTCCATCGGCATGATCGGCTTCTGCCCAAACATCAGCTCTGCCGACATGAATCCGGTTACCGAACTGTGCATAGTTCGGTCAACCCACAACGCGTAAGGCAGCAGTCGCGGCCAGTTCCCGACTTGACCTCCGCATGCCCGAACTAACGCCTTGACGATCGGTCCGTGTCCGCGCTCCACCTTTCCATTCGCCTCCGGATTGTATGCAGTGGTAAGCGAGAGCTTGACTCCTAGCCGGTCGAACAGCTCCTCGGCCTCTTCGGCGTCCAGCTCCCCGCGATCAGCCACGATCTTCCCGACGCACCCATACCGGCATATCACGTCCTCAATCAGGAACTGACATACGGCCGCGGTCGTTTTGTTCTGAAGGGCTCGGCCTTCTACCTGGTTGGTCAGATCTTCCCGAGCCAGGACCAGATACCGCATCTGTCCTACTCCCATCGGCATCGTCACCAGGTCCACCATCCATTTGAAGTGGATGGTCAGAGGGTACGTAGGGTGAAGCTCGTCCCGATGTCGGACTATGGAGTGCATCTGACAGCTCTTGCAAGTTGTCACGAACCGATGCACGTCCCGGTACAGTCCCGACCACCAGTACTTCCCCTTTATCTTCTCGAACGTGGCCCACGTTCCACGGTGTCCAGCCCAAGGGCTGTCGTGGTAGGCCGTCAGCAGCTCCTCCTGTTCTCCCTTCATCGCCACTACCCAGAGCGGGACGCCGTTCCTCTTCTTCGGGTGCTTCCATAAGTATACGTCCCGGAGAAAGAATCGGTAAGCTTTCTTCCGGATCCGGTTGGCCTCGTCCTTCGTCCATGACGCATCCGGCGTCATTGTCCTCAGAAACCCACCGATCTGTAGCCACTCGCCGTCGTACTTGCTCTCGTCGAAGCCGTTAAGTGCCGGAGTGCTCCCCCCATCGGTCGTCACGTACGCCGCCTCGAAGAAGTCCACGTTGACTTCTTCGTCCTCCGAAACCATGCCGCCCTCGTCATCAAACCTCGCCCTCGAAACCATGTCGGCCATGGCGTTGTCTTTTCCGGAAATGTGTCGTATTTCCGGGTCCAGGGACTTGATGTACGCTATCCACCTGAGCATCGCCAGGTCCGGTGTCGCGCATCCGGAAACCATGCCGAGAATCGGCAGGCAATCCGTCTCGATAACCACTTCTGTCCCGATCAAGTAGTCTTTGTCGGCCTTTAGTACCGAAACGATACCCCAGAGTTCGCGTTTAACCTGGGCGTACCCTCGCTGTCGTTCGCTGAGAACCTTCGCGCCGAATCGGATCGGGAACCGAATGCCGTCCTCGTCTTCTTGGTTGACGACCCACCCGATCCCGGTCGGACTCGTATCCACTGTTATGTATACTGGGGTACCCTTCCCATAGACAGCCTTCTGGAGCGCCGGTGCTACCGCAAGAGCTTCCTTCAGCTTCCGGACCGACTCCGTGTGCTCGTCTCGCCACTCGAATTTTCGTCCTTTCTTCAGCAACCCGTATAGCGGCTCCGCAACGTGGGCGTAATGCGGGATCCATATGTGGTAGAATGCGCATGCCCCCAGGAACCTCCGAACTTCCGTAACCGAGCTACAGTCGGTCTTCATCACGGAGATGGCTTCTACCTTTGCCGGAGACGGCTTCCGGCCATATGGTCCACATAGGTGTCCGACCACCAGGATTTCCGATTGCCCGAAGGCCGATTTCTCCCCGGAGAAGGTGAGCCTCGCATCCTCTAGCCTCTGTAGCACCTTCTCGCAGTCGTCGATGTGTGTCGCCATGAATCGTCGGCATCCGTCCGGCCCGACTGTCTCGTCCTTCTCCTCCACCGGGCACCCCTTGATCGGGATGTCGTCTAGAAATGGCATGGTGATGTCCGGGATGCAATCCCTCGGTACCTTGTTCATTGCATTCACCATGTGGGCCACCGAGTTGGTCCCTCCTTGTGGCAGGGTACACATTCGCACTAGGCCGAGGGGAGTTCGCATCGTCGTAATATCTCTGCTCTCCACGGCTAGCTGGAACTGGTCGTACCCCGAGTACAGATCATCGACCAAGTAAATCGACCTTCCGGCGAAGGCCTCCGCGAACTCGTCTATGGTCGGTCCGATTCCTGCGTTCCGAATGGTCACTCTGTTGACCGGCTGCAGGTCTTGAATGAAGCGCATCGTTCCGTTTTTCTTTGGTACGGTAAACCATTGATTCGAGTATGGGGCACTCGACGGTTCGAGAATGCCCATATCTACTTTCTGCCTCAATAGCTCCATCAACTTCGGGATGTGAGCTCTCCGTACCGGAATCGGCTTGAGATTCCACGGTACATGCGGTACCGTGAATATCACCATCGGCTCCACGATCGTCGGGTCTACGCACCCGATCTCTTCCGGTGAGAATGCGAAGGCTTTCCCGTGCCTTCCGAGCATTCTCCGAAACCGGTCTTCCTCCGCCGGCAGTAGGAACCCGCCCCCACCGATCTTGAGCTCCCTATGGTGTCCTATGCAGGCCGGATCTCGTAAACTGGGGTCCGACGCAACCCCTCTGATTCGGGACTCGCTGCCCTCCGGTAAGGGTGCCGCGACCGGCCTTACCTTCCGGTCCACAGTCTTGTACTTCGTGCTAACTCGGGCCATCCGATCCAACTCGAGCCCCTGACCGAAGTCCGCGATGACTTCGTACATCTCTTCGGAACATACCGGTATCGTCCGGTCTTCGTTAAGGTCTTCTCTGGCTACCTTCCTCAGCATTCCCAAGGTGTCGTCGAAGGAGACCGCCTCCACGGCTCCGCTGATTTCCTCGTCCGGGCCGAGAACTCCGCACGCTCGACGTCGCTCCTCCGCCCTTGCCCTTTCTCGGCCAACGATGCCGACTATCATACATCCTCCGTCGTCGGAGAAGCAAAATTTCCTGCCTATCGTACAAGGTTTCTTCAGTTTCGGTTCTATCGTACAGCTGTGGGGTCTTTCCCGAGTGTCCCGACTGTCTCGGCCCCATGCCTTGACAGCCCTCTCTAAAAATCTTCCCGGTTCTCGCCACCGAGGGATTCGCGGTTCCGCTCGTGGTTCGGCCGCACCGTCAGAAATTGGACCGAATGGCGCCCGTCCTGGCTTTTGACCCTCGCGTAGGCTGAACCGTTGTCCAGCACTTTGGTCTCCATCCGCGCCGCCGTGATGTATGGTTCCCCTAATATGACCGGGTGCGAGGACGTCTCCTGTACGAAGAAGTGTTGGTCAATCTCGACGTCGCCGATCTTGACTCGCACGTTCGGGCAGGCCCCATGCAGTTCCTCGGTGGCGCGCGTCGTCGCCCGTATCTTCCACCCATGCTTGGTGTTGATCGGCCACTTCCCCTTCTTATAGAAGTTCATGGACATCAGGTTTATTTCCGAACCGTGGTCCACCAGTGCCACCACCGGTTCCTGAACCTCTCCGATCTTTACCGGGGTCTCCGTGGTTGCTCGGGCCCAGTGTGGCCTCGAATAGTGGCTCTCTGCCCACTCATCTGCCAGCGCCGAGTCGTCGATGTGCGTCGTCCGCACCTCTACCGGTCTTTCCGGATCCGTCTCCATCGACAGCCTCTTCCGTTTCACCAAGTCTACAATGGAGTCGTGGAACTCCTTCTTGGCGATCCCTAACACCTCTCGCAATGACAGCTCCACTTTGTTGTCGAGGATCCGTTCTTCTAGGACCTTTCGTAGGTCCGTAGTCCTTTCTATCTCCGTCCCCAGTCGGTATCCGCCCTTCCTGGGGTTATCTTGCGAGTTGGACCCGCCGGCGTCGTTCCGTCGTTGCCCGAATCGGGTCTCGTATCGTTGTGAGGGCCCGGCCGCTCCGGCTTTCCCCACTCGCTTGTCTTCTACCAGAGCCTCGTAGTTCTGGCAGGCGGCTTCTACGAAGCCCGTCTTCTCCTCGACCAGATCGCTCCACCCGGTTATTTCCCGGACCCGTCTCTCAGCGCGGTCCGTTTCATCTTTCCTTAGCCGTGCGCCAGCAAGACCTTCCAGCATTGCTGCCCAGAATCCGTCTTTGCCCTCCTTTCGGGCCTCGCTGCACCCGACCTGAATGCCGGCCGACGCCGAGTAGTGGATGGCTTCCACGTGTCGGGCCGCAGCCTCTTCCATCAGTCTCTTCATACCTCCTCGTCCGTCGTTTCGGTTCAGGGCCCTCCTGGTGTCGCTGGCGTGCACCCGGCCTTCCCACAGGTACACCACCCGGTTCCTCAACGCTTCTGCGAAATCGCCGCAGTCCTTCCGAATATGGCCGACCTCGTCGCACCACATGCACCTGTCCCCCACTGTCGGCCGTCGGTCACGAGCCGGTTCGCCGCCTTCCCTTCGAGTCTGGGCGATCTAGAGATCCTTTATCGCCCGCGTCAACTCCTCCAGCGCTGCTCCTCCGGACGAGCCATTGACCATGCCAGTCGAAGCCGGACCGGTTTCGAGCCATTCCCGGGTCTCTTCCCTTAGCACTTGCGGTGCCGGTTCAAGCCTCCTTGCTGTGACAGAGCCCGCACCTGCCGCCCCGTTGTCAGCCCATTCTCGCCGTTTATCGAAACGGCCACAGTCTCTCTTAACCGCAGCCCAGTCAGTTGTCAGCCCGTCCTCGGTTTCCAGCAAGGAGCCGACTTGGTCCCGGTCCCGCTCGTCCACCGACTTGACGAACAGTAGGACCCGGCTCGTATCCAGAACGGTTCGGTCAAGCGCCGAAAGGCGCGCAAAGCGTTCTTCGAACTCCTGGAGGAGTGCCGTCGCGTTTCTTCCCTTGCCGGGGAACTCCACCCATTCCATGAAGTCCCTTTTCGAAAGCCGGAGCGCGTCGTCCAACCCGTATTTTTCTAGGAGTCGGCCTTCGAACTCCTCCCAGGTACGGCTCTCCGCCCGCACCTCGAGCACCTCCGCATGGATGCTCGGCATCGCCACTCGAGGAAACCCGGCAAGACGCCTCTCTTCCGGAATGTCCCGCATCAGCATTTCTGCCCCATAGGACACCAAATACTTCGTGGCATCCTTTCCGCTGAACCGGCTGATCGTACCGACGACCGCCTGAATGGCTCTGTCGAGGGCGCTGGAGCCCTCGCGTGCGCTCAGTATCCGATCCACGGCCGAACCAATGGCCTCTGCAAAATCCGACCCTTTCATCTTCTGCTCTTCTGCCACCTCCTTCACATCGGGTTCACCAATGATGTCGAGGTTTTCCTCGCGGATGCGTGGAATGAGGCGGGACCTCGGGGGTCCTGTACCAAAGAGCAAGAGAGAAAGGAGAAGATGCCCACTACGTGCGAGAGTAGATTCACAGGGACACGGCCCTTCGACGCAAGGACGCGAGTGGGACAACGACACAGGAAGACACAAACGTATGTATGTATTAACAAACGACAAACAACACAACACAGAGTCGGTTACAACCGAACAGGCCGGCGAACAGATGCCGATACCTGTTCGTAAACGCACAGAAAGGAAGGAGTAGGTTGGAGGTGCTACCGGAAGCACTCGGGCATTCCTCAAAGCAGCGCGAGCCTCCCGAAACCTGCACAGAAGGAAGCTATGGCATTTGCAAACCAGAGAGAGAGAGAGAGAGAAGCCTTCGCACGCAAACCGACAGCACTTCGTCCTCGACTCCCCGCGATCCCTCTACCCTCCTCGTCTCCCTCCTTTTATAGGCAAGGAAGGAGCCGTTTCCCCTTTACTCCCTACCTACCGAATCTACCTAGGATCTCCTATGTACAACTTAAGGCGCACGTGCATGAAGAGTCGGTTTCTACGCTCCGGTGCACGGATTCCGCTCGTGGACGGTTTTCTTCACGACAACGTTCTCTTATTTTCTTAATTGCTTCTACACCATGTCGAGTTGCTTTGAAACCTGGCATTCGAGGGCACTTGGTTCTTCTTTGGTTTTCTACTTCATCAAGGAAGAGGCCAAGTGGTGCAGGTGTGTCGACATTTGGTGTCTCCCCCCCTCCCTGAAAAACTTCATTTGTTACATGTTGGTGAATACTACAAACATTATTGTCAACATTTTGTAGCTTATTCTCTCTGTTTTGTTTTAGTTCTATCATATATCTACCTATTTTCTTTATATCTAGAGTATCTAATAGTTTGGGGAGGGTGGGGGAGGAACTAGTTGATAGGGAAATACGCGGAATAATCTCCGGCCACGACCGAAGCGTAGATCACTTGATTACAATCGAACACAGAAGAAATGGGAATAGAGGTAAGTACCCGAACAGAAAAAAGAATACACAGGATGTTAACGTGGAAAACCCTGAGAGGGAAAAAACCACGGGAGTCCACAAACTCCAAACTATCACTATGCCAACAATTACAACAGGGAGCACAGAGACAACGACCTCCTACTCATGATCTTCGCTTGGCGGCGGTTATAACAGAGACATACTCTATATCGCTCTCTCTGTCTCTCTCTCTGTACAGTCGTTACACGAAAATTACACACACACATAGAGTTTGCCCTAGGTCATATTTATACTAATATGACTTTCGGCTATTTACAAAATATAGCCCCAGTGGGCTCTTTGGAACATATTTACATATATGTCCCTACATCCGGTTCTCACCGGGTCTTCCGTTGTCGGGTACTCCATATCCGGTTTAGGCCTCGGCCGAGTTGCTCAACACTGTTCTTCTCACTTCCCATCCGGAGGGACCTGTTTCCTAACACTAGTATGTCTCGGTATTTTGCCATTATCTCGGCATAAGTTGGGCACTTGCATGTAAAGTGGTACTCATCCTCTATCTCTATGTGGCACAACCTACATAGCCTTTCCTCCCTAGGGACTCTATTAGCCCGACCATTCTCAATCTCAAGTTGGTGAGATGATATCCTAAGTTGTCCAATGGCAACCCTTAGTGCATTTGGTAAGAATGCATCTAGATATTTTGGTTGTGTAATAAAGCCTAACTTAGAGAAGTGCATGAAGTGTTCCTTATAGTACAACATTTTAGATGGGAGTGGCTCTAGTGGGGTTATCCATTTATACCGAGTGTAAATTTGCCCTATTTCTTGGCGTATTACTTTATTACGATCCTCATGAGAGATTAAAGTGTTATCAATTGCGTGGTTGTACCTAAGGGGAGGTAGGTTATTAATGTCTAGACCGTTCGCAAGAAGCCAACTCACCATCATGCCATACTATGAGCTAGTATATCCAGACTCATACAGTGATCGAGAGGCCTCAAAGGCTTGATGAGATATCCTATCATGTGGTTGGATATGTATCCTATGAATAAAGACTACAAGTTAAAAAAGTGCCTCTACTAACATCGGGGGTAAAGTGAACTCCGCTCTAATAATGTCATGTGGTATTGTCGATTTGCTTCAGAGTTGGCATGATAACATCATCACCAATGGTTTGTCTAATTGTGTTCACATGAAAGATGGTAGCCTTGGGGCCCAAACCACTGATGCATACATGAGAGAGGGGGTCACTAATGAGTTAAAGAGCCACCCTTTAGTTTGTGGCTCTTGAAAGTATGCTTGGTGGCATTGTTTCTCTAGGAGTGAGGGGGATGCATGTCCTCTTGTAAGTCTATCCTTCATTGCCTGTGTCATTGAAAATTTACCTGAGAGGGCACTAAAAGTGACTCCAAGATAGACATATGATCCAACTACCTCAACTGGGTTGGGAGATGGTTAGATGACATTTAGCTCTAACTTGGGCCAATGTGTGGAAGATAAGGACTTTAGTTTTTCCTAGATTCACTACCAATCCTCGGTGTGTGCAAAAGTCATCTAAGGCATTAAGGTGCCTTTGTAGGTCGTGTTCAAATTCAGAGAGCAAAATTATGTCGTCTGCATAGAACAAGATACGAATTTGCGTATCCCTAAGGACAACTCTGTATGGTATATGGTATCCTCAAACTTTTAAGCCTATCAAACAACTACTCTCTAGGGACCGTGTCAAAGGCTTTGCAAAAGTCCACAAAACAACAATATAATTTCTTCTTGCGAGCTTTTGTCTGGTCATTAAGCATTTAAGTGTGAAGATATGATCAATAGTAGAGAAGGTTGGTCTAAAGCCAACCTATTCAGGTGTGCGAAGATTAAGGGTCTCCATATAATCGCTAACCTCTGCTTCCATTACTACACCATATAATTTAACAAGTGTATGACCTATCATAATGTTCCTATATGTATTTGGGTCCATGGGGTCTCCTCCTTTATGTATGGGGGCCATTGTGTTCATAGTCCATTGTGCTGGAAAACCCTCCGCGAGGGCACGATTGAAGATTAGAGTTAGAAAGAGAGCTAGCCACTCTCGCGCATATATGATGTGTTCTGCTCACAATCATGTGTGGTCCATGGACTTGCTATGTTGTAATTTCTTTATGACCTTCGTGACCCAAGAGGTCGTGAAAAGTGTCCCCATGGTAGGTCGGGGTGTAGAAGGTATTGGAATGGGTGGCTGGTTTGGGATTTGGTAAAGTCTCTATGTATATGTGTGCCAAGTGCTGGGATCCTCGATGGGTGTTTGTGGTCTTGGTTCTCGTAGTCTCTTCAATGCAGTGGCGCAATCGCTACTCATGAGCATATGGTAGCGTTCCCAATATTGGGATGCCTCCCACACTCGTCTCTTACGACGTGTCATCTTGTGCATTTCTTTGCGAGCTTGTACTGAGGTAATAGTACCATTGAGTTGCGACACTATAAGTTGTCTATGTAAGTCCCTACAATCCTCATCATGCCATCTATTTTGTGGCATAGATCCTAATATACATTGATTGGAGTGTTTCGTATATGGGAAACTGCTAACTACTAAAGAGTGAAGGATGTGTGTAAGTTTCGTAGTAAGGCTCTCTAAAGGCAAGGAGGGATCAAGAGAGGAGAGATGGGCTTGAACATGTCGAGAGTATATGTCAGAGAGTTCATGTGTGAAATGTATTGTAGTGTGATGGCTTGTTTGACTGGAGTTGGTGACTTTGGAGATATTGCATTTTAGCTCAAAGTATAAGAAACTATGGTCCGCGCCAATAGGACATGGGCCATCCAAAAGGAGTTAATAATGTGGGTGGCTTTAGGGCATCCTATTGTTAGGAAACAGGTCCCTTCGGATGGGAAGTGAGAAGAACAGTGTTGATGAGCAAACTGGATGTGGAGTACCCAGCAACGGAAGACCCGGTGAGAACCGGATGTGGAGGACCCGGCAACGGAAGGCCCGGTGAGAATCGGATAAGTACCTGGCAAGAGCCGGATGGTGAAGGCCCGGTGAGAAGTGCTCACCGGATGAAGGGACATATTTGTAAATATGTTTTCTGATAGTCCATCGGGGCTATATTTGTAAATAGCCGGAAAATCATATTAGTATAAATATGACTTAGGGCAAAGTTAGTGAATAGTTAGTTGTTATTCTTGTTGGTGCAAGATTTGAGTGCGTAACTGTGTACAGAGAGAGTGAGAGAGAGGAAGAGGTTGTTGCCTCTATTGTAACCGCCGCCTGTGGCGAAGATAGCAAGCTCGAGGTCGTTGCCTCGGTGCTTTACTATTGTACATTGTTGATATAGTGATAGTTTGCAGTCTATGGGTTGCCGTGGTTTTTCCCTAGTTTGGGTTTTCCACGTTAACATCATGTGTACTCTTCTCTTCACTGTGTCATGCGTTCATTACCCGTTTTCTGTGTTTGATTCTAGCATTTCTAGGTTTCTATTCATCTAAAATATTGTGCATTGTTGGGATCAGGTTCTCACATTGAAATCTCCTATTAAGAAAGACTTCTCCTTGGGAAGAATATCGGATTATGTCATCCGATAGAGGATCGTATGGAGAAGGCCCATGTGGCACTCCTTCATCAATTAAACTCGCGTCTCCCACCATATTATAACGGGATCCTTTTTGGGGAAAGTAACAAATTGCGAAAAATACTGCCTAGTCCTTGCTTGTGAAGACTTTCACCCACATAAAAAGAGCATATGGGTTTGTCCTTAGTATTTCTATCCTATTATGTAGCTCTCTTCGAAACAACATTGTGACACCACCAGATCCTTTGGTAGTGCATCGACATGAGATTTGTCTAAATGCAGACTCCCAACGAAATCCATCGACTCGTGGGAGTTCTCTATTTGGGCTTTGGTGTGTTTCTACCAAGAAAAGTATATTTGATACCTTTAATATCTCCTCTAGGCGGCAGGGGTGTGTCCAAAGTGCGTCGTTACAATTCCATAAGGTTATCCTAAGTGTATTTTTCGTCACATTGGTTGCACGTTGTCAATTAGTAGCGCGATCATTTATGATCACTTGCCCGTCTCGATAAAATGCGCGATGCCCTTCTTTACGAGCTTGCATGACTCGTGGCATGCAGATTTTGCGGTGCTCAATTTGCATCTTAGTGAGGTCTTCATCTAGATAGATAAGGTCCCCACCTAATCCTTGAAGAATTGGCCTCTTCTTAAAGAATGTGATTCTAGATTATAAGTCTTTAAATTGAAGGACTAAGGCTCTCTTCCTAGTTATGTCACGTTTGGCCCTCCAAACTTTGGCGATAGGTAGGGCCTCTATGTACCCTAAAATTTTCCCAAGTGTTCGTGCATCCTCGTCGGGGGATGCACCTTCCTTGAGCCCAGTGTTACGTACGTTTAAGCGTCGGGCTTGACGCATTTTCTCTTCTTCTAAGGTAGTGTTAACAATATTTTCCTCTTTTATTTCTTTTCTAATGTTTCTTTTAACCACATCTACCCAACCCGTTTTAGCTAACGCCATGTCATTTTTAACTTCCTTTGTAACTTTTTTAATCTCTTCCTTTATATCCTCTATGGAGGATATTTCATCGTCCTCCCTAGATACCCCGATGTCATTAAGTTGTTTTTTAAGGTTGGTGTTTTCCACTTTAAGTTTCTCTATTTAGGCCTTAAAGGCGTCTTTTTCCTCTCTATCTTTATTTTTGTGGGTTTCAGTGTCTTTTGCCCGTTTTCTCATATCCATCTCTATTTTTCCTAAACGATTAAACATTTCTAAAAAGTCTTCTTTGCTTATAGCCTCGTCTTGTATGTCCTTATGTTCCTTAGTTCGTTTAGACGTCATTGTGGTGTCAATAAGAAAAAAGATAAAAGAAATGGATGAGAGACTTAGCCGAGTCTATTTGGACGTCACAGTCACATCAACATTTTGTTGGTTTGCATGTAGCACGCAACGAGCACACCGAAAGAACCCACCAAAGGAGGCAAGCACTCAAAGTGAAACACACACACCTCAAAGGTCCACCAAGAATGTGCACTTTACAATGGTAACAGTAACTCAGACCACACACAACCAAGCAAGGGGCAACATGCAACGTCAATAGAACAGAGAGAGAGAGAGAGAGAGAGCCTAGATGGATGTAGCTTAGTTGGTAAGGTTGCCCAATGGAGACCAGGTGGTCATGGGCTCAACCCCTACATTCCATAGTGGCATCTAGTGAATTGAGAGAGAGAGAGAGAGAGAGAGAGAGAGCCCAGATGGATGTAGCTCAGTTGGTAAGGTTGCCCAATGGAGACCAGGTGGTTATGGGTTCAACCCCTATATTCCACAATGGCATTTAGTGAATTAAGAGATATATAATAGAGAGGTGAGGAAGTTGGGTTTCGAACTCAGAACGCAGTGCTTGTCGTGCTAACAACTTACTACTAGGGTAAGGTAATTACGATAAAAGAGAGAGAGAGAGAGAGAGATTTGAAAATAGAAGGTGAAAAGAAAAACCTTCTTAGAAGAATCACCAATGTTGCTTTTATAATCTTACAATGGTTATTGTCCTAAGGATGCACACCCACGGAGATATGAGGCCCTTTCATTCTAATTTATGTGTGATACTCTCTTCTCCTATTATACTATGTTTGATTAGAAAAGGGTGGGGGGTCTAATGTCTGAGGGGTACTTAGCTTGATGGTCGTTAGACATACATGATGGTTTCATTGCCATACTCAAATCTCAACCAAGACAGGTGAGCACACATGTGCATGCATTATTTTCAAGGTGATCCCCATACTTAAGGAGTCACATACAAGGTGATATATTTATTCGACATCATAGGTTAAATTTGGCCTCCTTTTGGATAATAACAAAATCTAATCTAATTCGTGCACAATCTTGCTTAGATCAAATCACTTCCTATTGAGATCATGAAGATTTCTTATGATGCCAATGTATCATGGCTCGAGAAAGATTAGGGGGTTATGTGTTACATATTATATTAAAATTGTTTTACCAAACTATAAAACCATTTTTTCCAAATGAGAAAACCACATTCACCGACATATACTAGAGCCCATCCCTTTATTTGTCTACCATCTGCAACATTGATTGTAAATTTGCTATAACTTGGCTCAAATTTTCTTCAATGTGAATGAGACATTAGGCATAGACAAGGAGGCTCGTCAACTACACATTTTTTCCTCTAAACAAATTCAAGAGTTTGAACATCAGAGTTTGATACAACGCTTTGTCTTTGACCACATTTGAATTCTTTTTCCACACACATTGCCAATCAAGTCAAATCTCTACACATTCTCTCACAGTCATAATGTGGAATCCTCACCATGGAGAACTTGTTTTTGCAAGAAAACCCCATTTGGCTCACACATACACAGCTTATAGGATAAGCCTCTATTGTAATAAATCCTCATAAGGCTAGCAAGTTTGTCATTGCCACATCTATACAAGAAAACTACAAGCACTTAGATACAAATAAGAAATGGATTGTTGTTTCAAGAGGTCGTTGCATTCTATCTATTCAAATAATTGAAGGTATTAATTATGTTACCCCAAATGAGCAAGGCTTACAACTTGTGATTAGCATCTAAAGTACACATAATTTTGTACAATTTACATAAACGGGATACTAATTAGCACCAATGGATAATGTATTTGTGCAATAAATAAAAAACTTTCATCTCGCCTTAGACCATATCACATGCCTTTATGGTTTTTATCTTGTTAAGCTAGATCTAGCCATGCCATAAACGCATGCATATGTGTGACATCACAGTTGTGTAGGTTGATGGGATGCCAACTCTTGTTGACATTGATCCAGATAAACTCCTAACAAGCCATTGCTAAAGGTCAACAAAGAGCTTTGAAATGGAAGACAACCCAAATGAGCTTTCATCTTGCCTTAGACCACATCGTGTGTCTTTATGGTTTTTATCTCATTAAACTTGATCTAGTCATGTCATGCAAGCATGCATGTGTAACACCACGATTGTGTAGCTTGATGGGATGCCAACTCTTGTTGACATTGATCCTTGAAAGATAAACTCCTAACAAGCCAGCCATTGCTAAAGAGCTTTGAAATGGAAGACATAACCCAAATGAACTTTCATTTTGCCGTAGACCACATTTTATGTTTTTATGGTTTGCTTTGAAACGGAAGACATAACCCAAATGAACTTTTATCTTACATTAGACCACATCGCATGTCTTTATGGTTTTTATCTCCATAAGCTTGATCAAGCCATGTTATACAAGCATGCATGTGTGACATCACAATTGTGCCGCTTCATGGGATGCCAACTCTTGTTGACATTGAATCCTTGAAAGATAAACTCTGAACAAGCCATTGATAAAGGTCAACAAAGAGCTTTGAAATGGAAGACATAACCCAAATGAGCTTTCATCTTGCCTTAGACCACATTGCATGTCTTTATGGTTTTTAACTCGTTAAGCTTGATCAAGCCATGTTAAACAAGCATGCATGTGTGACATTGCGATTGTGCAGCTTGATGGGATGCCAACTCTTGTTGACATTGAATCCTTGAAAGATAAACTCCTGACAAGCCATTGCTATGTGTGACATTGCGATTGTGCAGCTTGATGGGATGCCAAGTCTTGTTGACATTGAATCCTTGAAAGATAAACTCCTGACAAGCCATTGCTAACGGTCAACATAGAGCTTTGAAATGGAAGACAATCCAAATGCATTTCCCTGTAGTTCTTCTCATATGAGCAAATATTGAAGTCAGCAATAATGAAAAGAGCTGAAATCGCTTGTGAAAAATAATGAGCTCTTCTGAATTTCTCATTCACCATGAGGGACGAAACTTGACCTTCATGTGAGCACTTTTAAGAGCCTTGTCATGTGAATATGTGATATTTGAAGATTGATGGCTCAAAAATCTATAATTGTGTGTGGTAGAGTAACGAAGGTTCGAAAATCAGATGACGCACATGGACAAATAATCAATGGCAGAACCTGATCCATGTGTTTCAACCATTTGGTCAAAGCATTGCCATCCTAGCCCTGCATTTCCATGGGTTCGGCAGCTAGCAAGCAATGATCGGCATGTAGGCATAGATGGTCTTATTGGCATACTTTGGAAGAAATCTCCTGCATAATGCAACTGCCCTGATCGACCAAGAAGATCAACCATGCAGCTGTAATGTTCAGCATTCAGAAAATTAAATTGATTTTCTGATGCTGAACTGAACAATTCACAGCCTTCTTCAAGAAGGCCAGCATGAGTGAAAGCCACAAGCATATTAGTAAAAACTGCATTACTTAAATGCATACCTTGTATTTGCATATCCAAGAAGCATTGCCTAGCCATAACAAAGTCCCCATGCAATGCATACCCAGAAGTCATAGAGCCCCATGATACAATATCTTTCTCTGGGAGTTTATTGAAGACTTTCTGTGCATCCCTCATGTAACCACATTTGGCATACATATCTACAAGGGCACTCCCAACCACTACATTACATTCAAGTCCATCCTTTACAATCCAATCATGTATAAGCTTACCCTGAAATATGGCTCCTATGTTTCCACATACTTTGCAAATGTTTGAGTAAGTTGCTTTGCTTTGCTCGACACCACTTAGATGCATTGTTTCAGCAAATCTGAGAGCAGATAAATCAAGTCCATGTAAAGTGTAGCCAGCCATCATTGTATTCCATGACACAGAATCTTTAGTTGGCAAATAGTCAAACAATGTGTGGGCATCATCTAGGGCTGCACTTTTCGCATACAAATTGATCAATGCATTTCCTAGAAGCAAATCTTTCTCTAGCCCACTCTCTATAATTTCACTATGTATCAAACTCCCCCATGAAAGATCTGTAAGGATGCTACACATTTTGAGGACACATAAAAATATGGTTTTGACAGGCTTAACCCCCTCCATATGCATTTTCCTAAACAGCTCAAGAACACAAAGGCAATGGCCTTCTGTGGCATACCTTGCAATGATGGCACCCCAAGATACCACATCTTGATTACATGATGTACTGAACACATTTTGGGCCTCAATAAAGTTACCACACTTTGCATACATATCAACAAGAGCACTTGCAATGACACTGTTGGAATGAAGACCTTTCTCAATGATCTCATGATGCACTTGCCTTCCTATGGGAAGTTCTCCTGCGATACCACACGCCTTAAGAGTTGATGAGAAAGTAGCATCCGTAGGCTTAACACCTTCCACCTGAAGTTTATCAAATAAACTTAGAGCAAGAATACCTTGTCCTACCTGGACATGGCCTCCAATCATTGCACCCCATGTGGCTGCATCTTTGTTCGGCAAGGTATCAAAAACCTTTTGTGCATCATTCACCTTTCCACAAGCAGAATACAAGTCAACAAGCGCAGTTCCAAGAGCTAAATCTAGTTCAAATGAAGCTCTAATAACTTGGTCATGTAAGACCATCCCTTGTCCTAGAAACCCTTCAGCAGAGCAAGCTTTCATTATAAAGAGAAGTATGACTTTATTTGGACATATACCCTCATTTTGTAAAGCCTCAAAAAGCTCTAGTGCATGATAACCCTGGCCTTGTGAAGAAAAACCTTCAATCAATGTACCCCATGACACAGAATCATGAATTAACATATCGTCAAATACTTTATTTGCCTCTTCTAATCTTACACACTTAACATACACATTGATGAGAGTATTGCCAATGCTGACATCTACTTTGATTCCCCTTTTCACAATTTCAGCATGGATTGACATTGCCATATCAACTGAACCACAAATTTTACATGCTTTCAAGATACATACATAAATGAATCTATCTGCCATGATACCTTCACGTTGAAATTTATGGAAAAGCTCAAGAATGAAGGTTCCATGGCCATATTGAATATAGCCAAACATGATGGCCCCCCATGTCATCACATCCCGACGAATTGAGCTTTCAAACAATTTGAATGCATCATCAAGGCTACCGAGTTTTGAATATGAATGCACAACAGCATTGAAAACCACCAAATCGGATTCAAATTGGAATTTAACGATATGATCATGTACTACTCTACAACATTTAAGGTGTTTTAGATCATTCGGTACCTTAAGCAGGGAAAGGAAGGTAGGTATGTCTGGCTGCAATCCTTCATCCAGCATCATATTGAACACATCAAACGCCTTTCCAGTGCTTCCATGTTGGGCATGTGTTGAAATGATGGAGTTATACCTGGACACTTTAGGGTTTGAAGCTCTGAGACAATTCATTGCTACCCAGGAAAGAAACACAGAGGATGCACATGTTCATAAACAGAGGGGGGGGAGCTATGATAGTTCAAATATTTGCCATGAGAAGAGATTTAAAAACATTGTAACATGTCATAACTAAAGTTGGGTTGCATAGGAGATATGGAGATATAATTAACAAACATATTATAGACCATGTGTCATGGAGCTATGATAGTTCAAATATTTGCCATGAGAGAGATTTAAAAACTTTAGAACAAGCCATAATTAGAGTTGAGTTGCATAGGAGATATAATCATCAAATATACTATACTATATTATACCATGTGTCATGGAGCCTCCATGCAAAGATTATATATGGATAGTTCACAAGGTGTGGGTTGGTGTCACATATCTCACATGAGTTGGGGCCAAGTGTCTTGGTTCAAATTGAGTCTTCTTGAGGGGTACGATAATACCTCATAACTTACTTGGCCAAGAGTCAAGTAGTTCGTCTCGGTCCATTTTGTTCCCTGTTTCGTATCTTTTGACCCCTGTATACTTGGTTTTCCATGTGGTCCCTTGAGAGACGTGTAACAAACATATGTCAATAGCTAGCAATGAGTTTTTGGTCATTGTGGTAGATGTAATCTTTTTTTTATGGGGTGCTTTTTATACACCCTCTTACTTGTATGGTTTATTTTGCTTGTGAAGGTGCAATAAGTATTTTCAATGTGTCTCCTGAGATACATGGTGCATGCATCTATTGCATCTTTGGCTCCCCTTTGTAAAGCCACCAAAAGAAACTTAATGCAAGACACAAGCGTCATACAACCAGAGATGACATTGGTAACCATGATATCACGAATTTGCAAATGTCGATGTAGAGCAAGACCCCGATATGAGATAACCAACTTAGTAGCATACCATACACCGAGGACGACAACCATATCATAATCATATCAAGCATTTTGTCTTATAAAAATTGCCATGATCATACAAAAAAAAATCATTGTAACATTTTGCATGCAACATGGTATTGTTTCACTTTATCATAACATTATGCATTATCTCATATCGAAATTATACAAATGTACCATGTCACAGGGTTAGGTTAGTGATATAGGCCTCACTTGAGTTGGCATAACGTCTTTCGATGTCCTCAATGAAAGTTTTGATTTACTTGGATATTATTTTTAAGAACCATCAGCACAAGGTCGGAGTGTGAGGATGTACCACCGTGTACTCTTTTGTTGGGTAGAAGGGTGGAAATGATTGTTAATCTCTCTCAAGTAAAGAACATGTAGGCTAACTAATAAAGCACACTTTAATCTTTCACGTCGACTTAATCTCTTAGACAAGACAAGGAGAAACTTTACCATCTTTCCAAACACACTTGATAGAAGAGTGAAGAAATAAGAAATCACAAACACAATCTAGCTTCCATTAGTCTGCTTAATACAATTACAAGCTTTTATGAATACTACTAGGTGCAACAAAGGGTGTCGATGAAGAGGGTTACTCAAGCTTTGGTTGGATTGATGTGGCAAGCGATGGAAATGGAAGCGAGACCTTTAAAAGTTGAGACATTATCGTTAAATTTGAGGGTTCTCACCAACAAGACATGCTTGCATCATAAATCGAGCAAAGATGACCAAAGAAATATGATTGAAAGAGAAGTAGGGGAAACAAAAACATGTGTTGATTATGGACTCAAAATCACAAAGGTATGCCAACCATCTAGTGTTTTGTGGGGCCATAGTTGAGATCGAATGTACAACCCCATCTAGGATGGAAATTTGAATGTCACGATTAGGGATAACCCACCTCACACTATAGTGAGTGTGAGTTATGTCATATGAAAGCAATGGTTAGGAGGCAAACAACTAAATATCATCCATGATCCACAACGTACTTTCTTAATTTGGCTTTAGATGGCAATGTTTGGAGATGTTAAGTATTCTTCAAACATCTCGTCTTTGACGTTAAAACCCACACTAAATATTCATTGCCAACGAAACTATGTCCATCTCTCTATTACTCCATGGATATCCTCTTAATTTACTAAACGTACTCCCCCTCAAGCTTGGCAAGTCCGGGATCATCAATCCAAGGTCTGACATGAATTGTGAAGCTTGTCGGCTCCTAGGGCTTTGGTGAAGATGTCGGTTGTCTGAAGATTTGTGATGATGTGTTGAAGGTCGACATCTCCAGCTTGAACACGCTCTCGAATGAAGTGATAGTGCACTCAATATTCTTCGTGCATGCGTGGAACACCGGGTTCCAAGCTAGATGAATATTGCTCATGTTCTCACAGTAAAGGGGAATCGGATCTTTGATGGGAATGTCCAGATCCTTCAATATCCTCTTGAGCCATACGACTTCACATGCAGCCACGGTTGCACCCCTGTATTCGGCCTCTGTGCTCGAAAGTGCGATGCTAGGGTACTTCTTACTTCTCCAAGTTATTGCTCTGCTGCCGAGGGAGAAGACAAATTCGGAGGTCGATCGACGGTCGGCTCTATAGTCGACCCAGTCAGCATCTGTGTACCCTTCGAGTTGAATTGGTTTGGCCGATTTATAGAGAATGTCATAGTCCATCGTTCCACTCACGTATCGTAGCACTCACTTAGCACAATCCAAATGGATATCTCGTGGATTTTGCATGAATTGGCTAAGGAGGCCGACCGGGTAGCTCAGGTTAGGTCGAGTGATCGTGAGGTAGATGAGGCTCCCAATAAGTTGCCGATACTGAGTTGGCTCACACTTTGTAGTGCCTGACTCGGCATCCAATTTGAGGTTTCGATCGAGAGGGGTTGCCACATATTTGCACTTAGCCATCCCAAATTTGTGTAACAAGTTGAGGATGTAGTGCCATTGAAAGATCATTTTGCCGGTTGGAGTCTGGATTACCTCGATGCCAAGGAAGTAATGGAGCTCCTTCATGTCCATCATCTCGAATTTGTTGGAGAGGAGGGACTTCACCTTGTTGATGTCGACTAAATGCTCACCTCCAATAATCAGATCATCCACATATAGGATGATAACAATCGGGTTTCTAGAGTCGTTTCCTATGTAGAGGGAGTTGTCGGATTTCGACATTCGAAACCCGATTTGATGGAGATATTGCGTTAACTTTGAGTACCAAGCACCTAGTGCTTGCTTAAGACCGTAGAGTGGCTTCTTCAGTCAATAGACTACTTTCGGATGGATGTTGGATTCGAAGTCGGGTGGTTGTACCATGTACACCTCCTCTTCTAATTCGCCTTGAAGAAAGGTGTTCTTGACATCCATCTGGTGGAGATGCCACCCTTTCACTATTGCAAGTGCGATCACGGTTCGCACATTCGTCATCTTTGCCACCGGGGCAAATGTCTCTTCGTAGTCGACTCCATGTGTAAGTCCGTATCCTTTCGCTATGAGTCGAGCTTTGTAGCAGTTGACGGATCCGTCGACATTATACTTCACCTTATAATCCATCTGCAACCAATTGCCTTCTTGTGCGGTGAGTGGGGAACAAGATCCCCCGACTTTGAGGCCCTTTGTGAACATGGCCGATTTCACCTCGTTCGACTTGAGGATAAACATTCGACCAAGAGCGATTAGTCGGCCCTCTTTTTCAATGAAACAACCACCATGGTTGAATCAAACTTGCATGCCTTGCTCCACAATTTGGCCAACGGAAACCAAATTTTTCGTTATGGTCGGTACATGCAAGACATTTTTTATGCAAGTTTGTTCACCTTCTTTCCCGAATGGGACATTGCTGACATGCCGAATCGGATGAGTGGTGTCATCTCCAGTTTCGACATGGCCGGGTTGATCCGGATCTCGTAAGTCTTGGAACCATTCTTGATGAGACGTCATACGGTTCAAAGCACCGGAGTCAATGAACCATACATCGTCCGGATTGGAGGCATTAGTCGAAGTATAGGCCGACATAGAGTTTGCTCTAAGTCTCATCACGAACATTAGTCCACAGTCTTCATAGTTGGAGTTTGTGGCGTAATTTGTGAGTTGTCGGCTTGTGGAAGCCGATTCACGCTTCTTCTTTCGGCACTCTTTTTCGTGGTGGCCGATTTTGCCGCAATATCCGCATTCAATCGAGGTTTGTCAGCTCGGACCAGAATAGAAGCTCCCCCTTCTTCCGAAGGTTCCTCGATTACTTCCGTCTTGTTGCCAAAATTGGGAGTTGTTTTCGTAAGTCGAACCTCGTCCGCCTTGTCCTTAGCTGAATCGGCCTCTTGCTCAACTGTGTCCTCTTCCTCCATTCGAATGTGTGTAGAGCATATGGCCTTCCGAGGCGTTGCTCCTTGTTCGAACATGGTTTTCATCAACCAACAACATGGATTGAAGATCAAAGAAAGAGGGAGGATGCCCCCTTACTGGTATGGCGGTCCTCATCACGCTGAACCGTGGTGTAAGGCCACCGAGGCATATTTGCACCATCTCATCATCATCCACATTGACGCTTATAGAGCTGAGTGAATCACAAAGCTCCTTGAACTTCAAGGTGAAGCTTGTGATGAACATATCCCTTTGTTGGATGTTGTTCAACTCTTGGCGGAGTTGAAGCTTTTGTGCCGTCGTGTTGGCGGTGGATATCTTCTTGAGATTCTCCCATGCTTCCTCCGGTGTCTTAGTGTCTCGAATATAGCCGAGCATGTGGTCATGAACACATGTCATCAAGCAATACATCACTTGGCTTGTGGCTTGCAGCTTGCTCCCATGTTGAGTATTCCGGAGTCGTTGGGTCGGGTCGATTTTCTTGTGTTCCTTTGGTGTAACTCTAATAGCTTAGGCCGACAAGGTATTGGTGCATTTTGTACTCCCAAGATGCAAAGTTGTTTCGATCCAACTTCTCACTAGGGAGAGCACTCCCCATTTGAGTATTCATTGTCGATGAAGATCTCCTTCTTTTCCTTCTCTCTCGAACACGAGCTATGTAGTCACACTACCATAGTGATAAGCCGGTTCTTCTTGAATGGCGGCGTAGAACACAACACACGCGGATGGGCTAGATCGAGCTACTAAACCGCTCTAATACCATGTAAAGAATCGATGATGATTTTGTGCAGCGGAATAGGTTAGGTGTGTGTGTGTGTTAGAGAAGACGAGAGAGAGGCACAAGATATATCAAATACTCAAGAAGATGTATACTACAAAGGAGATTAACTGACACATTACAAAGTAGGAGGAGGGTTAAACCCATTACTGACCCACAACATACTTTCTTAATTTGGCTTTAGATGACAAGGTTTCGGGATGTTGAGTATTCTTCAAACATCTCTGACATTAAAATCCGCACTAAATATTCATTGCCAACGAAGCTATATCTATCTCTCTATTACTCCATAGATATCCTCTTAATTTACTAGATGCTACTATAGAATGTAGGGGTTGAACCCATTACTCTATTACTCCATCGATATCCTCTTAATTTCGTAGATGCCACTATAGTATGTAGGGGTTAAACCCATGACCTTCCAATCTTCATTGGACAACCTTACCAACTACACTATATCCATCTAGGCCATTTGGCATCTCTCACAATTAATCTACTAATCATTGTATTGGGTTCGAGACCCCATTTTGTCACCTTTCTATTACTTCATAAATATCTTCTTAACTCTTACTCTATAGAATGTAGGCGTTGAACCCATTACTCTATTACTCCATTGATATCCGCTTAATTTAGTAGATGTCACTATAGTATGTAGGGGTTTGTAAAGAATCGGATATGATTCTTGTGTAGTGGAAGAGATGTGTGTTATGTGTATGTGTGAGAGGAATTAGAGGAGAGAAGAGACAACACAAGATAGATAGAAAAAGGAATACTCAAGAAGAAGATGTATATATTCACAAGTAGAATAGCAAATACAAAATGTAGCATTACAAGGAGTTACAACCAACCTAATATGGAGTATGAGGAGGGAGCTTTATATAGTCACCCTCTCTCTTCATTAACTAACTACAACAACCACTCTGTTGGGGAATGTGAAGACTCGTAGTCATGGGGAATATGTAACTCATTAGTTATGTGTTATAGAATATGATTCTATGACACATAGTTGGTGTAGAGAGTAGTGGTGTGACTCTTGACCTTTGAGTAATCATAGATTCTCAAACGGTGTGTTCACACCTTGCACTATGTTGAGCTTGATTCTCAACAGGGTTAAACCCATTACCTTCCAATCTCCATTGGACAACCTTACCAACTACACTGTATCCATCTAGGCCATTTGGCATCTCTCACAATTAATTTACTAATCATTGTATTGGGTTCAAGACCCCATTTTGTCACCTTTCTATTACTCCATAAATATCTTCTGAACTTACTAGATAATGCCACTATGGTTGGAATGTAAGGGTTAAACCCATAAGCTTCCAGTCTCCATTGGAGAACCTTACCAATTGAACTATATCCATCTAGGTGGTGTCATGATACGATTAATGCTATCAAGAGTGGACACGCTCCATATTCGAGCGGTAGATCGACCCGCACTCCTTGTGAAGTCGTAAGGAAAACCCTGAATTAAGATGTTAGTGTAAAGAATGTTATCCCAACTTCCTGGCCATGCTTGAACTAAGTGAGCTGACAAGCTTCGGCAATTCATGTCAGACCTCGAATTGACGATTCCTGACTTGCCAAGCTTGAGGGGGAGTACAAGTGAGAACCAGATATCGTCTGAACCGGGTACGAGCCAAAGCGAACACTGGAGATTGTTCGAACCGGATACCAGCCAAAGCGGACATCAATCAAAAGGAACCGACCCGAGTTGAGCTTGAGGGGGCGTGTTGAGAATCAAGCTCAAGATAGTGCAACGTATGAACACACCTTTTGAGAATCCATGATTACTCAAAAGTCAAGAGTCACACCACTACTCTCTACACATTAACTATGTGTCATAGAATCATATTTTATGACACATAACTAATGAGTTACATATTCCCCATGACAATGAGTCTTCACATTCCCCAAGAGAGAGAGTGGTTGTTGTAAAGTTAATGAAGAGAGAGGTGACTCTATATAAAGCATCCTCCTCATACTTCATACTGAGTCGGTTGTGACTCCTTATTATGCTACATTTTGTAATTCTTATTCTACTTGTGAAATATACACCTTCTTCTTGAGTATTCCTTTTTATATCTATTTGGTGATCTCTCTTCTCTCCTCTAATTCCTCTCACACATACACATAGCACACATCTCTTCCACTACACAAGAATCATACCCGATTCTTTACATGGTATTGTTAGCTCGATCTAGCCCACTCGCCTCATCGTGATCGTGTGTTGTGCTCTACACCGAAGTTCAAGAAGAACCGGCTCATTGTTATTGTAGTACCACTACATAGCTCGTGTTCGAGAGAGAAGGAAAAGAAGAAAGTGTTGAATACGAATGTATAATGGACGTATTCACACTATCCTCTTAGAGAACCCAAGTTCGGGCTATTTCTGTAAATAACATAAAGGGCAGTTGCCCTAAGTGAGTCACTATATAAAGTGACTTTGTAACCTTTTGTAAAGGTTGGTTGTCCATTATTGTAACGGTTGCCCCTTTATGAATATAGATATATTCTTTGTGCCTCTCTCTCTCTCTCTCTCTCTCTATACGTATTTTGTTCTTGCCCATCTCATACGCAGGTATTTCTTCCTCACGGATTCATATTGTGTGATCTCTTCCACACTGACGGCCTTGTCCATTCCCTACATTTGGTATCAGAGCTTGGATGTCCTTCATCTCGCTGTCGGCCGCCATTCGAATTTTTTGGATCACAACATTCTGTTTTTTGTTTTGTATTTGAAGAAACAGAGAAGAGAGAAGAAGAAGAAAAACGAGGCTTGCATCTCATCGCGTTAGATCATCTTCGCTTGGAGTAAGCCAGCCGGCTGTACTCTGTTCCTCGTGATCGTAACCGCTCGAGGTGAAATCCCCTTGTGCAACATTGACACGATCGTGCTCCACTCGGTTAAACGGCATTCGAACAGATCACCGAACGTTGCTCGCCGTCCGTTGTAACCACTCAGTGCAAATCGGTCTCAAGACAACAACCCCAATTCGTGCTTCATCCGGCTGATCGACATTCGGGAGGATCAATTGGATCCGTCTCTCTCGTCGCTACAGTCACCCGAAGCAGAATCGGTCCAGATAATCGGTTTCAATAATCGGTATTTGGCATATATATTCGGAAGCGAACCGGGCTCACTCCGACTCGGTAACATTCGGGAAGACCAGTCGGTTCTATCCCTCGAGTTACCGGAGTCAATTCGAGCAAGTTCAACAATACATATATCCGAAACCGAACCAACTCGGGTTCAAATCCAACTAGAACGATATCGGGTGAGCCAACCGACTGCACTCCAACAAGGTTCGTAGTCAACTCCGAACCGAGCTTCGTCAACCGAAACCGAATCTGATGGCATCAACATCCAGCTCATCGGAAATGAGTCTAAGAAGGTTCGACGGTTCGAACTTCAATTTTTGGAAGGAGCAAATGTAGGATTATCTTATAGTCAAGGGTCAGATCAATCCGATTGAGAATGAAACTGCTCCAGAAATATACAAGGCAAATGAGTGGCAGAAGCTGGACAGAATTGTCCGCGCCACGATTCGGATGCACCTGTCAGAGTCAGTGTACTTCACAGTGCAATCGTGCACGACAGCCTTCGAACTTTGGAAGAAGCTGTCAGATACCTACGAAAAGAAGGTCGCCTCAACGAAGATGTATTTGATCCGGCGCCTCTACAACCTGCGGATGAAAGACTCTGATTCGGTTCATGCACACCTTAACGAGTACGAAAGTTTGAGCTCCCAAATCTCGTCACAGGGGACGACAATCGAGGATGAACTCAAAGCAATGATACTCATGAGCAGTCTCCCCTCCTCTTGGGAAACCTTCGTTACAACTGTGTGCAACGCTTCTACGACTGCCATCAAGTACTCCGAAATCACAAGTGCAATCCTGACTAAAGCAGCTCGGAGAAAGTCTTTCACCAAAGACTCGGCAGAAGAAGCCTATGTAGTACAAGGTTTGACCGACCGATCGAACAACCGGGGAAGAAGTTATTCCCGACCGCCGACAAATCAGCGAAGCCGCAGCAAGTCCTGGGAAACCCGAATCTGCAACTACTGCAAGAAACCGGGACACATCAAGGCCGACTGTCGGGTACTCAAGTCAAAGACAGACAAAGCTCAGAGAGTTGACCAGAGGAGTAACCGACATGAGGAAGTCAACTACGTCGGCTCTTCAGCCGAGATATTGATGACCGACCCGAACATATTGTCCATAGAGAATCCAGTCGAATCAGAAGTTCTGCTTACGACTGAGGAATCGAGCACATGGCTTCTGGACTCGGGCGTGTCGTATCACGTGACACCTCACCGATCACAGTTTCGGCAATATTCGGACCGGCACTCCAACTCAGTTCGAGTCGGAAATTCGCAGCACTGTGCTATCATCGGAATCGGCACCGTAGAGCTCAACCTTCCGAGTGGCTCTACACTCATACTACACAACATCCGACACGTTCCTGAGCTCTCACGACCCTTGATCTCAGTCGGACAACTTGATGAAGCTGGCATCCGTGTTGGTTTCTCATCCGGAGGGTGGACACTCCACAGAGGGAACCTCCTGCTTGCTAGAGGACCAAAGGTACACTCATTGTACCCTTTGTATGTCACACTCAAAGAGGGTGACTTATTTCTGGTAGATATCCCTGTGTCATCCTTATGGCATGGACAACTTGGACACCTTAGCAAGGCCGGCATCACGCACCTATCCAGAGTTGGATACATCCCGAAACTCTCCTTCTCGGACCATCAGTTTTGCAAGCATTGCCAGTACGGCAAACAGGTAGCCGCATCACACCCGACATCAGCACCAAGAGAGTCGAGCCCGCTCGATTTGGTCCACTCGGACGTCTATGGCCCGATGCCACATCAGTCACTCGGTGGTGCCTCGTACTTCGTCAGTTTCATTGACGACTCGACGCGGAAGGTGTGGGCTTACCCCATCAAAACCAAAGATCAGGTGTTCTCGATCTTCTCAGATTGGCTCGCAATGGTCGAAAACCAGACCGGTCGGAAACTGAAGTGTCTCCGAACCGACAATGGAGGTGAGTTCAAATCTGATGAATTCGTCAAATTTTGCCGAGAACGCGGCATTAGACGTGAATATACGGCACCATATAGTCCGGAGCAAAACGGAATCACAGAACGCATGAATTGGACGATTCAAGAACGCGTTGTATCCATGCTCCAACACTCCGGACTATCGGATGGCTTCTCGGCAGAGGCTCTACTCACGGCAGTACACATAATCAATATGTCGCCAAGTAGACCTCTAGGACTTAAGATACCTCAGGAAATATGGACCGGCAGAAAGCCGAATTATGCGGTTGCGAGGCATACGCCCTCATACCGAAAGACGACCGCCGAAAGCTTGAACCGAGATCAAGGAAATGCGTTTTCCTCGGGTACAGACCCGACGGCGAGATCGGATACCGACTCTGGGACCCCGAGCACAGGCAAATCGTCTGAAGTTCGGACGTCGTGTTCAACGAGTCGACTATGCACAAAACGGCCGAAAGGCCTATTGAAGTCCGAAGGGTAATATTTTCCGAAGTGCCAACCCTTCATGACGGCCCAGCACACAACACGAGACCGGTTTCACGGGTAACCGACTTCTCTCGCACCGAATCCACAGATTCGGCACAGCCGAATGGCTCGGCTTCCGACCATCCGACATCGACACCCGGTGCGACCAGTCCAGTCATACCTCGAAGATCTGAGAGACTGTCGCAACCTCCGGAGAGGCTCTCCCGGAATTTTCTTCACCGACGCCGGCGAACCGACGTCCTACGAAGAAGCATCGGCAGCTGCCGATTCAGCCACCTGGCATCTGGCAATGGAGTCGGAAATGCACTCCATCCGCGCCAACAAAACTTGGGATCTGGTCGACTTACCGAAGGATCGACGTGCTCTTCCTTGCAAGTGGGTCTATAGACTAAAGGAGACGTCTGACTCGACCACCCCAAAGTACAAGGCCAGATTAGTTGCGAAGGGATTTCGACAGGAATATGGCGTCGACTTCAACGAAATCTTTTCACCAGTGGTGAAAATGACAACCCTTCGTTTCATGCTCGGTGTTGTGGCCCCCAACAATTTGGAGCTGATTCAGCTAGATGTGAAAACGGCATTCCTCCACGGTGATCTAAAGGAGGAAATCTACATGGAGCAGCCGAAAGGCTTTGTGGCCACCGGTCAGGAACATTTAGTTTGCCGACTCAGGAAGAGTCTTTACGGCCTGAAACAGGCACCCCGACAGTGGTACAAGAAGTTCGACGATTTCATCTAGTCGGTCGGCTTCTCCAAGAGCAATGAGGACCACTGCCTCTTCACTAAAACAGCTCACGATGGTTCTCCCGTCTTCCTCATCATCTACGTGGACGACATGCTACTCTCCGGTCGGCATACCGGAGAGCTCACCGAACTCGTTCGGAAACTACGATTGAAGTTTGCCATGAAGGACCTCAGTCCGGCAAGACACATACTCGGAATGAAGATTAGTCGAAATCGCACCAAAAGACAGCTTTTTCTGTCTCAAACCGACTACATCAGACGTGTCTTGGAACGCTTCAACATGCAATTGGCCAAATCTGCTTCAACCCTGCTCCCCATTCATCTTCGGCTTTCTCAGCGAGACTGCCCGACATCCGGTCCGGAGGGGGAAGACATGAAGTCGGTACCGTATGCACCAATAGTAGGCTCTTTGATGTATGCGATGGTCGCGACACGGCCTGATATTTCTCACGTCGTAGGAGTCATCAGCAGATTTATGCACAATCCCGGCCGATCTCACTGGAATGCAGTCAAGCATGTGTTCAGATATTTAGCTGGCACAAAATACCACGACATCCTTTTCGGTCCGAACTCAACTTCAGGCGTAGCCGGTTACACCGACTCAGACTTCGCCGGTTGTGTGGACCGTCGCAAGTCAACAACCGGATATTGCTTTAAATTCGGCAATGGAGCAATCTCGTGGAATTCGAAACTTCAGGAGTGCACAGCCACCTCAACGACCGAAGCAGAATATGTAGCTGCCTCCGACGCAACGAAAGAAGTTTTATGGCTCGGTCGGCTGGCGCACACGTTTCGGCAAGTCGACTCCGACTCGGCTCCAGTTGTCTACAGCGACAGTCAGAGTGTTGTTGCTTTTTCGAAAAATCCGGTTCATCACAACGCCTCCAAGCATATCGAAGTTCGATATCACTTCGTTCAGGACTGCGTCATTTCCGGGAAAATCGGTTTAGAGAAGATATCCACAACCGATAATGTCGCAGATGGAATGACCAAGTGTCTTTCGGCAGACCGATTCCGGTCTCTTCGGCAACAGATGGGCGTAACAACATATCGGTCCGGTTGAAGCCGGACATAGTGCAGGACAGTTTCGAACAACAGACATCGGTTCACTGACGATCGGCTTCAGCTTTTTCGACCCAACCAGTTCGGTCTTCTGTCTACGGATCATGCCGATTCGAACAAAACCGACCTGTCCGAGAACCTATGCCTATACCTGTATTTTTTAGATAACCCATGTATACACCCATTACGGGGGAGTGTCGAATACGAATGTATAATGGGCGTATTCACACTATCCTCTTAGAGAACCCAAGTTCGGGCTATTTCTGTAAATAACATAAAGGGCAGTTGCCCTAAGTGAGTCACTATATAAAGTGACTTTGTAACCTTTTGTAAAGGTTGGTTGTCCATTATTGTAACGGTTGCCCCTTTATGAATATAGATATATTCTTTGTGCCTCTCTCTCTCTCTCTCTCTCTCTCTCTCTCTCTCTCTCTCTCTCTCTCTCTGTACGTATTTTGTTCTTACCCATCTCATACGCAGGTATTTCTTCCTCACAGATTCATATTGTGTGATCTCTTCCGCACTAACGGCCTAGTCCATTCCCTACAGAAAGGAAGCTTAATCGACAATGAATACTCAAATGGGGAGCGCTCTTCCTAGTGAGAAGTTGGACCGAAACAACTTCACATCTTGGGAGTACAAGATGATGCACCAATACCTTGTCGGCCAAGGCTATTGGGGTTACATCAAGGGAGCACAAGAAAACCGACCCGACCCGGAAGATGCCGACTATGCAACATGGGAGCAAGTGGCAAGTCGAGTGATGTATTGCTTGGCGACATGTGTTCACGACCACATGCTCGAGTACATTCGAGAAGCCGAGATGCCGAAGGAAGCGTGGGAGAATCTACGAAAGATTTTCGGTGCCTACACTACCGCGAGAAAGCTTCAACTCTGCCAAGAGTTGAACAACATCCAACAAAGGGATATGTCCATCACAAGCTACACCTTGAAGATCAAGGAGCTTTGCGACTCGCTTGGCTGGATAAGCATCAATGTGGACGATGATGAGATGGTGCAAATATGCCTCGGCGGCCTTGTACCACGATTCGGCGCGATGTGGACCGCCATACTAGCACGGGAAAATCCACCCTCCTTCGATCTTCAATCTATCTTGTTGGTCGTAAACCATGTTCGATCGAGGAGTAACGCCTCGGAAGGTCACATGCTCTATACGCATTCGGACGGAGGAAGAGGACGCGGTCGTGCAAGAAGAGGCCGATTCGGCTAAGGACGAGGCGGACGAGGCTTGACTTATGAAAACAACTCGCAATTCCGGCATCAAGACGGAAGCCATCGAGGAAACTTCGGAAGAAGGGGGAACTTCCATTCTGGTCTAAACCGACAAAGCTCGGTCGAATGCGAATATTGCGAAAAAATCGGTCACAACGAAGAAGAATGTCATAAGAAGATACGCAAGTCGGCTTCCACTAGCCGACAACTCACCAACTACACCATCAACTCCGACTATGACGATCACGACGGAATGTTCGTGATGAGACATAGCGCGAATTCAATGTCGACCTCTACTTCTACTAATGCCTCCGGTCCGGAAGACGTATGGTTCGTCAATTCCGATGCCTCGAACCATATGACGTCGCATCAAGAATGGTTCCGAGAACTTCGAGAACCGGACCAACCCGGCTATGTCGAAACCGGAGACGACACTACGCACCCGATTCGGCACATCGGCAATGTTCCGTTTGGAGAAGAAGGTAAGCAAAATTATATTAAAAATGTCTTGCATGTACCAACTATCACGAAGAATTTGGCCTCCGTCGGCCAAATTGTAGAGCAAGGAATACAAGTACGATTTAATCAAGGCGGTTGCTTCATCGAAAAAGAGGGCCAACTCATTGCTCACGGACGAAGAGAGGGCCGAATGTTCATTCTCGACTCACACGAGATGAAATCGGCCATGTTCGCAAAGGGCATGAAAGTCGATTCCAACATGGAGTTATGGCACAAGCGGATTGGCCATATCAACCCCCAAAAGCTCAAGGCAATGCAATCGAAAGGAGTCGTCATTGGGCTCTCGACATTCACGGAGAAAGAGATTGAAGGCGTGTGTGCCGCTTGCCAATTCGGCAAGCAACATCGGCACCCATTTCCGAAGGAGCGAAACGTGAGCAAAGGCGTAATCGACGTAATTCATTCCGATGTATGGGGTCCGGCTCAGACAACGACATTCGGCGGATGCCGATACTACGTGACCTTCATCGATGACTTCTTTAGGCACACTTGGATCTACCCGATGCGTCAAAAGAGCGAAGTGTTCGGACACTTCCAAAAATTCAAGAATGAAGTCGAGAAATCCACGAGCCGACATGTACGATGTCTTCGGTCGGATGGAGGCAAGGAATATTTCTCAGATGAGTTTACGGTGTATCTACGGAAAGAAGGAATTCGGCGAGGGTTTTCGTGTCGACATACACCACAACAAAACGGAGTGGCCGAATGATAGAATCGGCACATCCTCAAAGTAGCACGGGCCATGATGAACGAAAAGCATGTGCTAAAGTCGTATTGGGCAGAAGTGGCTAACACAGTCGTATACCTCATGAATCGGTGTACGACATCGGGTGTGCACGAATTTACTCCGCACGAGAAGTTTTTCGGAAAGAAGCCGAACCTATCACATGTTCGGATATTCGGCTCCATTGCGTATGTGCACATCCCCGATGAGAAGCGACAAAAGCTCAACCCAAAGTCAGAGAAATGTATCCTCGTAGGATACTCACTGGAGCAAAAGGGGTACAAGTGCTACAACCCCTCAACTCAAAAATCTCGAGTAAGTCGAGACGTCGTTTTCGACGAGTCCGCATCCTGGTACGCACCAGAGACAACTTCGACTTCGTTTTTGTTCGACCTGGATTCCACCGAAATAGAGATAGAAACCGAAGATCGACTCAGGCGCATGTTTGAAGAAAGCCCAATTACAACAAGGCTTAGTGGGCCACAAGAGCCCCCAATTGATCAAAGCACATCTCAGCCGAGTCCGAAGATGGACAAAGGGAAGGCGAAAATGCCAGATTATGAAGACGATCACTTCGATGGCAACGAATCGACTCACTCCCTTGATAGTGAGTTTGAAGGATGAAGTGGAGAACGTCGTAGTATCCGCAAATGAGAAGCTCCGCCGATCCACCCGTCAAAAGAACCTCGTAAGCCGATTCGGCTACAACAATTATATGGCGTACCATTACGCTTTTATGATGTACGGGAGCCGGAAACATTTTCCGAAGCTGCGACAGACCCCAGATGGATTGAAGCGATGAATGAGGACATGCAAGCACTCTCCAAGAACGAGACATGGGATCTCATTCCCCACTTACCGCACAAGAAGACAATTGGCTGCAAATGGATCTACAAGGTGAAGTATAATGTCAACGGCTCCGTAAAGCATTACAAAGCTCGACTCGTAGCGAAAGGATACGCACAAACACATGGAGTCGACTATGAAGAGACCTTTGCCCCAATGGCAAAGATGACGACGGTGCAGACCGTGATCGCACTTGCAGCGGCAAAAGGGTGGCACCTCCACCAAATGGACGTCAAGAACGCCTTTCTTCAAGGCGAATTAGACGAGGAGGTGTACATGGTACAACCACCCGGCTTCAAATCGCGCATTCATCCAAAAGCCGTATGCCAACTCAAGAAGCCTCTCTACGGCCTCAAGCAAGCACCGCGTGCTTGGCATTCGAAGATTACGCAATATCTTCATCAAATCAGCTTTCAAATGTCAAAATCCGACAACTCCCTCTACGTACGACACGACTCTAGAAGCCTTATTATCATCATCCTATACGTGGATGATCTGGCCATTGGAGGTGGAAGTCTAGTCGACATCAACAAGGTGAAGTTCCTCCTCTCTGACAAATTCGAGATGACGGACATGAAGGAGCTTCATTACTTCCTAGGCATCGAGGTAATTCGGACTCCGGTCGGCATTATGATCTCCCAACGGCACTACATCCTCAACTTGTTATACAAATTCGGGATGACTCAGTGTAAATTTGTGGCAACCCCTCTCGATCGAAACCTTAAATTGGATGTTGACTCCAGCACAGAAGAGTGTGAGTCGACCCAATATCGTCAACTCATCGGGAGCCTCATCTATCTCACGATCACTCGACCCGACCTTAGCTATCCAGTTGGACTCCTTAGCCAATTCATGCAAACTCCGCGATATATCCATTTCGATTGCGTTAAGCGAGTATTACGATACGTGAGCGGCACAGTGGATTACGGCGTTCACTACGCATCGACCACACCAATACGACTCGAAGGGTACATAGATGTGGACTGGGCAGGCTACAAAACCGATTGACGATCGACCTCCGGATTCTCTTCTCACTCGGTAGTGGAGCAATATCTTCGAGTAGTAAGAAGTAGCTTACCTTCGCACTTTCAAGTATGGAGGCCGAATACAAGGGCGCATCCGTAGCTGCATGTGAAGCCGTATGGCTCAAGAGGATTTTGAAGGATCTGGACGTCCCCATCAAGGATCCGACTCCCATTTACTGCGACAACATGAGCAGTATATATCTGGCTCGGAACCCGGTGTTCCACGCACGCACAAAGCATATTGAAGTGCACTATCACTTCATTCGAGAGCGCGTACAAGGCGGAGATGTCAACCTTCAACACATCAACACGAATCTTCAGACAGCTGACATCTTCACCAAAGCCTTAGGAGCTGACAAGCTTCGGCAATTCATGTCAGACCTCGAATTCATGATTCTTGACTTGCCAAGCTTGAGGGGGAGTACAAGTGAGAACCAGATATCGTCTGAACCGGGTACGAGCCGAAGCGAACACTGGAGATTGTCTGAACCGGATACCAGCCAAAGCGGACATCAATCAAAAGGAACCGACCCGAGTTGAGCTTGAGGGGGCGTGTTGAGAATCAAGCTCAAGATAGTGCAACGTATGAACACACCTTTTGAGAATCCATGATTACTCAAAAGTCAAGAGTCACACCACTACTCTCTACACATTAACTATGTGTCATAGAATCATATTTTATGACACATAACTAATGAGTTACATATTCCCCATGACTATGAGTCTTCACATTCCCCAAGAGAGAGAGTGGTTGTTGTAAAGTTAATTAAGAGAGAGGTGACTCTATATAAAGCATCCTCCTCATACTTCATACTGAGTCGGTTGTGACTAGCAATGGGCCCGGTTCGGTTTCGGTTCGGTTCGGTTTTTTGGCCTTGAAACCAAACCAAACCAAACCGTTTCTACATTTTGAAGCCATTTAAACCAAACCGTTTTGAGCCGAACCGTTTAAACCGAACCGTTTAAGAAGTATGAGAAACCAAACCATTTAAGCCAAACCGTTTTGGACCAATTTAGAACCAAACCAAACCGTTTGTACAAAAATCAGAACCAAACCAAACCATTTATGAAAAAACCAAAACCAAACCAATCCAAACCAGAGCAAGAAAAACAGAAATTTAGACATTTTAAATGTTTTTTGAAGAAGAATACCATAATAAACAGAAATTTTCTGACATTAAAGTTTTGTGGAGAATATATAGATAATACACAAAAAACTAAAATCCCAGAGCTTATGACCATCAATCGATCATATACAGTTCACGTCAGCATTTAAGTTTGTATCCACCATTTACAACAAAGCCAAAAATATAAGATAAATGTGAAAAACTTCTACATAAACCAATGTTCCTCTTTTAGTTTCCAATGTTTACTTTCAGCTTGAATTACCGATTCTTGGAAGTATAAAATATGTAAAAGAAGTAATTAGTAATAAAATAATAAAATAAAAATAAATTCGTAAAAGTATGCACTAAGAAATTACAATGTCTTCAAGGATCTCCAATTGCAACTTGCATTTCATGGACTTGTGAAAAAGTATCATGATTCCTGTTCCATGCACATATAAAAAACATCAAATAAGTGAAAAACTAGTAATGAAAAATAAACTTAAAGAATGAATTAAAAGGTATGCACACCTTATCTCCCATGATTATCACGTAACATGTAATCTATTACCTCGTCTTCACGAGCAAGATCATCTAGATTAAATTTAAGTTCTTCATAAGCCATGTGAAAGTTATCTGTTATTTGAATATTCGATTCTCGCAAAACTTGCAGCCATGATCGAATACACATTTCAGCCTTGAATGTGTATGAATGTAGTTTGATCCTATCATCAAAGGTCATTTTTGCTGCTGAATTTGCCTCTTCCGCAGGTACTGATGATGCTGGTATAGCAAGGTAATCACATGCCATCCTATACAATTTTGGCATTGCAGATTTATTATCATGCCACCATTGTAAAGGATCCTTGTCTGTGCTAGCTAAAGGAAGTCTTATAAACTGCTCAATTTCAGATCGTGAATCAGAAATAAGACTTTTATTCTGTACACCCATTAACCTCCAAATTTTTAGAGTTATTATCAATAGGTTGTATTGTGGTTGAAGGTGGCTCAACACCACTCGAGAATGAGTGGTAATGGGACTCAATCATGCCTTCAACCAACTTAAGATCTAACTCTTTTTCGATATGGTCATTTGAAATAGGCAATCTAAAAAGGAATGAAAAATATTATTAAACTCAAATAACATATTAGAAAGCATGAAGACAATTGTAAATCTTAAAGGAAAGTATTACCTGGGATCAAGAAACATTGCAATGCGCGATGGAATAGACTTTAACGATTCTTGATACTTAATTAAATATTGTAAGCAGTTCTCAAACGCATTTTGAAGCACCGCTTGTGTGAATCTAGATGATCCCGGAGGTGAAGAATCTAAAAACTGATTACAATGATTAAGTAAACAATTATACGCTAGTGATGCTAGTGATAATGTAGGATATCTTGATCCTCCTAGAAAGGTAGAAACCTCTGCAGGTGTTTCTAACCATTCCTCCATAGCATGTATGTGACTCCAATCTTCTACAGTCAAGGCATAACCATTGAAATCACTTGAAATTGTTAGATCTGAAATTGTAAAGTTCAATATATCTCTATCCTTGATAGCTTGCCTAAACATCTCTAAAGTAGAATTCCATCTTGTAACAACATCAAGCCTTGGAGGTTCCTTTTCACGATGTTCAACCATCTTAGCATACTTCCTAAACACTTCCCTTCGAACCTTGCTAGATCTAATAATTTGGAGCACTGTTCTCAACTTTTCTGTTGAGGGTGAGATAATCTCTAATGCTGACTTGATGCCCAATTGAAAAGTGTGCACCATACACCTTAACATGTGTGATGGAGCTAAAATTTCCTTACCATGCTCATTTTGTAACAGCATGCTCAATTCCTTTGCAGCCATTTGTGCATCACTAGCTCCATCAAAAATTGTAGCTAATAATCGACTTGAAATATTAAAAGATCCAAGTCGACAAAAGAGGGCATGTGCACAACGTTTCCCTAATCCAGCACCTGGAAATACATGCACAAAATCCAATAGCATGGACCTTGATCTTGTTGTCTCGTGACATGCCCAATGAAGTGTCACTGAGTAGAAGCCCTTTAGACTACTATTTGACCAACCATCAAAAGTAATAGAAAATCTTGATTGACTTTTTGATAATAAATCTATCACTTGATGGCGCAACACCACATACATTTCTAAGATGGAACGTTTAATTGTGCACCTTGTCTTCATCTGATATCCAGGTACAAGGTCGTGTACGAACTCTTTAAATGCATCTGATTCCACATGTGCATGGGGCAAAGTTCCCTTGACAATATACCTCGTGACGAAACAATCAATTTTCTTCTCTAAAAAACGAGATACTTTAGTAGACTCTATAGAAGATCGAATAATCTTCGAAATACCTGAATTTTGATTTGGCTCGTCTGATAGATGATGTTTTTCCGTTAAATGCTTAGCTATAGTACCTGTGGATGTTTTTGAAGACCAACAAACATGACAGTGATGGCATCGTCGTCGAGGTGTGCCATTATCTATATAAGATATGATGTGAGCATTTGTCCATGATGAACGTTGCCTTTTTCTTGACATGCTTGTTTGCCCATGGCTAACATTAATTGACGATGAGCCCATCGTTGCATGAGTTTGAGAAGATGATTCCATTTAATGTTGTCCCTATAAAACATAAAAAAAGAAAGCATAGTTATGTATATAATACATATATTTTGTCCATAAGATAGTAACTACCATGACTATGACTCATATATGCATGGTTGCATCCTCTTATTAATTAAAATGGTCATATTGCATACACACATGTACAACATAATCTTTATCACACCCTATAAGCCATGTGCATGCATGTTCATATCAAATTGGGAAGTGATGAATTTGTTTAGTGCTGAAAATTAGAAACATAACATAATAGGAATACATGGTTCAAATAATCAAAATAGACGATCTCCTTTGAGGCCTTAGAGCAAGGAAGAAAAGTATATGCTCATGTTATATACTTTGGTTTCAACATAGATGTGTACATGGGCAGTAATCTGTTAGATTTTCCGATGCACCAGCTATGTTAAGGTATAATATATTTGGTCTTTTTGACCTTATTTATAAAAGTTTCTTGATGATATACTAAAAAGAAGGAAAGAAGTATATATTAACATCCCTAAAAGACCATAATGGCCATTGAGATCTAACAAAGATTACTTCTCTTTGTTTTTCAGAATTTTGCTCCCATTTCAAAACATTTCTTGTCATTTACAGGTAGAAGAGCTAAGACGATTTGTTTTTAATCTTTCTCTGGTTGTTCCTGAAGGAATGGTTATTTTTTTGCCATCATTTGAGTACGAACAACAGTTTCACTCGGCATGGAAAGTCTCGGGAATCCTTGATAAGATACAAAGGAAGAAAGTTCTATTTCGAGAGCCCAGAGATGCTGCATCTCTTGATACAACACTACGTAAGTACAAAGAAGCTGTAACAGATACTCAGAATCTGGATTCAAGAAGGACAGGAGCTATCATTCAGTGTGTCGTAGGAGGAAAATGTCTGAAGGTATCAACTTTAGTGATGGTATGGGTAGATGCGTGGTCATGGTTGGATTGCCATACCCAAGCCTTTCAGATCCAGAACTTGTAGAACGCATGAAGTATGTTGATATGATTCTGTCAGTGCCAACAGAGAGGATGTCTAAGGGTTGTGAGTTGGAAAACACACCATTGAGGAGCTATAATGGCAGAACTTATTATGAGAACCTATGCATGAAGGCAGTAAACCAGTCTATAGGTAATGCTCAAACACTTTTTGACTGCTCTTTTATGTTATGTTTGCATATGTTTCCAAAGCCACTCAGTGTATTAATGTCTTCTTAGGTAGAGCAATCAGGCACATAAAGGATTATGCATCTATTATTCTTGTGGATACCAGATATACATCATCATCTTCTATAACATCAGGGCCAACATCAAACCTACCCACTTGGATTAAAGAGCAGTTGATCATAGCGACAGGGAGCTTTGGAGAGGCACATAAACGAATCCATCAATTCTTCAGGAAAAAACAAGACGATAACTAGGTATGCATGATTGTTTTGATGTCAATTATAAGTACTTTTTAAGTTTTCTTGGCTGCTCTAATAAGCTATTTCTCAAAATTCTAGTAGGAGATGGCAAGATCACTCCAACATGGTAGACTTATCCGAAGGACAGGTTGAGGCGCATCTTTTTCTAGTGTACATTTTTAAAGTGGTACACTATTATCATCAAGAGTTTGAGATATAGGCTTTTACTTCATCATGTTCAGAATACAAATATGGGTCGCTAATAGCATAGAATAAGAAAGCGTAGCATTCAAAAAATTGTTCGTCAGGATTGAATCAATGTGTTTCATTATGTAACCTTACTGGGAATGAAGCTGGGAATACTTGATCAATACATATCTGTGTAACGAGATTGTAGATTGTGTCGCTGTAGTAGGAACTTTGAAGAGGACTAGGGAGTTAGGAGTTAGGAGTTAGAATGAGGACTGAGGTAGCGCAACAGAGAGTATAAGAGAGTATACAGTATGTGAATCGTGCAGAAAAGAGAGTCAGGACTCAGGAGGCAGAATATAGGATTATTATTTTTAAATCTAAAAAGTTAAAACCTAAAAACCAAACCGTTAAACCGAAACCGATAAACTGATAAGCCTTTAAACCGCTAAACCGATAGCACCAAAAACCGAACCGAACCGAAACCGAACCGACTCGTATACTATGAAACCAAACCAAACTAGTTTTTAAACTTTAAACCGATAAACCATTAAGCCACGACTTAGCGGTTCGGTTCGGTTCGAGCTGAAACCGGGCCCATTGATAGTTGTGACTCCTTATTATGCTACATTTTGTAATTCTTATTCTACTTGTGAAATATACACCTTCTTCTTGAGTATTCCTTTTTATATCTATTTGGTGATCTCTCTTCTCTCCTCTAATTCCTCTCACACATACACATAGCACACATCTCTTCCGCTACACAAGAATCATACCCGATTCTTTACAGTAAGTTCCACAACTTTACATGTTGAGGTGAGGCCCTGTGTTACATGTATCAACAATAGAATGGTGCGAAACATCTGGTTGCAATGTAGTGTCACCTTGATATGGATAGTATACTATATAACATAGAGCTCTTCACTAATGAAAGTATTAATATGCATCACATGGACTAAGGTATGATTTTATTTGTTACTTGGGGAAGTCAGGTTAAACAACTTTTGGGAGGAACAATAGACGACATCAAGTTGGGGCAAAACTACACAAAGTCATGACATGTGACACTAATGATGTGACAAATTCCACACTTTGGAAATATTACACACCATTTTTCACGAACTTTACTTTACACATGTACAATATGGCAATGTCCCAAGACATTGAAAACCCAAATATAGGTTTATTTGAATATGGACATTGATATAGGTATACTTGCATATGGATCCCCTCATCGTGAATGTTAAGCCAAAAGTAACTTAGTGTGTCTCCCTAGAGTCAAAAATTATTTTATATGGAAACTTCATTTATAAGTTTAATATGGTATAATTTAACAATAATAGTTATGAGTGGGTTAAGGTTCACAAACGTAATTGCTACAATTAGACATTTATTGACTTAACGATGTCAAATATCATTGTTAATCACTCTCGAGTTAATAACATGTAGGCTAACCAATAAAGCGCACTTTAATCTATCACATGATGAATGTGATGGCATAAGATATTTGTTGAAGCACAATTTTGATGAGTATGACATTGCTTTGAGTTTGCACATCATGCCACCATAATACATTTGATGTGGAGATTGCAAATCAAATTTTCTTAGCATGTTATTTGGTGCCTACCATGGCAAATACATTAGGTGATCAAGCACTCAATTTGTGTGATGACTCATAAAGTAAATAATCTTTAACAATTATCTATGCAAAAACACATTGGAGGATTAAACGGTCAATTGAGAGGGATGCATCCCCCTTCCTTCATATAAAGTTTGTGGCATCTATCCACCATATAAAGTTTGTGGATTATACACATTAACATGTTGATCACGTTAATAACTCTTTTGGGTAATTAGAATGTGAGGATGCAAGGCAGATCCCGTTCCACAAATAGGTTGATCCATTAACAACTCTTTGGGGTATTTAGAATGTGTCGATGTGAGATAAAGGAACCTCGAGCGACAAATTAGGACATGGGATATGACAAAAAGAGATGCAAACTAATTTTGCACGATTAGATTAAAAATGTTGTTTAAAAATATATTGTTTGTTCCATACATTAATATGGCCCAGTTTTTACAAGAAACTTCGACAAATGGACAAGTTTCATGTAATGGTGAAGCTTGGCATTTTCAAATGATGGAGACACTTGTTACACTATTAGGAGTATTGACCTTTGCACACTTAAGTTATCTTTCATTATCTTTCCATCTGCATTTTGTCAAGGATCTAATCACAGATTCAAATGATACTAACTAACTTATGGGTTTAGAATACACATTTTCATCGGTCACATAAGCTTAGGATCCTAGCATACCTTCTAGAGATACTCTACAACCCACGACATCTGAGGGGTTAACACCGTCATTCAAAAAAAGGAAACCATAATAAATGAACAAATGTATGTGTTTGTTTGCATTTATAAATGGTTGAGACTAGTCAAACAATAATTGAAATCGAAGTCATGGGCTTGTATCGTCAAAACTATATGCTATGCTATGTCTCTAATTTTGTTTCATGTGTCCAGTCACCCATGTCGGTGTTGATCCAACTTCAAAGGTTTTGCTACCATTCCTTTTTTAGGATTAAACCCTACCACCACTACTTTCTTCCCACTCTTTCAAACAGAGGCGTCAATTCTCCTTTTGAGAGTGGAAAATGGTGTGGACACAAGTCTTTTCTCACACTCTGGACAGTGATAATGTTTCCTATTCATAAACTTCATTAAGAAAAGATAGGCATAAAGAGAGTTTCATGAGGTTCACAAAAGCATTTTTTTAACCTTTTTGTGCAAAGCCTTTTGCAAAGACATGATATGTGTCAGCAAGAGAACAAAAAGGCAAAAATGATATAAAATATTTTGATCTCTTATGTGCATTTCACAATATACCTACATCTATTAAAAACATTTGAATGTTATATGTATGCTTCGGGTAATCTCAAACCATGCATATGTTTACGTGTGTTCGTATGAAGATTATGTATGCTTCGTTATACAGGCCAAATGAATAGGATTTGTCCACAAGTTGTGTTATGGTGGTATTCTACTACTGCTTCATTATACAGGCCTAATCAATAGGATTTGTCCACAAGTTGTGTTATGGTGGTATTCTACTACAACTTTATTATACAGGCCTAATCAATAGGATTTGTCCAACAAGTTGTGTTATGGTGGTATTCTTCTATGGCTTCATTATACAAGCCTAATGAATAGCATCTATCCAACAAGTTGTGCCCATTTGTGTACACAACATTTTCCCAGAAAAAATGGCATATAAAAGAGATTGATCGAAATCTAGACCAATTCATGAGCATCAGACGAGTCCCGCTAATCAGGCATTGAGCTAACCGATCGTTCTCTAATTGGCGGGAGCGTAAGGCGCATCCATCCTGATTGCGGGTTAACTACAGTGTCGAATTTGGGACATCCGTGTTCGATCAGAACAAGCGTGGTTCGCTGAAAACTGGCTGCTCTAGAGGATGTGCATTAAACACGAGCCGCACATGTATTGTGTGTGTGTGTGTGTGTGTGTGTTGTGCTTAATGACATGCGAGCTCAATTTTAATGGTGGTTTAATTAGTCTCATGTGATTAGGAAGGAGCCCAAACTTTAATTAGAGAGAATATGGTTGGGGCTATTTTAGTAATTTCCAGAAACAATCACAACAAGACCTGCACCATTTTATTGTTTTTCTTGTATGAGGAGGGAGGTCCCATGGATGCTCTGTTTTTTGTGTGTGTGTGAGAGTGGGAACAGAAGAACAGGGGAAGAGGTCTAATCATGGAAACCTTTCTTCTTCTTCTTCTTCTTCTTCTCCTTCTTCTCCCTCCTTTTCTCTCAAAAGAAGAACAGAGTGGTGGGGCAAAGCTTAACCCTGGCCTTTTGATGATAAGGTATCTACCTGTCTATGTCTCTGTTCTCCCTACCCTAGGTCTAGATCTGTGACAAAACATTTTTCTCCGCCATAAAGCAAAGGTCTTTTTAGGGTTTAGTGATGGTCCCTGTGTGCCCCCCCCCCCCCCCTTCTGTCTTTTAAGTAAGAACAGTTTTAGCAGATAAAGAGGGACAATAGGAAGACAAAAGATAACAGAGAGATGAAGCTTTGCAGAGGGGGCTCTTGAAATGCCTGTTTAAGGAAACCTCAAAAATGCAGGTCAATTATGCATAAACCCTAGAAAAATGTCTATAAGTACAAAGACATCTGATTAGCATTAGAAAACCCTTGAAAAGATAGTAAATCGAAAGGAACTCTTGTAACTCCGAGAAGCGCCCTAGGAATTTCTATAAATCTGAGTAAACTCTAGAAAATTTGTAAATCTTAGGAAACCCTTGAAAAGAGTGAAATTTCTGTCTTCAGGAAAACCTGGAGGAGTCTGGAATGTTCATCTAAGAAAATCTTAGAAAAGTTGCTAACCCAAGGAAACCCTCTCCGGACAATGCTGTAAACCGAAGAGAAGATATGAAAAAACTGTGTCAAGAAACACAGAAAAGGATGTGAATGCTAGGAAACCCAAAGAAACAGGTTCAAGGAAGAAGGTTTTTTCCCATCCTGACTGTTACAGAACAGAGAGGGGGCAGACACATTGCAAATTTATTGATTCTTACCTCTGGATTATAAGAAGAAAAGTCCCCTGCACATTATGACTCTGATTTGTGACCCTTTCGACTCACTCCCTGATCCTCTTTTGTTATATATCTTCAATAAGCTCTGTGATATCAAAGCTCTTGGTCGCTGCTCAGCTGTTTCGAAGAGATTCAACACTTTGGTTATTCAGGTGGAAGAAGTTGTTGTAAAGGTTGATTGTGTTATCTCAGCTGAAGAAAGCAATCTCTCACTCAGAGGGAAGAGTCTCCTCAGTCATATTTTTCGGGTATTCATGGGTAGCATCATCATCAAGCCTTTACATGCATTACAACAGCTCTTGGTTCCTAAGAAGAGCATTATACTTCCCGAGGTATCTCACCATTCTCCTGGCGAGGTTTTGAAAAACTTTAAAAGGGTAAAGAACCTTCGGATTGAGCTTCCCGGAGGAGAATCAGGTATCGATAATGGGGTCATCCTGAAATGGAGAGCAGAGTTTGGTAGCACACTAGAAAGCTGTGTGATACTCGCTGCATCTTCTCTCATTAACACTAAGGAGGATAAATCATCGGACCAAATTACCAACCTAGAGGGCTTAACCCATACCGATGAGAATGACAATTCTATGCAAGATACCAGTGGCAATATACCTCAATCTTTCTTCATTAACGGTGGGCTGAAGCTAAGAGTTGTTTGGACAATCAGCTCGCTTATAGCAGCTTCTGCAAGGCATTTTCTTCTCCAGCAAATAGTGCTCGAACATCCAACATTAGAGGGCCTAACGTTGGTAGATGCAGAAGGGCAAGGAACCCTATGTATGAACAAACAACAACTTCTTGATTTCAGAGAAAGACCCATTGCAGCCTCAGCATCATCAAATCGAACTCAGATACCAGCCCTTAATATCAAACTCTGGTATGCCCCTTGTTTACACCTCCCTGGAGGGGTTATGATGAAAGGGGCAACACTTGTTGCTATTAGACCTAGTGGGCAATCAACAAAGAAAGAGAAAGATGTGGAAAGCTTTGCCATAAATGCATTTGAATCGCCTTATGATGATGCGATTGCTGCCTTGATCAAAAGGCGGACATACCTTCTTGAAATGAATTCCTTCTAACTAAAGTGATCATGCTTCAACAATGTATCGCAACAATGATCGAAGAACATACATACTTTCTCATAATGAGCCCCGTCTAAGTAAACTGATCATGGTTCATGTTAAGATTTGTAACTACACTCATGTAAGTATCAACATGCTTTGTAACTTTCCAGAAGAGAATATATGCTTTCGCTTGAGGTTCTGTCCACAAGTTTGCCCGACTTTTAAAATCCAATTCTACTCAAAAAGCCAAGTGTTGAACATCCTCTTTGATACTAATCTACATAAAAATGCTATACAGCAAGCCTCACATCAACATCACATGCATTGTTTGCTTCGTGGATATTGAATGTCACAGAATCAAGATGTTGAATGGGGTAAAGAAGAGGAAACCGGGCCAACTCGTACATACCAATCTGAAACACACTTAATATTCTGATCAAAGTAAGTTATTATGGCTCATCATAACTTGCTGTTGAGCAAATCCTGTATTGTTTCTTTCTTTAAATATAGAAAGACATGGAAATTCCAGTGTTTGCCAAACAGACTTCTGGATGGATGCTGGCATTTTTCTCTATCTTTGATGTATGTTTACAGAAACAATAGCTTATTGATGATGCAAATATGTAAATGAATGTTGGATTCAAGTAATGTGTACATATTTCTGCAGTGATATGTGTACAAACCCGATAGGTTTTTAATTCTTGGAAGTGAGGTTGAATCAATATATAAGGTGCACTGGGGTTTTTATAGATTTGGTCATGGTCTAGATCCTAGAATATCTTAAATATTAATTGGAGGTGAACTCATCCAGGAAGGAAATGGCATTCCTGGAAGCAAATACCTGAGACAAGGAATAATCACAATTGGTGCAATGTTCCAATTCACTACTCCTATCGTCAATTGAGTATATATATGTCCTTGTAGCTCATATACTATTTATGCAGAGCAGATCAAAATTATGTATTAGTAGGTGTACTAAAGATTCCAGAGTGTATGCTTGTTTAACATATTTGTATACGTCGTATCATGAACACACCTTCTGTCACTGCAATGTTATAAACAATGTAAGGTTAGGTCTATATGTCAAGGGCAATTGAATTTTTCCCAGAGTTTTGATAGATTTAGAATTTAGCTGTTGCCATGGCTCATCGTATGTTTTTTGTCAAAGCGATGATAACAATTCATAACTCAAGCCTCATATCATGAATGCGTTGTTCTTATATTATTTTGAACATAACGTGAAATCGAATGTCAAGTAATAAAAGCTGTTTTAATTAGTGAATTGATTTATATCTATTTCTTAGCGCTGCAGAATGGTGGGATGCTTACTGATAACAAAACTGTTACATAAAACGGAAGTACAAATGGAAAAAGGTATAAACTCATATCCAAGGTTATATATAGATGAGATTATAACCTTGCATAAGCATTATTGCTTAATACTAGTTACGTTGTTTCACATGTCAATAAGTCATTAGTTGTTCATCTAGAACTAAAAAAACACATAAATTCTTCTATAAATTGTAATGTTGTGTATATGTCGTTGCTATGTATGTGGTATATTACAGCATTTTACAGAAACACACTTAATAATTATCCATCTAGACACACTTAATAATTATCTACTTCATACACATAGGTAGTCACTGTCATTGTTATACATTTGGACCTTGGAAGTTGCACCTAAAACATTTGGGCCTTCTATAGCTAGGGCTTAACTTCAAAGTCTAGGTAATAAATTTCTAGTAGAGTCCATTTAATCATGATGGGTGGAAAGAATCCATCAATATGCAATTCCCTTATGGATAGCTTTAATTGATCCTTCAATTGTTGTTCTTGATCCTTGGATCCCTTCATGTTTCGTTATCATGAGTGCGGAAAAGCTAGACGCAATGCATTTGTGGCCATCTATAAAGCACCTCTAAAGAATCATATGCAATCATAAAATTATGTATGTATTGCGAATATCTCGTTGTGTTCACATTGTAAACAAAGTATCGCAATTTTAGCGAAAAATTGGTCATGCTTGGATTGTGCATGTGATCACTCATCATTGAAATTTCTCTAAGTTTCAAGCCCTCTTAAGGTGGATTTGAACTATATCAAGAGTTACGCCCATATTTTGAATGTTAAACAAACTTGAAAGTTGGAACATAATCAATTCAAGAAACCTCCAAAAAACTGCTTGTCATGAATTTACGATAAATCTAGAGCATTCTAGATGCAATCATATGGTTGAATGTTTTACATGATCATGATTCAACAAAAAAAATGAAAAGATGATTTCCTTTTCAGAAAAGACCAAACAAAACATTAACCATAGACGTACAATTGAAGAATAATTTGCATATACAAACCACACATTTGGGAAATGTAACAATCGAACATTGTATTGTAGCTATATGTATGAAAGCATTGATTGGTAAAATACAAACCGTTCAACCAAGATGGACCACAACTATTATCATGAATGAGAAAAAGAGGATAAAAATACTTTACACGGGTTATTACATGCAATTTACTCCAAATATATTTCAATTGGATACTACAAAAAGGACACGATGTGAAAGCATTGACTTAATGCATCATATAAGAATCTTAGAGATCCTAATTAGTTCAATCTAACATATTATTGTGTAATAGACATATTGGTAAATCTTGTGCTTTGTAACAATGAGATTATGCCTTGAATTCTCATAAGTTGAATTAATGTGTTAAGGTTGACTCATGTATTTAGTTTAAGATTAGATGATTGGGTACAAACAATACCATTGTTCATAAGGCAAAGTTGGTAGGTTTCATGCATTCATACGATTTTCTTTATTTATTCTATCTTGTACACTAAAACATCTTCAAAATAACCCAAATGATCATGATTTTGTGCATCTATTTCAATAGTAAATTGAGTTTTAACTCTTCTATTTCATGTGAATTTGTGATCAACTTCATACACTTTCCCCTGCCCCAATGTTAAGACAAACTTCTGATACAAATTGTTATCTTATGATTCTTTAAAACTTTAAAATAAATACTTATAATCATCATGCGTTCAAAATTGAAGTCACTTAAGATCATTAATCAATTGACCATTTTAAAAGCTATTTTAACTAAGTATAAATCAATAAAAACTGATAGCTTTTGAAAGATTAGTAAACTAATTATGAGACTTCGATTTCGAATTGCAAAGGCAAAATTAAGTTCAAAAAACATAACAAAATAATCGTATAAAATGTTCACAAAGTGCATTCACATTAGAAATTTGGGTGCTGTGCCAAAATCCCACGTGGTTTATTACATCCACAACTTTTACATTGCATCGACCATGAAAAGCAATTTTCATTTCCCAAGACCAATCACTTTTGGCTCTGTTCAAGGGACCCATGTCTACATATGCAATTGTGCAGTGTATATTTGTTTATACTAAAATCACATCAAACCATGTTTGGTCAAAGTTGCTCTTTGAGCAAATTTCATGTTGAGCCAAATAAACATATAACAATCATTTCTCAATCATGTTCACCATTCATAAAGTATTTCCTTTCTAGGAGTGTGTTCGAATAAACTAGGCATTACATGCAAATCATAATGTTATGAGGCACGAACTAGATGTGGCTTTAATGATCGAACAAATTCCAAAGAATGAAAGTCATAAAAATGAATTGCTAAGTAGTGAAAGTTATAATAACTAAAGCAATTTTTAGAGCTCAAGAGAAACAATGCATCACAAGTTAAATGCTAAGAAGTACTTGGAAAGATTCACATTGAGACCTTTAGACAGCCAAGAAGTGATCAATTCAAATTCATATACAGACATTTAGAGACCCAAACCAAAGGACAAAAAATCATGCTATGAAATCACAACTTTTGTGTTATTACCAAAGAGACAATGGCACACATTCAAGAATGACCATCTCAGCAATGACTCAGTTTCAGATAAAAATATAATCAGAGGGAGGCTCATTGTGACAAATAGGACCAACTGGCTTGGCGATCTCTAGATATAAGCAAGACCCTAGAGTTTGCATAGTCAAATGAAGGATTCAAAAGATCATGGGTACCAATGACATCCTTCATTTCTTGCATATCACATAAATCTTCTCCACTATCTTTCCATGCATCGAAGATGTAAACACCATTGCCATTCACTGCCATCACTATACTTGAAGAACCCCATACCTGTGTCAGTGAAAGATGAGAGTAATGGGAGCTTGATGAAGGAAATGAATAGATACACCTAGGCATTGCCTTTCTAATAGACCATTGCTGCATGCAACATTGATTAGAATTATGGTTCAAACCACCTACTAAAACTGTATCTCGACGTGCAAATGCACATTGCAATTCTAGTCCATGGCTAGGAAATGATATCCCTATCCCGTTGGGTAACCGAAAATCAAGAACATTTATGTCATTGTGGGTGCAACAGATCCCATCAAATGCTTCTGTTTCTGAAGAACTCAACCTATATCATCCAAACGAAAAACAAATTATCAAAATGAGATATCAATAGTATTAACACAAATGAGACAAAAGCTAACAAGATAAAAGATTTTCTTTATTTCCCCAAAAGCCCTACGATTAGCTTTGAAATGCCCTTCAGTTATCATTATTTCTTCACATACTCTTGGTCAAATATATGTGCCGTTAGAGCATTCCAAAAGTCATCTAATCCCCTTTCTCTGTCTTTTAAGGGCTGCCCAAGGACACTTAGGGAAATAAAGAAAAAACCTGAGAGTATTTCTGATTTTTTCCTACATATTAACATAATGATGGCAAAAGAAATGATAAACAAACATGTTCAAAAAAGATGCTTGCCTCTGCCGTACACCACCATTGCATTCAGCATCAGAGTTATGCACATATAGAGTAGAAATTTGCTTTCCTCGAAGCTCAATGTACTGAAGGCAGTGAACATCCATGGTATGAACATCCCAAATGCTTATAGCTTCTTCCTCAGCCAGCACAAGTTTCCCTTTATCTCTCCATTGTATGGGAGAACTATAATCTAAACCCGCAATAGCTGTTCTTGTATCCCATCGCATGACATTATCTCCATCACGGATATCATACAAAGCTATGTTTGTAAGAGAACTAGCTGCAGCTGCCATTAAAGGCCCACAAGGTTTATACCACCATTGGGGTGATTTGCAACATTCATCGTGATAAGCATCAGCTAGTATCCCTCTAGACACATCATATTTAGAGGCTTTGCATTCAGCCAATGGCATGACCATTCGAGGTTGAGGATAAATTTCTCTACTGAAAGACCTAGCAATTGGGCTATCTTGAGTTAAGGTAATCTGATGGGTACTTTGATACTCACTGTGGCATGATGCAAGTGATTTACTTTCAAAATCCCATGAACAAAAGCCACAGTCTATAACATTTCCTGTAGATGCTGCCACAACATATTTATTCGCGCTACCATCTGACCCTGCTGCCCTAATTAACCAACAATCATTCCACACTGGCATATCAAAGTCAACTGGACAGTCAAAGATAGCCTTTTCCTGAAAAGGAAAAAAAAAACATGTGTTTTAAACCAAAAAGACATACACAAATTTATGACAACCCATGACATATATGGCATTAGTTGGGTCAAACCAGTTCCATGTTTACAATATCAAGGTATGAACAACAACCAACATCAGGGCAAGGTTCAAACGAAACTTGAAGCAAATACACATTGGTAACAAGCCATGAATATATCATGATAGTTAGGAATTAATACCTCCATGTTGGCAGTATCAATGTATGAACAGCAGCCATCATCATGTGCTAGCAAAATTGCTTCTCCATCAGAAACATACCAACCAGACACAGCCACCTTATCTCCGATGGTATGGAGTTTATTTGGTAATCCATCATCACATTCAAACTCTAGTTCATAACCAGGTGCAACATTCTCCATATTTTCATTGAAATTGTGGAATGGTACACTTTCATCACAATCTAGACAGTCTTTTACATCCTCTATGATCAACTGTGGCACCTTCCTGTCTAAGTCTTGTGACCTCAATGTATGTGATTTGAACGGCTTACTCTCCACACCATCATTGCTTATTGATGAATGGGCAGAAAGGGAAGAAGATGTCCGAGATTGGGCATTCAAATTTTCTCGATACCCCAGATTAACACTTTGCATAAGTGTGTACTCTGAATTTTGTTCAATTGCTCCAGAATCATCTTCTTTGAAGGATAACTGCTTTGTATAAACACACTCTTCTGATATTTCTTTGTGGCTATTGAGAAGGCCATCTTCTACCCCAGTATATGATCCATTGCATTCTAATGCATACCTACCATTCTCTTGCATTGTAGCCATTTGAAACTCATCTTCCATTACCACATCATGCAAAGAAGCTACATCATCACATGTGCTAGATGCCATAGCTTGCTCAATGCTGTATATCTTGTCTTGGATGTCATATAGAACAGATATAGGATGTACACAGTCATTACTATTGAGAATGATTTTGGTCCTTCTAATCTCTGCCGACATCTTATTCACTTTACCTTCGAGGAGGTTCAATCTTCTTTGCAACAAATTACAGAGATTGAATTCATTTTCAGTGCCATATTGGATAGACATGCCATCAGCAGACAATGAGCTAACCTTTCTTTCTTTCAAGAGTCTTTGAGATGCTCCAAACTTATCAGAAGAAACTTTGAGATTATTCTGCTTTGAGTGCACATTTTCATAACTAGATTTCGAGCTTTTAGAGGAAGGTATCACAGATGAACCCGTCGAAAACCTACCCGAATTTGGAAAATCTTGTTTACTGAGAAATGATTTTGCTCTATAACCTTCCACTCTGACACTATCAAGGCTGGCTTTTCTACTGGTATCTACATGTAAACTAAATGGCAAAGCTGAGGTAGACCATCTTACATTATCTATTTGGTTTTCCTGTGGATAGGAAGCTTTAAAGCTCTTATTGGTGATACTTTTTCCCACTAGAGAAGGATCAACTTTAGAAGAAATGGCATTTGGGATCTTCTTTCTTTCTTCTATAGTGATAGAAACCTTAGAAACTTTCTTATCTTCTTCTCTGTTAATAGCATTCAGCTTCATGAACCTTGGGGCTGATTTTAGCAATTTTCCACCAACTTTCCTTTCAATAACTTCTTTAGAAGCATTTCTTGAACGACTTCTTGAGGATTCATCATGAATTTGCTTTTCAAGTATCTCTTTACGTTGTAAATTAGAAACATTAGGAGAAGATCGTCCTCTCGATTCTGCACGAATATTATTAGAAAATCCATACTTTGAAACTGCATGCTCGGATCTTGATGAACCTTCGTCTCGTACATTGTTTCTGATTATAGAAGAGCTCTTAACAACTTTGATGCTTTCTGTAGCCATATTTCTAGATCGAACAGCTGAAGATGACCTAGGCTTCGAGCTATCTGCGTCTGAAGCCCTAGAAATATCTTCCCTCTTGCCCGAAACCCTAGAGCTATTTGCAATTTCCATGACCGAAATCCTGGAAATCTCTGCATTTGTCGAGTTCGAAATCCTAACAATTTCTGCTTTCTTTTCAGGAAGCCTAGAAATCTCTTCTTTCTTGTCTATAACCTTAAAATTCTCTGCTTTCTTATTTGAAAGCATAGAAAATTCTGCTTTCTTTTCGTGCGAGCTAGAAATATCTGATTTCTCGTTCGATTCCCTAGAAATATCTGCAACTCCTAGTTCTGAAACCCTATTGTTCTCTTCATTTTTCAGCTCTGCGGTCTTTGAGACCTCAGCAGTTTTTAGTTTCTCATCAGAAACCGTAGAAATATATGCATTGGGAGTGGGAGCTGATCTAGAAGTATGATTCGGATTCGGAGGCTGCTTTCTTACTTTGCTTGAAATCGCTGGATTGGCTATATCAAACCTTCGTTGATCTTTAGCGACTTTGGTAGCTGAAATAAGTGGAGAGATGAGGGAAGAATTAGGAAGGAGGGCCATTGTCTTGCCGCTTCCTCCACCTCGACCTTTCCTGCGTTGAGGAGACATTACAGCGTTCTCCGTGATATGATTGGAAGAGGGAGAGAAGGATGACTGGAAGCTCCACTCTCGGCTCGCGAACGCGGGCCTGAAGAAGAAAGAGAAGGGGGGGAGAAGGAGAAGGAGAAGGGTTACAGGAAGCTCTGACCTGGGAGGTTCGCGTATGCGCAGATGCGAGCAAGAAGAAGAAGAAGCAGCAGCGGCAGGATCAATGGAGCAGCAGGAGCAGCAGGATCAATGGAAGCTCGAAGGAGCAAATCGCAGCGGAGCGAAGAAGAAGAAGAAGACGAAGAAGAAGAAGAAGAAGAAGAAGGGCGAACTGGGAATTATTTGAAACTTTGATATTTCTCAATAATTCCCGCCCTCTCTATCTATCTATCTGTTTCTGTGATTTTAGGTTTTCTAAAATTACAATCCATGCCCCTCCCCCCTCCCTTCACAACATATAAGTTCATAAGATTTTAAAATTTCTATGGTGGTTTTTCTTCTTTACAAAATTACCACAAATGCCCCCCCCCCCCCCCCCCTTAACACACAATAGTGGTTTCCCAACCAAAAAACAAGCACCCGATCAAATCGTGTGCGCCTGACAGAAACCGTGTGCGTTATCTCATATCTTGAGTGTTCGATTAGATATCAAGTTTCGAGCCTGCTTCCTTGTTTATTGATCTTCTCTAATAGGCATTTTACGAGTGGATTGCCAATAAGAAAACAGATGATATATCAGAGCCCCCATCGATCTTTAATGTTTTAGAGTAGTTAGGTATATCCCAGAGGAACACCATGCGGTAGATCTTTAAAACTTCTCCCACGAGCGCTCAACCTATGACATACTACTCTCCTTGGTTGTGGCCGAAATAAATACATATGAATGTAAAACCAAAAGAATGAATCTGATTCTAATGACACAACTAAAGGACTTAATGTCGATGAAGAGGTCAATACATTTAGCTCTACTACCCAACCCTTTTTGTTCTTTCGTGCATGAACAAACACTCTTTGTCCATGAGGTTTTTTATCAAGAACCCTTGTTTATTGCGTTAGACTTGCATTCCTTATTCCATAGTTTTTTTTACGAAAACGAGATTTTTCTTCATTGTGGGATCGTGCAAAGCATTCTTTATACACTTCTGATGTGGTCGTATTTGCCACAACATTAGCATTCTAGATTGGTTTGGCACTTTTTCACCAAAACTTGAATAATCTTGCTCCAAAATGCTATAAAATGAGCAAGAGAGCTCATTGTCGATTATTATCATTTTTGAAAGGACGCTCAAACTCTGTCGATGGATGCACTAGAATAGGATAACAAATCAAGCGGGTGCATAAGAGGCCTACGACAACAAAAAGAAATGTGGCCTTCAATCGTGGACTCGTACACCAAACTTCAAGGATCTTCTCTTGAACATTCTTTCGGCTTTAGATTTTTCATCATCTCGAACTCTCAAACCTTATGTAAAAAACTTGTATCGTAACCTATAGATCTCTATAATTAATGTGTATGTCAAGAATATTCCTATCTTTGTGTTTTGAAGCTTTTGTGCAAGAAGAAATACTTGAAATTTGTATTATTGCAATTTGTGATGAGAGGATCAGTACCGGATTTTTGGATTCAATCTAAATAGTGAGAAAAAAACAAAAAATTTATCTTAATATTGCAAATGGTGGTTCTAGTTCCACACATCAAAGTGTTCAACATGTCAACATCTTGAGAATTCCATGAGGTTTGTGGCACAAATTTCAAATCAACAATCAGAAATCTCAAGAAGAAGTTACGAGAAAAATAAAGTTTACAAATAACGGGGGACAAACCCTCAACATAAAGCAAAAAAGGAGTGCATGATCATGTGTAGCACAAGGGGGATACCGAACATGCAAGCATGTGTAATTGATCCAATGGAGTGACTAAAACAACGTAGTCAACCAACACACATGGCAACTAATCACACAAACATGTGACGAGAAGAGAGAGAATAACAGGTGAAGCAATAGACTTGTTGTCTCTCATATACGACCCAACATAGCACCCGAAAGGGGCTAAATAAACAAGCACATAAAGATCACCCAACCCAACGTTTACATTTACAAACCCCTACACATTAACTAACACATACATACACATGCTGACAAGTTACATGTATACACAATACATATACATAATATATACATATTTACACGCACTCTTTCTCTCATAAACGTATGTACAAACTCACACACATACACAATTTCATTTGCATGAGCATATGCATATGTATGCGTATGCACATACACACTTGCATGCATTTACAACCATTTACACGAACATGCACACATAAACCTATACATTCACATACACATACAAGAGCACACAAACATACCACACACACACACACACACATATATAAACATATATATTCTTATATTTGCATTGATACATTACATATATACAAGTAAATTTACATAAGTACTCAAAAACTTTTTTGCTTTTAGGAAAAAAAAATACTCAGGAACTAGCACATATAAGTTAAACAATTTTTCATAAATTCATGCGCTTATTTATATATATCTACATGTTTCAATGCACATAAGTCATTGAACCATACCTCATTGCATGATAAAGGTCAACCTACACCAAAGTTTCCATCATGCATAGAGTGTGCAACTATGATTGGACCAGTTGCAACAAATAAGAAGGAATAACTCCACTTTAGAACTTTAATTCCTCACGACTCATCATCAATGAACCCATCTCTCCCTAGTTTAGGACTTTGGTGGTCTTGTTGCACGTATTTATGGGACACTACAAGTTCCTTTCAAGTTTGTGCTGTAAATGTTCTTTTATAGTTTAAGTTTAAGTTGTAACTTAAGTTAGGTTAATTATGTGTTCACGCTAGAGATACAAGGTGGGCGAAGTGGGACTTTTATCTCAACAAACTCCCCCTGTAAAAGAACTACTTTGTTTGCATACAATGATATGGGGTTATCTCCCCCGTAAGCTTAAATTACAACTTAAATTACAAGTATAATGTATGTTACAAGCTAATCAGCCGGTGGCCGATTAAGAAAAGATAAAGTCGACTTGTTCATATGCTTGTCGAGTTAGTTGATGTTCGAATCAGACAATACTTGATTTGGCATTTCACCTCTAAGTTGTCGTGCGCGTTCTTTCTTGTACTTTCTGATGGATCGTTGATCGACTTTCAGTTCCTTTGCACTCAGATGCATCTTCAACCTTCACGTTGACTGGCTCCTTCCACTTCGTATGTTTGACTTGTCTGGTTGTGCCGTTCTTTGACTTACCTTATGCTTTCCCTTCGACTCTTCTTTGCTAGCTTGCTTGTTGTAGTTCCATATGTCCTCTTAGTGCGTTGAAGCATTGGTATGGGAGTGGCTTTGTTAGGTTGTCGTAGATGTTCACCTCGATGTTGATCTTTCGAACTTCGAGTTTCTTCTCTATTACAAGCTCCCGAATATGATGAAACCGTAACACAACGTGTTTCGTCTTCGTATGATAGACTGGATTTTGAGGTGTATTGCGTTCTGAGAATCGCAATAAATGGTCGGCATTGGATGGTCGATTCGTCTTGTCGTCGAGAAGTTGACTGAGAGTCATTGCAGCCATATGGCTTCCTTTGTGCCTCTGATGTTGCTATGTACTCAGCCTCTGTGGTAGACAGGGTTGTGCACTCATGAAGCCTTGACCTCCATGATATGGCGCCTGTGCCATAGGTGAAAATGTAGGCTGATGTTGACTTCCGATTGTCTGGATTGCCAACATAGTCGGAGTCGGTGTAGCCTTGGATTTTGGTCGAATTATCTAATCCAAACGTTAGTTGCATGTCCTTGGTGCCTCGTAGGTACCGGAATATGTTCTTTACAACCTCCCAGTGCTTCCAACAAGGTTGTGACACGTACTACCTAACAACCCCTATGACGTATGCAAAGTTTGGTCGGGTCGCCACCATTGCGTATATGAGACTTCCTATGGCCGATGCGTAGGGTATTGGGTATTCTACTCATTAGCTTTCTCTCTTCTTTAGTGGATGGAGAGTCTCTGTCCAATAGTCCGAGTGACATCGGATGCGATGTTGGTGTTGGCTTCGAATTCTCCAGATTGAAGCGCCTCAATCCCTTTCGAATTTAGTCTAACTGGGAGAGCCGGAGAGTCTTTGTCTTCTGATTTCGCTCGATCCTCATGCCCAATATCTGTTGGGCTTGTTCGAGTTCCTTCATCGCAAATTTCTCGTGAAGGCTCCACTTTAGCTTTCCGATTTCAGCTTGATTTATCCATGCAATTACATGTCTTTGACATATAGGATCAGGTAGATCTGGGATTCATCGGCCAGTTGCCAAGTGTACATGCATGGGTCAGAGTCCAATTGGCTGTAGTTGAGTTGTCGAATGTACGTATCGAATTGTTGATACCACGTTCGGGGTGCTTGCTTTAGATCGTATAGGCTTTTCTTCAATTTGTATACGAGGTGACCTTCCTCCCTCATCGCCATGAAGCATGTCGGTTGAGACATATAGATGTCTTCTTCCAAGTCTTCGTGTAGGAATGTCGTCTTAACATTCAATTGTTCAAGCTCTAGATATTCTATCAATACAACTCCGAGTATGAGCCGAAGGGTGGTCATCTTGACTACCGGCAAGAAGATCTCTTCATAATCGACCCCATGTTCCTGTTTGAAACCTTTGATGAGGAGTCGAGTTTTATATTTGGGCTTCTCCGAATCGAATACATATTTATATCTGAAGAATCCATTCACCCAGCTTTTGACAATTTCCCCGGCGAGGGTGCCGAGCTGGAACGTGCCATTAAACTCATCAATAATCTAGAAGGGGCCGGTCCATCGAAATCATAACTTTCCTGGCATAGCACCGAGTCGCGTCTGGAAAACGAGGACCGGTTTGCCTATGGTCAGTTCTTGTTCCAATCCTTTTCGATGTCAGTCCACAAAGGCTTTCCGTTGTCGTTGGTGCTGTTCAAGTTGGGCCATGCTCGCTACTCGGTCCTCGTCAAGTTTGAGGAGTTGTTCCAGCCTCAATTTTTCAGATTGGGCCTCGGGGAGCCGTGCTTTAACTTGAACTCGGAGACTCGGAACTTGGAACTCGATGGGCATAACGGCTTCAAGACCAAAAGCCATCCAAAAGGGGGTGGATTGAATGCTGATTTTGAATGTAGTGCGATAAGCCCATAGTGCACTCTGGAGCTTGTCATCCCAATCAATGTGGTTCTCGTTGACGATCTTCTTCAGGATTGTTTGGAGAATTTTGTTAGTCGATTCTACCAATCCGTTTGCCTGTGGGTAGTATGGTGTACTTTTCTTATGTACCACCATGTAGTGTGTCGTAAGCTCGCATATTATATGGTTTATAAAGTGCCCACCGTGGTCACTAACGAGCTCAATTGGGCATCCATAACGGCACCAAAGATGTTCGTACACGAATTTGGCCGTGGATGCTGCCGTGTTGTCTCGTAAAGCCTTTGCCTCGACCCATTTTGTGTAGTAGTCCGTGGCCACGATGATATACTTATTACTGGTTCGGGCCGCGACTGGTTTGAAGGGTCCCACAAAATCTAACCCTCATTTTTGAAATGGTTCCAATGGAAGAATGGGTTGGTGTGGCATTTAAGATTGTTCCATTGGTTGTCCCAATCGTTGGCCCAAGTCACACTGTCGGCAGAACTCGTGGGCATCCTTTTTCGTTGTAGGCCACCATAACCCACTTTGCCATACTTTCCTTGCCGTGGACTCTCTGATGTAGTGTCCGCCTGCGATTCCTAGGTGGGCCTCTTGGAGGATGGCCTTCTTCTCGAATTGTCGAATGGCCCGACACCATAATCCGTCCGAGCCTTTGTGGTAGAGGATGTCGGAAACGAGACAGAAGTTGCAGCTACGTACTGCGAGTCGTTTTCGTACATCGAGGGCCATGTGGTCGGGAGGCAAGCCAGTACTAAGGAAATGGGTCATCTCCGTGATCCATTCATCTTCTTTGTCGTTTGGCAGCGTGGTGAGATGAAATCAATCGGGTAAATCGTCATACGTGGGCTCGGCAAGGTCTCCCGACTCGAGGCGGCTTAGGTACTCAGCGACGATGTGTTGGACTCTAGGTCGATGATGTATATGAAAATCAAACTCTTGTAATAGGAGCATCCATCGAGCCAGTTGACCTGTCAGGGCTTGTTTATTGACCAGGTAAAGGAGGGCCGAGTGATCGACTTGAAATGTGAATTTTCGGCCTAAGAGGTAATGCCGAAATTTACTGATGTTGTAGATCATACCGAGGGCCTCCCATTCGATGGTTGAATATTTCTTTTCTGCGGTCGAGAGACGTCGGCTAGGATAATACACTGGCCGATACCAATTTGGGGGCGTGCATTGCATAAGTGCGCTCCCGATGGCGATATCTGATGCGTCCATGAAGAGGTGAAAAGGTTCTGACCATATCGGGGGATGTACAACTGGGGCATGCGAGAGCATTAATTTCAATCCTTGGTAAGCCTCGTCCTCGATTGAAGTCCATTGAAAGGGGAGTCGATGCACCGCCGCGTGTAGTGTTGTCGCGAAATCGGCCAGGTGGCGTATCATTCGACTGTGCCATCTGATTTGTCCCAAAAATCGGCTGAGGCCTTTTGCATTCGAGGGTGCGGGGGCGTTTAGGATGGCTTGTACTTTATCCGGGTCCATGGCGATACCTTCTTGACTGACGATGTGCCCGAGAAGGTTGCCGCTTGTGACCAAGAACGCGCATTTTGCCGGGTTTAAACTTAACTGAGCCTGACGACCTTGATCAAGACAGAGACGTAACTGGGTCATGTGTTCCAGTTGCTGACCATATACGACGAAGTCATCGAGAAAGACTTGCATGAACGCCAGGATATACTCGTTAAAAATATCGGTGATGATGCGCTGGAACGTGGTCGGCGCCGTTTTGAAACCGAACATCATTACCTCTACCACGAAAACACCCCATTCCGTGACAAATGTTGTTTTCTCCTGATCATCTGGGTGCATTCTGATTTGGTTGTAACCACTGAACCCGTCTAGAAAGTTGTAGCATTCATGACCTGCCACCGTGTCGAGAACGTTATCCATTGTCGCGTTATTACGCGCGTGCGTGTAGAAGGGCGAGACCACGGGGGTCTTGGACTAGGGAGTGTTGGAGCGTAGGAAGTCGGGCTTCACCATTCCCGGGGCATCTCAGAAGCACACCGGAAGCAACCGAGGGGAGAGAGGGAGAGAGCGCTTAACACCGACTCACGCACACACACACATGCTGACCCGCCTCGCGCCCTGATGTACAAGAAACGCAGGAAAGGGGAAACACCTGACACGAACATAGACGCGAATATACACAGACAGACGCAAATATATATATATATATATATATGTATAAACAAAAGAATACATCCCCGGCTTCGAGCCAGACTGAGGTAGGTTACAGTAGTCGTCTGTTGCCAAGCCGCCGTCGGGGAGCTCTCAGCTCGTCGCGCCGAGCGGGGTCTTGCACAAGAGGCCGAACCAAAGCAAACCCTAAGCGAAACACGAAGAAGGAGAAGAAGAAGAACCTAACTCTAAACCTAACGGTATACCCTCTATTGCAAAATGGGCAACCCTTTCACAAAGGGCGTTCCCTTCCTTTTATAGAACAAGGAAAGGGATGCGTTACAATGTGGGACAAATCCCGCCTTCCATGGGATCGTCTGCCCCGACTTGACTACTCTTCGGCGCCATAAAGGCGCCCTCGATATTCACACTAAATGTACATGGGTGTGTACACACGCTGCACCCCGCCGATGTAGCCAATGTTTCCCGGTTTCTGCCTTTGGCCGAAATTCTTCACGACACCGTGAATAGGAGAGGGAATCCATCTGTGACCGTTGCAACATTAAGCTTGCGGTAGTCGACACAAACTCGGATTTTCCCATTTTTCTTGGGGACATCTATGATTGGGCTTAACCATGTGACGCGTTTTACAAGTCGTATGAACCTGACTCGGAGGAACTTGTCTATTTCTTCCTTGACCTTAGCCGCATAATTGGGGTTCATCCGGTATCGTCTTTGCTGAATCGACCGAGCGTCCGGGAGAAGTTGGATCTGGTGTTGGTAGTATTGTGGGTCCAAACCCTTCATATCCGTGTAAGACCATGCGAATACATCCTGGTAATCGGTGAGTAAATGTATGAGGGTTGCACGTTCGCTGGCTGGTAAGTTATTAGCAATCTGTAGGGTGCGAGGGTTCTCGTTCGAACTGAGGTTCAGTGTTTCGAGCGTTGATGCTTTCACTCATTGGGAGATGGCGAGTTCATGTTCAAAAGCATCCCGAGCGTGTCGTAATTCTGCGATGGTGGTGGGATTGGGCTCATCCTGGGGAGGTGTATTCACCGTGACTTCCTCGTCTAGAGGTGTGCCGACGGCCGCCATGGCATCGATTTTGAAGAGAGGTATGATATTGGGATGGTCTTCTAGGAAGTCATCCACCTCGTCATCGGCTAACCCTTTGAACATGTGCACCCCTTCCGCGTATAACGGTGAGGTGTTGTGGGGCGTGGTTACGCATTCTTCGGTTATGACCCGGACCTTGGTCTTTCCTCGGCAAAACGAGATCATGTTGCACTGCCAATGTTGTTTGATATTTGTTGTGCGCAACCATGGTCTGCCCAATAACATTGGGTAAGCCCCCTATGCTTCGAGTCATAATACAATGGCCGAGATAGTGAACATGTGGCCTACTAGAGTAAAGTCGAGGTGGCGGATTAATTCGATGGGGCGAACCAATCGTGTGTTGGCCATCCGAAGCCAAAAGGGGCAAGGTTCCCATTGATTCAGGTCGAGTTTATGACAGGTAGCCTCATTGATGACATTCACGCCAGAGCCGTCTTCGATTATGCACTCGTGCAGGTGCCTTCCTTTAATCATAATTTTTATGGCTGGATTCTGCGCATCCATGAGGGGTGGACCCGTTCCTGGCTCGATCAGGTGCATAGGTGGCGCGGTGGAATGGGTGTTGGCCGTGAGTGTAGTCAAGGTGTCCCGAAAACGTGGCATGAGTGGTAAGAGTTTATGCAGAGGCAAGGAGATCCTGGAACTGGTAAGGGCGTCCCACAACTGGTCATCTTTTGTCGACGTGGATGGTGCCGAGGACTGTGTTGCTCCGATGGTCACGTCGCCCATTTATGTTTGCATCCGTACCACATTGTTTTTGTTGGCCGTATCCATCCATTCTTTGGTTGCTTGCCGAACTTCATCTTGTACTTGCCATGGGGTAGCCTAGGCTTTGTTGCGTGTTGTGACGTTTTGCACGTCGGCCATAATACTATTCATGACAGGAGCCTTTCCGCGGTTTGTTGTTGGGCATTGTGTACCGTAGTGACCGGGTTGGTTGCACTTGAAGCAGGTAACGACGGCCAAGTTGCTGGTGCCAACCCAATCTATGTGTGTGGGGGGGTGCGGTTGATTCCCGACCTCGTGTGTTGGTGGGTTGGTCTAGGGCGCGTTTGAGCTGTGCGGTTCATTTTGCGGGGGGTCCCGACGACGGTTGTCGTTATTCCTTCTGTTGTTGCACGATCCTTGGTGAGAGTTGCGCCGATCATTACGGGAATTTCGCTGATCGTATCGGTCCTTCTGATCATCTTCATTCTGATCATAATCGTCATTTGCTCGATACTGGTCATCGTGATAGCGATCACGACGGTCATCCGATCTCCATCGATTGTCGTTTCGGTAACGGTCGTCGTCCCGACGGTAATCGTCGTCACGGCGCCGTCTATCCGGCGATCGGGGTCGTTAGTTACCTTGGTTCCGGTAGGATTGTCGCTCGTCTTGATGACAATATGTATCCCTGGGCTCGATCTAGCGAACTAGGGTCGTCGTTGTGCGGTTGAGCATATTGTATTCAGAGTGCTCGACAATGTGAGATCGGGACTGGCAGATCAGACATTGTGGCCGGTGAGGACATTCGAGGGCCAGATGGCCCGATCCCGAGCAAACTGTGCATTGGAGGGCTTGGCAGAAGCGATTGTCCTCCTAGGGAAGGGCGCTTTGCATGTGAACTCATAGAGAAAGTCGTGCTTTGCTGAGTCTGATCGAGGGCGACGACGCATGCTATGACTTGCTCGATTGTTTGGTTGGCAAAATAAGTGCGAGAGTCGTCCGTAGAGGCTCCCGTTGGCTGGACAGGAATGCGTCCGGAATGTGATGTGCAGAGACATCGTCGACCACTTGTCTGTAGAGATCCCGGAACCGGATCGTGAACTGTGCGACCATCTCGTGCGGTTCTTGTCGCATGGAAAAGAACTGTCGGAGCAATTCTCGTTTGGGCACCTCGCGATGGAACAGTTCTAGGAACTGCGTGCGAACGTCGTGGAAGGTGACAAACTCCCTTGTGTCGAGGCTAGAATACCATCACGCAGCTGGTCCATTGAGGCATAGCGTAAACTCGGCAATTTTTGAGGCCTTGATTTCGGCAGGGGAGAGTCGCTGTATTGAGTGGTTGGCCTGCCAGGTGGACACGAAGGCACGGATGTGCGAACTGCAAGTCTATCTGATACCACTTGTTGGAGATAATATGAGATATGTTAGTGATGATGCGGAAGTGTGATTCATGACCTGGTAATCAATCTAGCAAACAACGCAAGTGGAGGTATGCACTAGTAGAGAGAGAGAGAGAGAGAGAGAGAGAGAGAGAGAGAGAGAGAGAATTAGAATTAGAATTTTATTATCATCCATAAAGAGGTCAAATTTGACCTATGGGACCAAAGTATACATGTGTTCTTGATATGTGTCTCCTTCCTAAGGGGTATTCATACATTAAAGCACAAAGTCTCTATGTGTGAATAAAGCATACACATATGAGCTCAACCTTCTTGGTGGTGTCTTAAGTATGGCACTTAAGTTATCACTCCCTTTTAGTATGTTAGCATATCTTGGACGAATTGCACTATATGTCGAGCATGTGAAGAGCAAGTGACATTCATCCTCTACCATCATGCCTTCATTGCATACTTTGCATGTCTTCAAATTAGTTACATTTTGATACCATGATGCAACTTCAATACCTAACTTGTGAGATCGAGTGCGAAGTAGTGTAAGGGCTCTACGAGCATTACTACTCATATTGATAATGAGATAAGGTTGGATACAATCAATAGTCATTCTTGCTTTATATTGAGACCAACATTCAGGGTTGACATTTGCAATGTAGTATTCTATCTTTGTCCTCTTGGCATCTTCCCACTTCATCCTTAATGATTCCACCAACCTTTCCTCAATCATTACATACTGCATAGCATTGCCCGAAAGCTCTAAAAGATTATCTAAACCCCATCTTCCAAACCATTTCCTTATGTCAACAACCCAACCAGATGAGAGAATCTTACTTTTATGATTCTTTTGTAGCTTACATCCAACATTCCAAGCAAGATGTGGTAATCGATGATTCGCCATATTCTTGACTTTTGTAATGTATTTAGATACTTTTGGGAGTGCCAATAAATCTATGGGTCGAACACTTGTTTCCAAGAGCATAACCTAGTAAGAGGTAGTGCATTTAACTCCTAATTGCCTCATTAAAAACATCTTTTGAATTTTCTCAATCTCATTCCATGCATTAAGAGAGATGGTGCCACCCCATACTTCTACTCCATAAAGCAATACTTAAGTTACCATGGCATTGAAGAGAGAGAGAGAGAGAGAGAGAGAGAGAGAGAGAGAGAGAGAGAGAGAGAGAGAGAGAGAGAGAGAGAGAGAGAGAGAGAGAGAGAGAGAGAGAGTTGTGCTCAAAGAAGATCGTGTTACATTAACCCTTGAACCTGTCTTTACAAGGTAAGTAACCCACTTATATAGTTAGGTTAACTATGTGTTCACACTAGAGATACAAGGTGGGCGGAGTGGGAATTTTATCCTAAGAGTAAATTTGGCTATCCATAGTCATGTTCATTGTATTGTCATCATGATTTCTTCCACTAATAGCATTGATTGGAGATCAAAGAAAGATGTTGGTTTCTCCTTTGTGAGGATGGTAGATATTAACACATCAAATCATTCTGAAAGGTCACTAAGACAAATCTCCACCATCTCCACCATCTCCTCCTACTCCAACCCTCACATATATTGAGTGTTATGTATGTAACCATAACTGATCATGAGCTAGGTTTGTGTGCTACTACTTGACCACTTCTTATAAAGTAGTCAAGCGTGAACACATTATGACCTAGGGTTTATACCTATATAAGAAGATTGGTTACCTTCTTATCATGGGGAGGCTTAATTTATGATGAGACTACGGCAATGTGGTTCAGCACGTGCGGTCTCGTAGGACTTGAGGTATGACTGACACCAACCCTTGATGGTATGAGAAATTGAGGAGGTTCAGGTCCGTCTCATGTTGTTGTTAGGGGGTGGTCAAGTGGTTTAGCACCCATCTTTCTAGTTTTTTGTCAATATTTGCTAATGTTTTGCTTAATTAATTGTTAGACTTTTAACATTGAGGCTCTATGAATATTGTCACAAGAGATTGTATAATACAAAACCAAGAGATTAAAGTTGAACCCTCTCAACATTTGCATGTTGTTAGTGCCGCAATAAGGTTTTTATACATCGTCGTTGCCTTTAACCATTCGTGACTAGAGAAACTTAAGTTTCATACCGAGGCAAACTGAGTATGGTCAATGCACAATAGCATGAATATCAATAAGTCATCCAACAAGTTAGATTATCCACAATCATGTTCTGTATTGTCATTGTGATTTCTTCCACAAATAATATCGATTGGAGATCGAGGGAAGACAATGGTTTCTCTTTTGCTAGGATGGTAGATATGAACACATCAAATCATTGTGAAATCTCATTAAGCCAGATATCCATAACCTCCTCCTACTACAACCCTCACATATATTGAGGCTTTATGAATATTGTTTCTTGAGATTGTATAATAGGAATTCAAGAGAACCCTCTCATCATTTGCATGATGCTAACGCTGCAACAAGGCTTCTATATATAACCATCACCTCTAACCATTCATTATAGAAAACTAAGTTTTATAATGAGGCAAAGTGAGTATGGTTAATGCAACATAACGTGAAGATATGATAATCGGTTGACTCTGAGAATCTATGAGAGCTTCAGTGTCATCATCGATGCCCCTGCAACAACCTTGCGACGTCTTCCTCTCTTGTAGAAGTTAATGACCGCCAAAATCAGAAAGCACTAGCAGAGAAGAGTCTATCTTGGTAATCCTCTTCTCTATTCTTAATAATGAATTTATTTAGCAAAAATTAGGGAAGTTATTACATGTATAAGGAAGAGGGAGGGAGAATACATTAATGAAGTATCTACTCAACTATGGATGGACTGTCGACATCAACACCATGAGAGCGATCCGGTGTATCAGCTCTCAACCCAATCTCTGTCGAAGGGACTTTAGACATCAACCTAGCGCCAAAGGATGAAGTGACTATTATGCAAGAGGTGGTTTGTCTTCAGGTCGTCTCAATAGTGGTACAGGTTTTGGAAGCCGACCGAACAAAGGGGATTTTCAGCATATGTTACAGTCTTCTATCCAATCAAACTTGGATAAAATTATTAACATTAAGATATTAGGACGTGGTTTCTATCAATTGGAATTTGAGAATGACAAATCAGTCTCTCGTCTCTTGTCTTTAGGCTTGACGGATCTTAAGGGTGCCTTGGTGGTGTTTTATCCTTGGTGTCATGGATTTAATATGACTGCATTACAGGAGGATTTAGTCGTTTTGTTCACTTGTGCGGTGGTTTTCCCAGGTTTGGAGAAAGAATGGAGGAAGATATTGCCTAAACTAGGTGCATCTATTGGAAAGGTCTTGGCATTTCACTCACGGACTATCAGTGAAATTGTTATGTAGGAATGGAGTTAAATTGCCACAATGGATTTGAATGTCAAAACTAGATGGAAATGCTTTTCAGAAAATTTAGAAAGTTGTATATTATGGTTTACCAAATCAATGTTATAGGTGTAAGGAAATAGGTCATCTTGCCAAATCTTGTCCATCGGAACAAGATATTACCGTGTACGGTGAAGGTCTTGCTCAAAAGTCTTTGCAATGGCACACCATGTATAGACAACAGGCGTTTCGGGGAAAGAAAAAAATTGATTTGCCTAATAGAATTTATAATAATCCTTTGCAACATTTCCCGCTTTAAATTTGAATATTGTTTTAGAGGTAGTGGAAGCACACTACGAGGCTTTACCTAGTGTTGCATTGGATGATGTTGATACTCTGCATGCTATTATGGTTCGAGAGGTTGGACTTTGTGAGGATGTTGTGCCTATTAGTAAATCTTCAAAGGTTCAAAAGCTGGTACAACATTTAGAGGAGTAATCAAACATGCAAGTATGTCCTTTTAAGCCAAAAATTCAGCAAACTTCTATATCTAAGGTTATTGTTCCTTTTTCTTATGTTGATATTGTGAGAAGGAATGTAGAGGATCACTCTAAGGAGATGGTGTTGCATGCTGAAAATGTTCCCATTCCTTGTAAATTTTCAGTGTCTAATAGTGTAGTTGAGGCTGTAGGGAATAACAAAATTAGAGTATACAAAGATACTACGAATTCTAATATGGAAAAAAGAATTACTAGAGCGGTTTCTTCAACTCAAAAGGAACGGAGTGGTATCTTGAAGGATAAACGGTTGTTACCTCCCTCCTTATGATATGAATTCATTGACTTTACTCTCTTGGAATGTACAGGGGTTAGGAGGTGAAAAGAATGGCGTGCGGAAACAATATAGGAAAACCGAACAATAGAAAACGCAGGTTTAATGGAAAGCTTAGGTCTTCACAGTATGCACGGGAGAGATAGAGAGAGAGTAACACAAGCACTTAAATTCAAGAAACAATACTCAATATGTACATAGGATGTGCTCAGTGAGCACTTCTATACAAGCCCTGACAGTGGGCTGACACAAGTACTGACAGTACTTGACTGCTCAAAAATGAGCCTCGACACTTACTCCCAAAACTATTCCTTACGAGGAATATCTTTCTAACGGCCTTCTAGTCTACACACCGATACGACCTTTCTACGCACCGGTCTGCGTACCGGTTTTGTGCACCCAGTCTACGCACTGGTTACGCATCGTATTACGCACAAATGTTGAGCTTGTCTCTCAACACTCCCCCTCAAGCTCAACTTGAGGTTCCGCCTGCTCTGCCGGACCTACGCTCCGGCTTCTCCTAGCTCCACGCCTCGCTCGCGCTCCTCGGCCTGTTCGACTCCGCGCGCTTCGACCCTTTTGGTCGACTTGTCTACTCCCACGGCCCTTCACAGGCTTGCTATCGCGGTGTTGGCGCTTCTCCTGCTGCCTTCTTTTCCGCTTGGCCCTCAGTTGATTCAGTGTATCTGAATCAAACATCCGAACCGACTCGACAATCTCCGATTGGTTTTCGCTCTCGTTCGAGCTCTCATCCGAGTTGGCTGTCTCCAACTCGTCTCTGGTCTTCTCGCCCTTGACGGCGTCATCTCCCCCATGCCTGGTTGGCTTTGGCTCTTTCTTTCGGCTACTCCCCTTGTGTCCGCTTTCGGACTCTTCCGTAGATCTGCTCTCGGCTTCTTCAGCCGATTCGAGGTCTTTTCCGCTCCTTTCCTGCTCCCTTTCGTGGTCATCTGGGACGTTTCTCCCCCCCAAGTTTGGCACGTCGAAGTGATGCAACCCAAGCGCACTTGAAAATTGCCGCAACTTGTCCAGACCAACAGGCTTGGTGAAGATGTCGGCGGTTTGCCGATCTGTCAGAACATATTGAAGTTCGACTTCACCAGAAAGGACACGCTCACGAACAAAATGGTAGTGCACCTCAATGTGCTTGGTCCGTGCGTGGAAGACGGGGTTCTTCGCGAGTTGGATGGTGTTGAGGTTGTCGTAGTAGATCGTCGTTGGATCGGACACCTCCTCCTGCAGATCCTTAAGTAGCCGCTTCAACCAAATGGCTTCGCATGTTGCGACAACCGCTCCTCTATACTCGGCTTCGGTGCTCGACAGTGCAACTGTCGGCTGGTTCTTGCTACTCCACGCTATCGCGGCACTCCCAAGAGAGAACGCATGTCCGGACGTGGATCGGCGATCGGCGACATTGCCGGCCCAGTCGGCATCAGTGTAGCCGACCAACTGCGGGGTTGTATCGGTCCGATATAGCAGTTCGCGGTCCTTAGTGTCACTTATGTACTGCAGTACGCGTTGCACACACTGAAGGTGCTCCTTGGTAGGTCGCGCCATGAACTGATTGATCACCCCGACCGGATAACTGAGATCGGGTCGGGTGATGGTCAAGTAGATAAGGCTTCTGACAACTTATCAGAACCTTGTCGGATTGCAAACCTTGCCGGAATTGGGGCGAAGCTTGACAGTTCTATCCAGAGGAGTCGAGACGGACTTACAGTCTGCCATCCCGAATTTGAAGAGCATATTCAGCGCGTAATGACGTTGGCTGATTAGTATTCCTTCGGGGGTGCGGATCACTTCGATCCTGAGGAAATAATGAAGGTCCCCCAGATCCTTCATGTCGAATGATGCCGCAAGCTGGAGCTTCACACGGTTGATCTCACCTAGGTCGGCGCCGATGATGACCAAGTCATCAACATAGAGTAAAATACTAACCGGCCCGAGTCGACCTTTCTGAATGAACAATGAGGAGTCCGATTTTGATGTCGCAAAGCCCATTTGACGCAGCCGATGCGTGATTTTTGCATTCAAGGCACGCGGGGCTTGCTTCAATCCGTAAAGAGACTTCTTCAATCGACATACTGCCGACGTGTTCGGTTCGGAGTGAAATCCGGGGGGCTGTACCATGTACACTTGGTCCTCAAGCTCACCTTGCAGGAATGCATTCATTACATCCATCTGATGTAGGTGCCACCCCTTGGTTGCGGCTACTGCGAGCAAGACACGGACAGTCGTCATCTTGGCGACCGGCGCGAACGTCTCATTGTAGTCGATGCCGTGTATCTGCGTGTAGCCTTTTGCCACTAACCGGGCCTTGTATCGGTTGACCGAGCCGTCGGTGTTGTACTTGACCTTGTACACCCACCTACATCCGATCGACTTCACACCCTTCGGTGCGTCAACCAGATCCCAGGTCTCATTTTCCGCCAATGCATGCATCTCTTCCTCCATCGCGGCGCGCCAATTCGCATCCTTCGCCGCTTCTACGTAGCTCCCCGGCTCACGCACTTCCGCTACACGGGTCATGTACGTATAGTGATGCGCCATGTACTCGTTGTATCCAAACCGCACAACTGGGTTCTTTTGGCAGGTAGAGCGGCGTAATCGGTCATTTGCCGATGTCGAGGTCTTCTCGGCCGACACGGACTTCGTTCCTGAAGGCCCGTCGCCGCTTCCCTCGAAGTCGGACTCGCGTCGGTCCGACCCGTTCCTATCCGTGCCGGAATCCGACACCTTCTTCTTCCCTTTCTCTTCGCGCGTAAGCCGTCTCCTCGGCTTCCTACACGGGGAATGCACGGCCGAGTCTCCACTACTCGCCGGCTCTTCATCGAACTGGTCGTACGGACTCAATCGTCCATTCGGTCCACTTAACCAAACCGAAATCGGACTCTCTTCGGGGGTCCCGATTTCAAGCTCAACCGGAGGCACCTCGGCCTCGCTGTCCTCATCGTCAGAACTCGGATTGGAGGTGAGGTCCGGAGTTGGAGGCAAGTACCAGGACACGGACTCATCAAACACAACGTCGTGGCTCACGCGCGGTTGTTTGGTGCGCGGGTTATAGCACTTAGAACCCTTCTGCTCGTCCGAATAGCCGACCAAGATACACTTCTCGGCTTTTGCGTCCAACTTCCTCCTTTTCTCCTTTGGCACATGTACATACGCAATGCTACCAAAAACTCGTAAGTGTCGCAAGTTCGGCTTTGTTCCAGAGTATAGCTCGTGCGCCGACACTTTTTCTCCAATCCGGTTCTGGATGTATACTGCGGTTCTTACCGCCTCGGCCTAGTAGAACTTGGGCAAGCTCTTCTCCTCTAGCATTGCGCGTGCAGCTTCCACAACTGACCTATTTTTTCTCTCGGCCACGCCGTTTTGCTCAAGCGTGTATCTACAACTGAATTCGCACTGAATTCCCATCTGTTGTAGATAACCATTGAATTGACCGGAAAAGTATTCTTTTCCACCATCCGATCGCAGGCACTTGATCTTTCTTCCTGTTTCCATTTCCACGAACCCTTTGAGGTCCCGGAAACAGTCGAAGACTTCGCCTTTCTTCTCAATGAGGTAGATCCATGTGTGCCGCGTGTAGTCATCGATGAAGGAGACAAAATATCGGCTCCCGCCAAGACTAACGTTTTGTGTCGGCCCCCACACATCAGAGTGTATCAAGTCTAGCTTATTCCGGCTCCGATTACGCTCGTTTGGGAAAGGAAGTCGGTGTTGCTTCCCAAGCTGGCAGGCTTCAAAAATTTGTGCCTTCCGGCCACTAAATTTGGGCAATCCAAACACCACTTGTTTCGATTGCAGGTCTTGAAGCCACTGGTAGTTTGTGCCATAAGTCGATGTCCGACTCAACTTTTTGTCCCTTCACGAACATTGCAGTGCCACCGTCAGTAGAGTCGAGGATAAACATCCTCCCATCTCTGCACCCTTGCGCAATAATACGGCCTTCTTCCTCAATGAAGCACCCAAGATGCGTAAACTGAACTTGCATCCCCTGGTCGACGATCTGCCCAACCGACACCAGATTCTTCGTGATGGTCGGAACGTGTAACACGTTCATAAGTTTCCCTTTCTACCCGACATGGCTCAAGGGAACTTCACCGACATTCGCGATCAGATGCGGAGTGTCGTCTCTAGTTGCGACTACTCCTGATTGCGTCGGTTTCTCAAGGTATGAGAACCACTCCTTGTGGCGCGTCATGTGGTTTGACGCGCCGGAGTCGACATACCACACCTCGTTTGATTTTGGGGCGGACTGTTTCATTGAGTTTGCTTCGTGTCTCGTCACGAAGACTGACCCTTTTTCGGCTTTTTCGGATCCTTCGACGTAGTGCAATCGCTGCCAATTTCCTTTGTCGATATGTCCGAAACCAGACCTCTCCGACTCGGCGCGCTTCTTCCAGCACTCGATCTCCCTGTGGCCTTTCTTGCCACAATACCAACATTCCGTGGTGGATTTCCCTTTCTGGTTCTCGTCGCCTCGACTCCCCCTGTTTCCGGAGGGTCTGGAATTGTTGTCGGCATCACTCTGGTGCGTTCTTCCTTGATCCCGTCGGCCGCCTCCATTGCGTACCGACTCGCCTCGTCCGCCACGACCATGGGCCCTTTCTCCCTCCGTGTACAACATCTTGTTGTTGGTGTGCCTGCTCGTCGATGCACCCGCGTGGTTCTCCTCTACCAGGAGCATTGACTATAAGTCGAAAAAGGACGGCATATTCTCCCGGGTACATACTGCACTTCGGAACGCCCCGAACTTTGACGCCAAACCCTCGAGACAGACATGGACCATCTCGCTTTCCTCGATGTTCACATCGATGGAAGCTAAGGAGTCGCATATGTCCTTAATCCTCGAGGTATAGTTAGCCACCGACAAATCGCGTTGTTGTAGGTTGCTCAACTCCTATCGAAGTTGAAGCTTCCTAGTTGTGGTGCTCGTGGCGAAAATCTTCTTTAGATTTTCCCATGCACCCTTCGGCGTTTTTGCATCCCGAACGTAGCTTAGCAGTTGTTCACCCACACAAGACGCGAAGCAGTATAGCACTCTGCTCGCCGATTGTTCCCACGTCGGGAAGTCTTTGTGTGTCGAATTGGGTGTTGTGTCATTTGCTCCATCGACATAGCTCTAGTATCCATGTCCGAGCAGATACTAGTGCATCTTGTAGGACCAAGATGCATAGTTGGTTCTGTCGAGCTTCTCCGTTGGAAGTGAGCTAGCCATTCCTCTGTCCATCGTTTTCCTTGTTCTTCTTCGTTGGTTTTTCCTTCAAGCAAAGTCAGCTTTAGAGGTTCTCAACCCTCGCGCTCTGATACCATGAAAAGAATGGCGTGCGGAAGCAATATAGGAAAACCGAACAACAGAAAACACAGGTTTAATGGAAAGCTTAGGTCTTCATAGTACGCACGAGAGAGACAGAGAGAGAGTAACACAAGAACTTAAATTCAAGAAACAATACTCAATTTGTACATAGGATGTGCTCAGTGAGCACTTCTATACAAGCCCTGACAGTGGGCTGACACAAGTACTGATAGTACTTGACTGCTCATAAATGAGCCTCGACACTTACTCCCAAAACTATTCCTTCCGAGGAATATCTTTCTAACGGCCTTCTGGTCTACGCACCGATACGGCCATTCTACGCACCGGTCTGCGTACCGGTTTTATGCACCCAGTCTACGCACTAGTTACGCATCGTATTACGCACAAATGTTGAGCTTGTCTCTCAACAGGAGGTAATAAATTTCATAAAATCTATTGAGAATCAAGCTCAACATAACACAACGTGTGAATACACCTCTTGAGAATCTATGATTACTCAAAGGTCAAGAGTCACACCACTACTCTCTACACATTAACTATGTGACGCATAACTAATGAGTTACATATTCCCCATGACAATGAGTCTTCACATTCCCCAAGAGAGAGAGTGGTTGTTGTAGTTAGTTAATGAAGAGAGAGGGTGACTATATATAAAGCACCCTCTCACACTTCATACTAAGTCAGTTGTGACTCCTTGTAATGCTACAATTTTGTATCTCTATTCTACTTGTGAAATATAAACCTTCTTCTTGAGTATTTTATTTCTCTTATTTAACTATCTTGAGTTATCTTTTCCTCTCACACATATACGCACATAATGCACATCTATTCCGTTGCACAAGAATCACCATCGATTATTTACAAAATCAAAGGTTTATTTAATCAAGAACTATCATCTCAATATGTGGGTAGATTTGACATTTTATTGATACAAGAGCATCATTTATCACAGAATAGGATGGATAAAATTCGTAAATTCTTGAATGGAAGGTGGTTTTATGATTGGATTCCGACTTTTAGGCCATCTAGAACGCAATGGGGGCTTGCTATTGCATGTTGTGAAAAATGGGCTTCTTTGATTGTAGACAAAGGTTTTTATTGGACGGTCGTGTCCAATTATAGTTTTAAAGCTATTAGAGAGAAAAGTTGGTTTCTTGAATGATTTTGCGCCAAATTCAACGATGGGAAGGGCACAATTTTGGTGCCAATAGTGGAATTTAATATTGGATAATTGGTGCATTGTTGGGGACTTTAATATGCTTGAAGACCCTTCTGATCCTATGGGTGGGAGCACAGTTACAATCTCATATGTTGAATTGGCTAAGTGGGAAAATTTATGCTTTAAATTTAGCTTGCAAGTCTTATGGTTTATACAATCTTTTGCAAGGGTAGAGTCATTGCAATTTTCTTGGTCGAATAGGCAGGTAGCGGATGTCAACCTCTCTAGGATAGACAGGTTTCACGTGGATCAATTTTTTTGGGATTTAGGTGGATCTCTAGGGATAGTGCCGGGTACAAACTTTTCGGATCATGCCCCAATAAAGCTACACTTTGAAATTGTGATTCGTTGTATTTCATGATCAAATTATTTTTTGATGTAGTTACTCCAAGACTACGTAAGTTTCAAATGGGTGCATTAAAGAGGGATGGTGTTCCTCTCTCAACAGATTCGGATGAAATGCGAGAGTTAGCATCTCGATATTATGAATAGTTGTTGATTGTTGATGAGGTGAGTCAAAATGTATTGGCAATGAAGGTTATAGTTTTAGGTACAACAAAGCCCTGTGTTACAGATCAACTAGTTCAAACTCTTTTATGCCCTTTTTCTTCTTCCGAGGTTTTGCAAGCATTAAAATCTTTGGGTTCCGAGGTCAGCTCTGGAGAGGATGGACTAATAAGAGATGTTTTCTTATAGTATTGGGACATTATAGCTTATGGTTTAACTAGGGCTTTTCAGATAATTTTTTATTATGGAGCTATGCCAGAGGAATGGAAAGAGGGCCTGTTTTGTCTTATCCCTAAAGGGGATGGAGCTTCAGAGGACATTGGGGCATGGCGGCCGATCACATTACTCAATACAGTTTACAAAATTTATGCTAAGGTATTGGCAATGCGTTTGCAACCTTTATTGCCTGATATTATTCATACTTCTCATATAGGTTTCATGCAAGATAGGAGTATATTTGATAATATTTTTTTGTTCTGGGACTTGTCCGCCTCAGCTATGGCCAAGAAAGAGGACTCAGTAATTTTATTGTTAGATTTTAAAAAGACCTATGATAGAGTGAATTGGGGCTTTTTAGAAGAGGCGATGAGAAGATTACGGTTTCCAAAAGCTTGGACTATTGTGGTGGCAACTTTGTATAGATTAGCTTATAGTTCTATCTTAGTGGCAGGAGGTAGAGGATAAAGATTTCAAATGTCGCGATCAGTTCGCCAAGGGTGTCCGTTAACCCCTTTCTTATTTCTTATTGTTACGGAGGTATTCTTTGCATATTTAAATTTAGTCGGTGTTGGGATCCAAGGGCTGATCACACTGATCTCTAATAAGAGGATTTTAGATGTAGAGTTTGCATATGATATTGCACTATACATACGCGTTGAAGAAGGTAATTTGTGTAAAGCACAGGTTGCATTTGAAACATTTTGTGTTGCCTCTGGTGCAAAAATTAATTGGTGTAAATCGGTGGGTTTTTGGGTGTCTACAAGGTTGTTGCCATCATGGAAACCATTTGAGTCCTTTCGTTGGATTCAAGAAGGAGTTTCAGTTCATTACTTAGGTTGTCAGGTTTGTATAAATATGCATAAGGAGTAATTGTTAGCTCCTTTAATGTTATCCCTTAAGAAAAAATTGTTGATTTGGGACACTACGAACTTGTCTTCAGCAGACAAAGTAATGATAGCTAATCAGATTCTCCTTTCATCTATCTAGTATATTGCATCTACATGTTTGTTCTCTACATCATGTTTGTTGCAAATTCAACGACTGGTTCTGAAACTTTATTTGGATAGGAAGAAGTAATAATGATGCTTGTGCGAAGGTAGCTTGGTTGACTCTTACGACACAATTTTCTGATGGTGGTTTAGGGTTGGTAGACCCAGACAATCAATGTAAGGCTCTTCTGGCAAAATTTGTTGTTAGGGCTATGTTGCATAATCGAGGTATATGGTCGGTCTGAGGTGCTTTTAAACCGATCGGTTGATATTAAATTGTCTACTGGTGGTTTTTGGAAACCATCTCTAAGATGGGCATTCTTGTCAATTTTTAAGAAGAGACAAATACATGGTCTGAAAGACGGTTTTATGGTTGGCATTTGTAAAGCGTGGGCTGTTGTTAAGTTTTTTTATTCATAGATGCCCATCTTCGAATGAAGAACTGTTGCAACAACCTTTGATTTGGAATTTTATTTTTTATGATGAGTGGGGTGTATTGCGTGGAAGTAGACCGCGATTACAATGGGTTGAGTTGGATAATGGTATAGCTGCCACGATAGCCTCTTAGGGAAATTATGTTTGCCATCTTAATAATTCTCAGCTTCATGCTACCATGTGTAGGGTTTTTAGAGCTATGTTTGATGCAATTCAGTTATCTTTAGGGAATTTTCTCTCTAATTGGTCACCCTCTTTTGTGCATGTTTGGTTTGGATATTTTACTCCGGTTGGTGTTATGATATGAGTAAAAGGAACAACCTCTCAAGGAGACTATTACTATTTTGATGTATCTAAGGAAGAAAGATTATGGCAAACTGATGTGGAATTGTCAATTTGGAAAACGACATTGCAACATTCTGTGAGAGTGATTGGTAAATCTAGTAAAAGGTGAATTTTAGATCCTTCTCCTTCTGATAGTATGTTATTTTGTCAACTATGGGTATTTTAAAAAAAGTCATTGGATTTGCATTGGGATCCATCATATTATCTTTGGAAACATACAAATCCTTCGTCTCATACTAAATTTGTTCAGTTTTTTCAATATATTGTGAAGTTGGGACAAAAGTTGCTCTTAAGTAGAAAATTGCATCCGCTATCTGCTATGAAAGTGTGGTTGGCGAATGGGGCCTCTTTAATGGATGCATCTAAATATTTGAAGTGGTTATGAAGTATTCAGATTCCCAAGAAGATTGTACTTTTTCGTTCGTTATTGATCCATTATGCACTACCGATTCGGGCTTGGTTACGACAACTAAATAGTAAGTCGTGTGGATTTGGTTTTGGATGTATGACGGATCAATTAAGCATATATTGTGGTCTTGTCCTGAAATTATTCAAGTATGGAAGAAAGTGTTAAGGTTGTTAATATTAATACATGCTAATTGTGTAATCACTTGGGGTGCAGTTATGTGGGGCATTCTAGAGGGACAACTGTTGTAATATGAAAAGGAGGATATAGTGGAAGCCTTTCACATAGTTCCTCCTCATATACAAATGGTTCAACCTTTTCTTAGTGATAGTTTGCAATTTAAGGATGATATTATTTGGAAAACAAATTCATCTATTCTTATGTGGGTAATGTGGAAGGCGTGATACGATGTACACCAGTTTTTTACAACGTCACTCGTGATGTTTCCATTATAATTGCTTAATTTTGGTTGTTACTTATTCATAAATTATGTGGTCAGTATGAATTTTTTACAGGCAATGTTGATGTTATTTTCAAGAAGCAAATGCATCTTAAAAGGTTATGGGATTCAATGCTCATTTTTAGGGAAGATGGAGATCATATAATATGGATGTATATTGTTCTTGTCATTTTGGGAAACAACGTCTACGAACTTTGTTTATGGACTCTGTTGCTACAGATGTTGGTGGTATAGGTTACACTGCATGCTCAGTTGCAATTTGGGAGAAGTAGACCATAGAAATCTTGGAGATATGGTGTAAAAAATATGTGTAGTTCTTGTTTATACACATCAAATCAGTTATGATGTGAGCACAATGGAGTTGGTTGGTATACACCTTTATCCAACACAACTTTTGTATTTCTTATGATTTTATAATACCAAGGCGTATCTCTTTAGGGAAAAAAAAAAAAACATAACATGAAGATCAATGGGCTATGCAAAAGCTAGATGATCAAGATCTTGAATCGCTCACTATATATTCTTAGATCAATGATGCAACGTTGCATTTAGATATTTCTTTCATGCATGAATTTGCACCATTTGTTCCATGTCTTGTTTTTGAAACCTTATGCTTATAATACTATTCTATATCATGTGGTCCTACCACTGTCTCCTATTCAATTGTTGATGAATCAAAGTTCAACACCGAAGTAGTTTTGAAATTTAAAGGCATGCATAACAAATTATACTACCTCATCAATTGGTTAGGTTGTATGCTTAGTGACCAAACTTTGAATCTCGTCAAGAACTCGATAAAGCACTAGATATTGTCATAGAATTTCATAATTGATATCCTCATAAACCAAAATCCAAATTGTGCCTTTGTGACCATTCAAACTCACCATTGAATGAAGGAGATTGTAATAGTTATGTGGGAACATCAATTGCCAAACATGCATCAAAACTAGATGACAAGCATACATAACGATAGGAGTACTATATTTACGGAATATCTCAATGTCATCAAACTGTCTAGGTTCAATGTCAATCTTCGGCATAACCATGTAGCTCTTGTTCTTATTATATATTATAAATTTAAATTTATTCATTCTCCTTTTCTCAATCTAGCATTTCCTCCCTCAAGAACAAACAAGGGACCTAAGTGTCTTCTCTATTTCCCCATATGCACCTAAGTTTTCATTATGTCTCTAAATGCTTTTGATCAACACTCCTCTCAAGCTATTATATGGTATCATGCTCTCTTTTTATCAATTATATGTGCTTTCTATGGCAGATTTGTCCCCTTTCTCTCTCCTTGGGAAGTTGACCGAGGATGTCAAGGCAATAACAAAAAATCAGGGGCATTCAGGGAAATAAAAAAATCAAGGGTAGCTTGGAATAAAGCATAATAAAGAAGTATGAACAAGAAGTGTTTGGTTTTTATTATATTGCGCAATTTATGATCTTTGATTAAAGGTAATTTTTATGGATTTCATACTATCTATGATTTCTCTAATTGCTCTCTAAATCCCTAATGCCTTAAAATTACTAATTGATTGATTTCGATATGTTTTATAAGCATACTCAAACTTGGGCCACTTTGAAATTCAATTCTTATACACTCGAATCAAATTAGCATAAGTGACTACTTACATATTGGAATATTTGGCTTCATAGGAGTTCAAGTTAATGAACTTTCCTCGATAATTATATTCTTTCATCAAGCACACCATCATCTTTAAAGTGAGTGTGCAGAATCATTGGAGTTTGCTTTCCATTTTATCATGTACTCTTAAAACTATTTCACTATATATATTGTCACATGGTGTTCATTAAAAGAAAGTGATGTCATCAAGTACAATAAGAAGCACGAGATACTTGAGAACTGGGGAAAAAAGCTTACATTGGGACAATACAATTGAGTTTTTGCAAGTAGACAAACACATCGTCGAAGTAAGTTTATCACAATCTCTAATTTTACCATTGATATATTTATTATTGTAACTTGTGCCTTTCAAACCTATAAATCGCAAAGTGCAACAAATACACTTTGTAATGACACTTGATAGTTTTTGAAACAATACAACTAGGTTTACTTGTTCATCACAAACCTCCCGAGAAAACAAATGGGTCCTTCATACTTCAAAATGAAATGAATTGTGTGAATAATTTAATTTCAATATTTGTATACTTTTGTTGGATCAAGCATGTTGAGCAAGTTGATTCCTAAATTATCGAATTGACTTGTTTTCTCATTTTATATTGTATTGGTATTCTACGTATCACACTTGTTTTCATAGAGATATTGTGCATCTTTATTAGAATTGAGTGGTACCAAACGCAAAGAGTTTTGAAAAAGAAGTATAGAATACATCCATAAGTAAGCATGTTTGCTACTTTAATAAAAAACAACATATCATTTGCATTAATAAAGTTCGACTTATATTGCAATACGCATGGCCCCTTGTGATATTTATGACACGAACATCATAATGATGTGCCACCTACATTGTAACATTGAAGAAAAACTCTTAACTCTTAATCACAACATTAATTGTCTTGGCAAGATGACAAATAATCATGCTCAATGCATGAAAATGGTGGAATTATAGTGTTGTTTTCAAAGTAGGACTTAAAAAATATATTCAGCATTAAATCCATCAAGCTTACAAATGTATATGTATTTGAACAATTGTTCTTACACCTCTTAAATTCAACTGACGAAGAAGATAGATATAATGTTTGTTGGGGGATTTGGAGAACTCCACAATATTGAAACATTCATTTTAGAACATTGTTGTGATGTCGAGTGTATAGATTTCAAGTTTATGATAAGTCAAGGGTTGGTCGAAGACATAATCAAACCATGAGGGAAATATTAAGCTTAAGATTAATATTAAGCGACAATGTCCACTCTATTCCTCTTAATGACAAATCTCAAGAGGTGTTGGAATTGGTCAGCCCAATAACCCTTTGGATTCTATGGAAACAACGATGTAGGCGAGTCTTCTCCAACCAAACCACCCATCCAACAAGGTTACTGCAAGAGATATTGAGTGAAATTGTAGCCACTCTGAAGAGCCAATATGATGGCCTTAAGGGCGGCTCCGAGGGAGTTGAAAGACAGCGCATAACCTTCATCCAACAATGGTCGTCCTCTCCCTTTCTTGAGTCAGTGGGCATCCACATAAGATGGAACTATCACGTCCCTTTAGGGATTTGTACATAATCGTCTCATTTGTAAAATTTTATAACTAATGGAAGGAGTTTTGTTTTTTGGAAAAAAAGAATAAGATAAATAATTAAAGATAGAGAGCGTGAGGGACCACTGAAAACAATTAACCACTTCAAACCATAAGGTCAATGGTTTGAACTTCAAACCTTTGAAGGGAATATCCGAGCTATATTTGCAAAGTGATGACAATGAAGTGGATGAGTGCTTATAAACCTTTTGTTAGCATCGAGCACCCTTGTTAAGACGAGGATAGGTGTATGCAAAAAGGAAAGCAATGTTACATGTTAAAAGAGGCACCACCATTTGTTATTGGCTGAGGAGTCGTAAAGTGCTATAAAATGAGCAATAAAATTCATTGTTGAGGTGGCAAATTTTGGATTTGAGGCAAAAGCTTTGCCAAACTTCTTATTGACAGAGCAAAGCGAATCATGAGGGTGCATAAGAAGTACACGACAACAAGGGCCAACATGGTCATCGATCATAGACTCTACGAAACTTCAAGAATCACTTTGAAACAATTTCTCGTGGACTTTCCATCTTGTTTATTTCATACACCCTATGGATCATGCTTGATATTTGTAAAACTAAGTGTTTTCATGAGTCGAGAGCCAACAAACATGATTTTGATGTATTAGAGAATTTATTTATTTTGAAAATGTATTAACACCGGGTAATTTGAAACAGGTAATATGTTGCAATTTAAGAATTGTCCGTCCAAAAAAGACACAAAGTAGGTCATTTCACACAAAGGACAATTGTATGCATAAAGGTTTTTGGAAATTGAATCAAAATATATTGATTTATACCATGTCCAAAAATTTAGGGCTTTCAAAAAAATGCCTAATAATCGACGCGTGAAATTTACAAGAGAACATACAAAAATTGCAAAATGACTAACACCTATATTTATACATGTTTGTGAGTCGCCATATTGATGTAACATAAAATATTTACATTTCATATATGAGAACCATCACTTCTTAGAGATACGCCTTCCCATTCAAACCCTCTCGATGAACTAGAAGAGCTTTGTGAGGTCTCATCCTCATCATCACTACAACCAATGCATTATCTTCATCCAATTGCAATCCAACGTCACCGTGATTATGAGACGTACTCCTTGTTCGTCTCTGTGTTGCATCAGTAGACACATCTGGGATCTTCTCTTTTATTATCTTGATTGTAGTCTATCTTAGATGGCCTGTTTTGGTCAAGGAGAAGTCATACACGAGTATGTTGACATTATCAAGTGTGAGAGTAGACGTGTTGGGTAGATTCTTTCTTCTCCGCTTTCTGCTTGTGCCTCTAACATCCTTAACCATCTCTAAAGAGTACTTCCCAGTAAATGTATATTTGGAAGAGGTATGATACCAATGAACCACAATGGATTGAACTTGATTGCCTTCATCATCCTTAATAATTTCAATGATTTTAGCAATCCAAAAGCGATGACCCAACTTATCACCCCCAGCTAATGTTGTAACCAACATACCAACTTGTAGCTCATGTAGATTGCCTTGTCATCTTGCCTCTACAACATGCGATAATCTTGGTCCCACGTAAACATCTCTTTGTCATGGACGAACTAGATTATTCAATTCAAGATTATCTAGTGGTTGTAAACGAGTCGTGCTCGCCATTGATAGGTCACCAATATTCCATTTGAATTGATTTTGTAGTGGCCAGTAACCCGCAAAGTGGTTATCTAATATCATATGTTGATGATTAAAGAAGTTATCCCACCATTCCACATCCTGATTGTCGAATACGAGTGTATAATGGCCGTATTCACATTGTCCCTTTGGACAACCCAAGTTTGGGCTATTTCTATAAATAGCATAAAGGGTAGTTGCCCTACGATAGTCGCTATATAAAGTGACTTTGTAACCTTTAGTGAAGGTTGGTTGTCATTTGTAACTGTTGCTATTAAGAAATAAAATGTTTCTTTGTGCCTCTCTCTCTCTCTCTCTCTCTCTCTGTATCTTATTCATTCTCATACACAGGTCCTTCAACATCACAAATGTTGTTTGTTCTTCCGCACTGACGACCTTGTCCCCAACATTTGGTATCAGAGCGTTGGAGGTTCTTCAACCCGCTTCCGGCCGTCATAGTACACAACACAACACTCTGTTTCTGTTTTTCTTGAAGAACAGAGAAGAGAGAAGACAAACAAGAAGTCTGCATCTAACTGTGTTAAATCACTAATTGGAGTAAGCTAGCCGACTGTACTTTGTTCTTGTGATTGTAACCACTTGAGGTGAGCTCCTTGTGCAACACCCGACCCAATCGTGCTTCATTTGGTTAAACAATATCTGAATAGGTCACCGAACGCTATTCACCCGCTTGTTGTAACCACCCGCTGCAGATTGGTCTCCAGGCAACAACCAAATTCGTGCTTCATTTGGTTGATCGACATTCGGGAGGATCAGTTGGATCCGTCCCTCTCATCGTTGCAGTCATCCGAAGCAGAATCGGCCTAAACAATCGGTTTCTTGTGATCAGAAGCTAACCGGAGTCACTCCAAGAAGGTTCAGCAAACAAGTATCCGAAACCAAACTGACTCGCGTTCAAGACCGACTAGAACGATATCGGGTGAGCTGACCGGCTGCACCCAACTAAGGTTCCTACTCAACTCCAAACAGAGTCTTACTAACCGAAACCGAATCAGATGGCATCAACATCCGGCTCATCGGAGATGAGTCTAAGGAGGTTTGACGGTTCCAACTTCAACTTCTAGAAAAAACAAATGCAGGACTATCTCATAGTCAAGGGTCAGATAGACCCGATTGAGAATGAAAATCCTCCAGAAGCATACAATTCAAACGAGTGGCTAAAGCTAGACAGAATCGTCCGTGCCACGATTCAGATGCACTTGTTGGAGTCAATGTACTTCACAGTGCAATCATGCTCGACAACTTTTGAACTTTGGAAAACACTGTCGGAAACTTATGAAAAGAAAGTCGCCGCAACGAAGATGTATCTGATCCGGTGCCTCTACAACTTGCGGATGAAAGAATCCAATTCAGTTCAGGCACACGTCAACGAGTACGAAAGCCTAAGCTCCCAAATATCGTCTCAAGGGACAACAATAGAGGATGAACTCAGAGCAATGATACTCATGAGTACTCTCCCCTCTTCTTGGGAAACTTTCGTCACAACCGTGTGCAATGCTTCAACAACTGCCATTAAGTACTCCGAAATCACGAGCGCAATCCTGACTGAAGCAGCTCGGAGAAAATCTTTCACCAAAGACTCGGCAAATGAAGCTTACGTAGTACAAGGTTCGACCGACCGATCGAACAACTGGGGAAGAAGTTCTTCCCGAACGCTGAACAATCAGTGAAGCCGGAGCAAGTCTCGGGACAACCGAATCTACAACTACTGCAAGAAACTAGGACACATCAAAGCTGACTATCAGGCACTCAAAGCAAAAACCGACAAAGCTCAGAGAGCGGATCAAAAGAGTAGCTGGCATGAGGAGGTCAACTACGTCGGCTCTTCAGCCGAAATTTTGACAACCGACCCGAACATACTGTCCATAGAGAACCCTATCGAATTCGAAGTTCTACTTATGACTAAGGAATCGAGCACATGGCTCCTGGACTCGGGCGCATCGTATCATGTGACACCTCACCTCACCGATCGCAGTTTCGGCAATACTCGAACCGGCACTCCGACTCAATTTGAGTCGGGAACTCGCAACACTGTACCATAATCGGAATCGGCACCGCAGAGCTCAACCTTCCAAGTGGCTCTACACTCGTACTACACAACGTCCGACACGTTCCTGAGCTTTCAAGACCCTTGATCTCAATCGGACAACTTGACGAAGTCGGCATCCGTGCCGGGTTCTCATTAGGATGGTGGACACTCCACAAAGGGAACCTCCTGCTTACTCGAGGACCAAAGGTACACTCTTTGTACCCTTTATATGTCACACTCAAAGAGGGTGACTTATTTTTGGTTGATATCCCCGTGTCATCATTATGGCACGGATGACTTGGACACCTTAGCAAGGCCGGCATAACGCACCTATCCAGAGCCGGTTACATCCCCAAGCTCTCCTTCTTGGATCACCGATTCTGCGAGCATTGCCAATACGACAAACAGGTAGCCGCATCACACTCGACATCGGCACCAAGAGAATCGAGTCCCCTCGATTTGGTCCACTCAGACGTCTGTGGCCCGATGCCACATCAGTCTCTTGGCAATGCTTCGTACTTCGTCAGTTTTATTGACGACTCGACTCGGAAGGTGTGGGCTTACCCCATTAGAACCAAAGGTTGGGTGTTCTCGATCTTCTCCGAATGGCTTGCAATGGTTGAAAACCAAACCGGTCAGAAATTAAAATGTCTCTGAACCGATAATGGAGGAGAATTCAAGTTTGATGAATTCGTCAAATTTTGCCGGGAACGCGACATTCGACGTGAATATACGACACCCTATAGTCCGGATCAAAACAGAATTGCTGAATGCATGAATCGGACGATTCAAGAACGCATAGTATCCATGGTCCAACACTCCGGATTGTCGAATGGCTTATGGGCGGAGGCTCTACTTACGGCAGTACACATAATAAATATGTCGCCAAATAGACCTCTAGGACTTAAAATACCTTACTAAGGAAACATGGACCGGCAGTAAGCCGAATTATGACAAGCTAAGGATCTTCGACTTCAAGGCATATGCCCTCATACCGAAAGACGACTGCCGGAAACTCGCACCAAGATCAAGGAAATGCATTTTCCTTGGATATGGACCCGATGGCGAGATTGGATACCGACTCTAGGACCCCGAGCACAGAAACATCGTCCGAAGTTCGGACGTCGTGTTCAATGAGTCGGCTATGCATAAAATGGCCGAAAGGCCTATTGAAGTCTAAAGGGTAATATTTTCCAAAGTGCCAACCCTTCATGAAGGCCCAACCCACAACACGAGATCGGTTTCACGGGTAACCGACACCTCTCGTCCTGAATCCACCGATTCAGCACAGCCGAAGGGCTCGACTTCCAACCATCCGACACCTATACCTGGTGCGACCAGTCTAGTCATACCTTGAAGATCCGAGAGACTGTTGCAACCTCTGGAAAGGTACTCTCCCGGAATTTTCTTTACTGATGTCGACGAACCGACGTCTTACGAAGAAGCATCGGCATCTAGCGATGGAGTCGGAAATGCACTCCATTCGCGCAAACAAGACTTAGGACTTGGTCGAATTACAGAAGAATCAACGTGCTCTTCTGTGTAAGTGGGTTTATTGACTAAAAGAGACGTCTGACTCGACCAACCCAAAGTACAAGGCCACATTAATTGCGAAGGGATTTCAACAAGAATATGGTGTCGACTTCGACGAAATCTTTTCACCAGTGGTGAAAATGACAACCCTTCGTTTCATGCTCGGCTTCGTGGCCGCTGACAACCTGGAGCTGATTCAGCTAGATGTAAAAACGACATTCCTCCACGGTGACCTATAGGAGGAAATCTATATGGAGCAGCCGAAAGGCTTTGTGGCATCCGACTAGGAACATCTAGTCTGCCGACTCAGGAAGAGTTTATACAGCCTGAAACAAGCACCTTGATAGTGGTACAAGAAGTTCGACGACTTCATCCAGTCGGTCGGCTTCTCCAAGAGCGATGAGGACCATTGTCTCTTCACCAAAATAGCTCAAGACGGGTCTCCCGTCTTCCTCATCATTTACGTGGACGACATGCTACTCTTAGGCCGACATGCCGGAGAGATCACCGAACTCGTTTGGAAATTGCGGTTGAAGTTTGCCATGAAGGACCTCGGTTCGGCAAGACACATACTTGGTATGAAGATTAGTCGACATCGCGATAAACGACAACTTTTCTTGTCTCAAACCGACTACATTGAACGTGTCTTGGAACGCTTCAACATGCACTCGGCCAAGTCTGCCTCGACCCCGCTCCCCATTAACCTTCGGCTATCTCAACGAGACTGCTCGACATCCGGTCCGGAGGGGGAAGATATGAAGTCGGTACCGTATGCACCGGTAGTCGGCTCCCTTATGTACGCGATGGTCGTGACACGGCCTGATATTTCTCACGTTGTAGGAGTCGTCAACAGATTCATGCACAACCAAGGCCGATCGCACTAGAACGCAGTCAAGCATGTGTTAAGATATCTAGCTGGCACAAAAGACCACGACATTCTTTTTGGCCCGAACTCAACCTTAGGCGTAGTCGGTTACACCGACTCGGACTTCGCCGGCTGCGTGGACAGTCGGAAATCAACAACCGGATATTGTTTCAAATTCGGCAATGGAGCAATCTCGTGGAAGTCGAAACTTCAGGAGTGCACAACCACCTCAACGACCGAAGTGGAATATGTAGCTACGTCCGATGCAACAAAGAGAAGCTTTATGGCTCGTTCGGCTGGCACACATGTTTCGACAAGTCGACCTCGACTCAGCTCCAGTTGTCTACATCGATAGTCAGGGTGTTGTTGCTTTGTCAAAAAATCCGGTTCACCACAACGCCTCCAAGCATTTCAACATTCGATATCACTTTGTTCGGGACTGCGTCATTTCAAGG